>NW_006289570.1:3153768-3154193 GCF_000327345.1 Myotis davidii | reverse complement strand
TAAGACATTATAGAAACACAGTTCTGTCCATGGAGTCCTGTATGGCTCAAAGTGTGAGATATCTTCCAGTTTAATTTAATCCAGACCTCAAAATATGTTGCATCAAAACTAAAACTTTCCATTCTTTGATTAATCCCAAAGCAAACTTTTAGAGATTTTGAGCAAAACACATTAAACCATGACAGGAACTTTTTTTGATGAACAGATAATGAAATACTGTTAGTACTTTAAAAAGATTAGAAATCAACTCTGGCCAGTGTGGCTCAGTTGGTTAGAGCATTGTCCAGTGCGCTGAAGGGTCACAGGTTCAATTCCTGGTTATGGCACATACCCAAGTTGCAGGTTGGATCCCTGGTTGGGATGTGTACAGGAGGCAACCAATTGATTTCTCTCTCTCTCTCTCTCTCTCTCTCTCTCTCTCTCTC
>NW_006289570.1:3106030-3153648 GCF_000327345.1 Myotis davidii | reverse complement strand
TCAGTGAAAATCATATCCTTGGTTGAGGATTAAAAAAAAAAGACTAGAAATCAAAATAAAGATCCAGATTTTCTTACTACATTAATCATTCACACAATACATTTGATTTCTAAAATTGCTAGTAAATCTGCTAGATGCACAGAATTTATAATAGGAAAATAAATTGATAGAGCTATGAGAAAATGATACATTATCTGGAATGCAGTTAATGTCTAAACTTGCTACTTCAGTACTGCTCTTATAGCCTTTCTGTAGTTGCTATTTTATATACAACTAGAGGCCTAGTGCACAAAACTCGTGCACTGGTAGGGTCTCTAGCGGCTGCTGGCTGCCAGCCGGGCACTCCCTCCCTTCCCCAGGCTGGCTCTGCCCCCCTGGTCGAACTCCCGGACAGCTACGCTTCCTATACAATGTGTGTAGGAAGGGACAAAGAAAGGTGAGAGATAATGGATCTGTTTCTCTCCAGTGCTTATGTTGGTCTCTGCTAATGAATTAGATAGGAAGAGAAGTACATTTATTTACTCTTTCAACCTTTTAGGTACATAGTGTACATGTAGATGATGTACACAGGCTGGTGTACTTAAAGATAAATTACTGTCTCCTCTTCATTGTAACATAAATGCTGGGTTAATTTTTTAAACATTTTGGGTACTCTGGGAGTTAATAATAATGCCTCGGGATTATGTTATTCGCCCCCAAATTCCCCTTTGGTCCCCTTTTTTTACTAACCTATTAGTGAAAAGTTAACATATCTTTTCTGGGTTACAGAAAGAAATGATTTGTCTTCATATTTTGCCCCAAATATATAATGGCATAAATTATAATAATTGCTTACATTGTATCTGACTGTTTACAGAAAATGTTTACTTATTTGATCTCAATGTGCCCTCCCAGTAACTTGTGACACTGATATGTCAGGGACGATTATCTCTGTTTCACAGAAGAGGAAACTGAGGCCCAGAGAAGTTGTGACTTGGCTAAGGTCACAGAGTAACTAAATGGTAGAGCTGAAATGGAAACTTGGGCTTTGGGGCTCCTTGATAGTGCTCTTACCTGTAACTCCAGTCAGAGGGTTTGCTCTTTGCTTTCTCTGCAGAATCCTTTTGTGCTGCTCAGGCAGATGGATGGGCGTTTTTCAGTCTTGGTAATGGACGTGGATTATGTCCCCATCTGCTTGGTAGAAAATCAGTTACTGTACTGAGCATTGTCCATGTAAAATATTAAATTGCATCAAAACTTATGACATTTAAAGTGCATTTACAATGTAGTTAAGATAACAATTTCATCTGTTCCTATGTAATTACAGAGGTTTTCAGTCACTTCAATTTAGCAGGCTGGAAAAATATGACCTCTGGCTACATGGCCTTTTCATTCTGTGAGTGAGTGAGTGTGTGTGTGTGTGTGTAACTAATGAACTTGGGGAGGTTTCATTACTTTCTGCCCTGCTTTTCCAAGGGACCTAATTGTCTCTTCTGCAACCCCCAAGCCTCCTCCTCCTGTATGCTGACAGCAGTCAGGATTTCCCTGTGACATAGAGCAGCAGATTATTGATTTTGTTTCTTTGTGTCAGGGCACTGTGTGTGTCACTTGAGGTGGTCTTGTGGGCATTTAGTTCATCAGTGATTATGCACAGGGCCCACTTTAGCTTGAACTAGGAAGGAAATGTCAGACAGGAAAGGACTAAGATGGTTCTTTTAAGAGTTAACATCAGGGAATGTATACCAGAGAGAAACACTGAGCTGCCACTCCTCCTTCAGCGCTTCACTTTGATTTCCACTTGGCATGTTTAAAGAGCCTGACATTTCGTTTCTTTGTGTTCACTTGAGCGGGGAGTATGGGATCAGAAGCCATCGATTGGTTAGCAGTAGTCTATAACTATTAAGTAGCCTTCGATCATGAATGAAAGCTCCACACGTTTGGAAGTCAGCCCCCAAACAATTGGGTATATCTATATCCTGTGGAGGTCTGTCCCGCTCTGATTCAAACGGGGAGTTTGATCTGGTTCCACTAGGCTTCCGGGAAGCCTCACCTCCTGTCAGGTGAGAGCTCATTCCAAGGCCTCTAGGAAATCTGTGTGCCTAACTTGGCTCAGATCACATCTGGAGGCCGCGAGGCTAGGCCAGTACCTAGTACCCTCTGGGAGGCCCAGTGAGTCCTGAATACCACCTCTTTCCCCAGGTCCCTCAGCTGTACTCTACCCTTCTATGATGAGGGCACATAAGAGGACTTGAGGGCCACAGTGCATGTGGCCAAGGACTAGAGGCTCATCTATTGCTTTTGTATTTTCTTTGACAACCAGAGGCCACATTTATGAGTTCTGTCATTGTTCCCAGTGTTTAAGAGAGTAACAGCTCTTTTCTTCTATACATTTTACCTGAGGGGGGATCTTCTATCATGGCCCTCAAGCAGTATGTGGACTGTTGGAAGTCAATGTACAGGTTTTAGAGTAAATAGGCATTGCCTGGTTCTTTTCTGTTTGCTTCATACTCAAGTGGCAAGCCTGCTCTCAATACCAGTCTGAGAGTTCTGAAGGGCGATGCCAAAACCGCATGCTTTCAGTCCCTCCTAAGATGTGTGAGATGGCACGGTGCCATCTGGTTCTTCCTGCCGCCATTGTCAGTGGACCTCGTCTGCCCTGAATAGGTTCAGAGTAAATGTGATGGGCTGAGGTGTTAGGTGCTTTATGCATGCATGTGCATTCTTGCTGAGTAATATATTGATTATTGCATCTCAAGCTATCTGTGGTGAAACTCTGGAGATGAAATTGAGTGGAGTGCACTGTAAATGAAGAAGAGTGGTAAGTAGAAGGAGTCGAAGGAGCATGTACCAAGGAGAAAAGGGCAGTGACTTTCAAGAGTTTTTCCTTTAAACTCTTTAGTTTGTTTTACCCTGATTACCTCACTGAATAGTTTTTGCTTTGTTTTTGGGGTGTTTTTTGCTTGCTTGTTTCTTGACTTCTAAATTTTGTGTGTATTTGTTTTTTGTCCTTTAATTTGTTTTCTTTTTTGCTGTGCTGAGCAGTGTTGCTTGTCTAGTACTGTCCCCCAGCTCCTACCTGAATTCCTGTAACAATGGGTTGGGCATCTTAATTTCACCCTATTCTTTCCTGCTCCCCTTCCTCTAAATTATTTCCATTGTCTGTATGTAAAAAGCCTTGTATGTTATAAAAGTTGGCCATCTGTCAAGTGTGTGCCAAGGGTGGCTGTTAGGCAATTGTCATGTATACTTAAGGAGGTTATTTCCACGCATCCCACTTGTTGTCACTTGCAAGGGCTGTTGTCAGCCACTTGCCCTAACGGGTGGTAGCTTTTGGATCCTTCCCTGGTATTCTGTGGCCAATGGTTAGCCAGTGTGGATTCCCTATTCTCAAACTCTGGTGAAAGTTTGGAGCTGGTGTCCACCCTCCTGGCTTTCAGAAGTTTCCAGGGAGCATAAAATAGACCCAGTATTTCAGTTAAGACCTGTTGGCCAGCAAGTTTTCATCCCAGAAGTTCAAGTTGCTGTCCCTAATCTAATCTGACACATTAGAATGAAAGCAATGCAAACCTTTGGTTCCCCACTTTGACAGTGTTGGTGATGTATGGTAGAAGGAATGATGAACTATGAACTGACATGTGGAGAGTTAGACCTAAGGTCATGTCCCAGATCTGCCATCTATTATGTTATGGCCTTGGGCAATTTATCCTTCTGATCCTTAATTTCTGTTCAGTAAAATGGGCTAATAGTAACTGTTCACAGACTGTTGTAGAAATTAAATCATGATATATATGAAAAGCATCCCTGGTAGTGCCTAGTGACTGACACTTAATGTTTATTTTCCTTTCATCCACACAAACTATCTCTACCACTGACTCCCATCCTGAACATTTCATAAGAACCTATATAAATGGGTTAGTTATATAAAACGATTTCTTGCCTATAAATGCTGATTTTTTTTTTCTGAGAGAAGGTTTTAACGTGGGATGAATTTCTAATTATTTTAAACACTTCAATATAATTTTGTTTGAAGTAAAGATGATAGACTAGTATTATTTAAGATCCCCTCAATCACTATAGTTTCATGATTCTTTGTTAATTTTGACAAAACAATATAATATCCCTTTTTTTAAATAAATTTTTATTGACTTAAGAGAGGAAGGGAGAGGGAGAGAGATACAGAAATATCAATGATGAGAGAGAATCATTGAACAGCTGCCCCCTGCACGCTTCTACTGGAGATCTAGCTTGCAACCCAGACATGTGCCTTAACCTGGAATTGGACCTTGACCTGGTTCATAGGTCGATGCTCAAACCAGTGAGCCACACTAGCTGGGCGCCTTTCTGGATTTTAAGTTCTGATTTCTATTTCGTGAAAGTCTTTGAAAAAAGGAGTGAGCTTCATAGGAAATTTTTCTTGTTTATGTACCCGGAGCATTAATGTTTTTGTGATGATGTTCTCTCTTAAAAATAAAAAAACAACTAAAATTGAGTTTCTCTGCCAAACTCTGAAAGTTGCTTTGCCTTGGGCTCTGTGAGCAGCTCAGGCAGATCCATAAAAGGTCATGGCGGCACCTCAGCTAACTCAGTGTCCTTGGCTGTCTGAGAGGAGAGGGCTGGGGGAAGCAGGAGAACAGAAGACTGGGGAAGGAGATGGTTCTGGACTTGAGGATTCAGTAGCCCATGTGCTCTATGAGGATTTCTAGGGGGCGGTTGTTTGCATTTTGGCGGCGTTTTTCCTTCCTGTGAGTTTTTATTTCAGGGGTCTAGCTTTGGAAGTTCTGTTACCCAGCACTTTATTGGCTGTAGTACGACATATTCCTTCGTGGTTCCAAATATTTGTGGCTGTTGTGGGTTTTTCTTTTTGATTTCAGTTCCTGTGATATTACGACCAGCTGGTTAAAGTTATTTATTTTGATACAGAAAGGTCTTATGACTAAACTGTACTGAATAGAACTTTAGTCAGGGAGGCAGCATATTACAATGTTAAGTAGGCACTTTGAAAGTTAGATCTGAGTTTGAATCCCAACTCAATTGCTTAAGGAATGTGTGTGATGGGAGGCAAGCTGCTCAGCCTCGCAGATGCTCCCCTTCATCACTGGAAAAAAGGAATTATATAGTGTCCAGTATGTAAGGGTCTGTCCATCTTAATAACTTCCTTTCTTCACCTTCCTCTTCCACTCCTTATTCAACCTGTGATTGTGCCAGAGCCTTACCACCAACTGTGGACATGGAAGGAGAGGAAAATCCTCCCTTCCTCCTAATGAAGGTCAGGGAGACTCATTTTCTCACCCCGTTGGGAAACTTCTCTATCCCAATGGTGGGCTATATCTTATTTCATGCAGAGTTTAGAATTAGAATGACTATAAGTTTGAATTGGTGCTTCTTTAGATTGTTAATTACCATAATCTCCATCACTGACAATACCAATTAAAGAGTGGATTTATTTATTTTTTTAGTTATATTTCCTTTAACATTCTAGACTTGCAGCATTTTAGAGACTCATCCTTACAGTTTCCTTAGTGCTTTTAGCTTCTTGGGTTTGGCAGAAGATATCATGGCCCAATACTAGCAACAAGGTATTTTTTATGTGTTAATTCTTTTTAAAAAATATAGTTTTGATTTCAGAGAGAAAGGGAGACGGGGAGAGAAATGGAAACATCAATGATGAGAGAGAATCATTGATCAGCTGCCTTCTGCTTCTCCCCCTCTCTCCCTCCAGGAATAGAGCCTGCAACCCTGGGCATGTGCCCTGACCAGGAATGGGACTGTGACCTCCTGGTTCATAGGTCTTTACTTAACCACTGAGCTACAACAGTTGGGCTGTCATGTGTTAATTCTTAAGCATATTTCTAAAAGATTTTGACACAAATGCTTTGGATCAAGAAGAAAGCTGATGAAAATTTGAATTGAGATTATTTTAAAGAAAGGCTGTTTGAATTTGCTGTTATTTTATTGGTAATCTTGCTTCAGGGAATGTATGTTTCATTATTCTCTGTGGTCAATGGGACTCCTTCAAGACACGCTTGAAGCCACTTGTTTTGAATATAGTCTAATTTCTGTGTTATGCTGTGAGACACCACATTAGACTGTTGGACTATTGATCACAGGATTGGTATTCATTCTTTCACAGGCATAGACCTGATGCCAAATGACTAGTAGAATGACTAAATGCTATTTATTTCTATTGAAGTTTATAATATTGCTAAAGAGTAATAGTGCATATATACATATGTGGTTATGTTCATGCATAAACAATCATATATATTTAATGCTGAAATAAAGAATCATTTTCTTTATCCTTTTGTAAGCACCCAAGGAAGTTAAAAATACCAGAACACTGGGTTAATCAAAGATTTTACTGTTTGTGAGATATTTTAAATAGGTAGAAGCTAGTTTTACATCAGCGTTGAAAGCTGTAGAGCAGCTGTATCGGTGTGCAGAATATATAACTCAGTGTAAATGTTGCTGCAAAGAGACTAGGCTCCAGTAGATGTTTATAGATGTTTGCACATGTTCCAAATTAAATTATATTCATCTCTAGTGCCATATTCTGCAAATCTCACCCGAAGAACTTACCTGTGCTCCATCAAAGTAATCCATTAGAATTCTTTTTTTTTTTCTCCATTGGAATTCTTGAATTAGACTGAGAACATTGTTATTCCTTAATATCAAAAACTTTTAAAGACACATGTGATTTTCCCATCCAGGTTTTCCTGTCAAATCTCTATTATATTGTACTAGAGGCCGGTGCATGAATTCATGCACCAGTGGGGTCCATCTGCTTGGCCTGGAGGATCAGGCTGAAACTAGCTCTTTGACATCCCCCGAGGGATCCTGGATTGAGAGAGGGCTCAGGCCAGGCTGAAGGACCCTACCAGTACACGATCTTGGCCGGGGAGGGACGTGGGAAGTTGGCCAGCTGGGGAGGGACTGCAGGAGGGCTCGAGGGCGTGTCCGGCCATCTCGTCCAGTCCTGATTGGCTGGACCCCAGCAGCAAGCTAACCTACCAGTTGGAGTGTCTGCCCCCTGGTGGTCAGTGTATATCATAGCGACTTGTCGACTCTCTGCCCCCTGGTGGTCAGTGCACATTATAGCGAGCGGTTGAGGGGCCTTAGCATATTATTAGCGTCGTATTAGCATACGAAGAGATTCATGCAATAGGCCTTCCTTTCCCCTGGCTGCTGGCACTGGTTTGCCTCTGGCACCCAGGGCCCAGGCCTTTGCTCTGGCCGAGTTCTGGCTGGAGCCGGCCCTGGAAAGGTCAGGCCTTGCTGCTCCGCTGGCCCCAGGACCGTGAGGCCTCGCTGCTCTGCTGGCTCTGGAGCCATGAGGCCTTGCTGCTCCGCTGGTCCCGGAGCCATGAGGCTTCACTGCTCCGCCAGCCCCGGGCTGTCAGGCTTCACTCCACCGCTTGGAGCCTATGTATGCAAATTAACCGCCATCTTTGTTGGTGGTTAATTTGCATATTGTGCTGATTAGCCAATGGGAGGCGTAGCGAAGGTACAGTCAATTACCATGTTTGTCTATTATTAGATGGGATTACGCTTTGATTGGTTGAACAGATGACTGGACACTTAACATATTAGGCTTTTATTATATAGGATTTTATTCTGTATTTAAACAATTTTGTGGATTATACATTTTAGAGATAGTTCTACAGTGGGGCCTTGACTTACGAGTTTAATTCGTTCCGTGATGGAGCTCGTAACTCAGATTACTTGTATGTCAAATCATTAAAGTGAACGAGACAGACACGTGATGCTGGGCTGATGTTGTGGTGTTCACTGTGACGTTCGCTGCGCCTACTAGCGGTGGGGTATCTGAAGCTGGCGCGTAACCCAAATTTTAGCTCGCAACTCAAAGCAAAAAATTGGCCGAGAGACGGCTCGTATCTCAAAAAACTCGTTAGTCGGGACACTCCTAAGTCAAGACCCCACTGTATTAGAAAAATCTATAGCTATTTTACATATATATATCATATCCATGTATATAAAAGCCTAAGCGACCATCCAACTGTCTGACAGGTAGCTATGACGTGCACTGACCACCAGGGGGAAGACGCTCAATGCAGGAACTGCCAAGCTGCAGTGACTTGGCAGCTGTGGTTCTTGGGTGACGCACCTGGAACCAGAGAGGAGGGAGCCCGATTCTGGGGTGCATCACCCAGAACCACCCTCTTGCAATCTGGGACCCCTCAGGGGATGTTGGAAAGCCTGTTTTGGCCCAGTCCCCACAGGCCAGGCTGAGGGACCCCACCTGTGCACAAATCTGTGCACTGGGCCTCTAGTATATATATAATTCATAAGGTGTTGTGCCTTTTCATTATTTATATTGTGTATGTATATTCCCTTCTGCCACCATGTAGAAGTTGTCATAGTGAAAATATTTCTTTTCACTTAACTTTCTTTTGTGTGTGAGAATAGCCTGGTTCTCTTGTAGCAGAGACTGGTTGAATTAAAAGGTGTTTGGAATTTCCTCTCAGGGGCCTAATAAAAATTTTAGTCTAATTCTGAGTAAATGTATGTTAATTTCTTACATTTATTTGAAAAATACGTTATACTTTAAACTAGTCTAGTTTCTCTTATCTGGTTAGTCTCCATCGTATGACCAATAGTTTGCTCTACAAATTAGACTTGCTGTGTGGATAAATTTATTTCATAAAATTATGGTATTATTTCAGCTCTAAAATATAAATTTGATTGGATCTGTATGAGTTCTTAATACATGAATTTACTTATATGCACATATATGTAATTATATGCACTTTTTGTGTATATATCATATACAATATCATAAATATCTTGAAATTAACTTCATCTTTGTTCACTTTTATCTATGAAGATTATAGAACCAAATTTTAAACCAATTTAAGCCAAAATAAAAGGTTAGAGAAAATCCAAGTTTTGTATTAAATATATGTCTGAATAGAAAAATATTAGAAATACATAACCTAAAATGAAAGTGGTGATCTCTGGGTAATAGGAAACTTTTGTTGTGCTTTAATATTTTTTCTAAATTTTCTAAAATGGACATATATTTAATTAGTATACTTGAAATCTTTAAAATGAATATACTTTAATCTCTTTGAAAGAAACATTTTAAACTTATTTGGTCTACCTTTTAGTTGAGAAATATGTGTTATCTCTCTATATAAAAAGCTAGTGTCCCAAACGACCAGAACGACCAAACAAATGGTTGCCATGAGGTGGCATTGACCACTTCTCAGTCCCTCTCCCCACCTCCGCCTGCAAGAGTGGGTAGGGTGGGACTGGCGACTTGCAAGCGGGCTGAACTGCTGATCTCTTGGTCCCTCCCCCCAGTCCTCAGGCTGCATTGGATGAGCAATGGTGAAGGGGGGCGGGATTGGGGTGGGTGGCAGGAGGACCGGGCTGGCTGTCAGGCCATTGGGATCACCAGCTCATCCCCGGCTGCTTGGGGCTCAGGCCTGTGGGAAAGCGGGTACTGGCAACTTCACCCCATGCGCGTGCACCGGGCTGGCCGCTGATGGAACGCACTGCCCGCTGGGGGCCACTCATACTGGGGCGGGTAGGTGGCGGGCGCACCCCACAGCCTCCATCAGTGCTGCATGAACGGCCAGAGTAGGAACCGTGTTCCACTCTGGCACCCACTTTCCCACAGGCCTGAGCCCCGGAGCAGCCACGGATGAGTTGGTGATCCCAATGGCCTGACAGCCCAGCGGCGGAGGCGGCCTTCGACCTGGGGACTGGGCAGAAGATGGCTCTGATCGCAGGAGGCTAGGCCTAGGGACCCTACCCACACGATTTAATCGTGCACTGGGCCTCTAGTTTGATTATAATGTATTAGCATAAAGAACTTAAGAGTCCAAGTTGCAACTTAACCATAAAATAATTTTGAAGTAACATTACCTTTTTATTTCAACATAAGATTAACATGTTCATTATGTTCTGAGAACATAGCTCTCTAATCCAGACCATATGTAGTAATTAGGAATTTTAACACACATAAACAAAAGATTACTATTTATTACAGAGGGTTTTAAAAATATTTTTTTAAAATATATTTTTATTGATATTTTACAGAGAGGAAGGGAGAGAGATAGAGTTAGAAACATCGATGAGAGAGAAACATTGATCAGCTGCCTCCTGCACACCTCCTACTGGAGATGGAGCTCACAACCCAGGCATGTGCCCTGAGGAGGAGTCAGATCGTGACCTCCTGGTTCATAGGTGGACACTCAGCCACTGCGCCATGCTGCTGGGCTTGTTTGCATTTATCTTCAGTTCATCTTAATAAGCCAGTTGACCTTAGATATAGATGCATCTTAAGATCCTCAGGTCCTTAGTCATAAGGGATTATTTTAGGCGTCTAGAAGATGCTACATGTATTTTTTAGATATTTTAAAATAAAATATTTTCTCTTAATAGTCATCTATTCAGTCATGAATTCAGTATTTCAGGATATATTTAATGCTGGAAAAAGGCATCTGAGCAATAAAAAATGTGATATTTTCACAGCATTCATTAACCTGTAAAGTGTTATTTTTCTTTACTCTGGTCATTTTATAGAAGACCTTGAATGTAGACCCTGTTTATTAGAGACTCCTGAATGCATAAATCAATTTTGACATTTTCTTTGGTCTAATGATGATGTGACTTGTTAATAATCACTGTAGTAACTTCCAATTAATGCGAATTGTGACTTCAGATTAGGTTCCTTCTAATTAGTACTTTGTCATTTTACCTCATCAGAAAATGGTGTTTGCTGGTCTGGAATTAAGGAGAGTTCCATTTGGCAATAGGTGGTTCATTAACACATAGAAAGAAATAGACTGGCTCACACCCTTTTTGCCAATAGCAAGTGTTTTGTTTTTTCAAATATATTTTATTAATTTTTTACAGAGAGGAAGGGAGTGGGTAGAGAGTCAGAAACATCGATGAGAGAGAAACATCGATCAGCTACCTCCTGCACAATCCCCACAGGGGATGTGCCCACAACCAAGGTACATGCCCTTGACTGGAATCGAACCTGGGACCTTTCAGTCCATAGGCCGATGCTCTATCCACTGAGCCAAACCAGTCAGGGCAATAGCAAGTGTTTTTGTTAAAAGGAAAAGCTTGCCCTACTGTGTGGGGATAGTGGTGGCAGGTTTCTTATCCAAAACCCTTGTTAGGTTTTCTTTTTAGGAAAAAGATGTTTGAAAAGGAGACATTGAAATGAAACCAAGAGTGGTAATCACAAGGCTCCAAACGATAGTGAATGTATTAAGGAGAAATTTGGGATGCCTCAGCAGTTAGCCACTCTATAAATAATGAAAGAAGATAGAATTTCATAGCATAGGATTTTAGAATGTTACAGTAATAAAGAACCTTAAGAGCTTACTTAACCCTAACTCTCCCTTTAGAAATGATGAGGTTGAGGCCCAGAGAGGAAAAGTAATTGAAATTCACAAGGTTGTCAGTATTAAGCCTAGTTTTAGCCCAAGGTTTCTGTCCAGTGTTCTAGTTCACTACCATATATTATTACTGTCTTAATTAGTATGCTATCAGGAAGATTAAACTTAGGCTTTGCAGAAAATGTGATGATTGAACTAAGGTTGGAAAAAATATAGTAATTTATTTTCTTCAGGTTTGTCAAAAGTTTGGTACAAGATTATGCCAGAGAACTTAAACTTCTTTTACCGTAAGTGACAAAGTAAGTGATGAAGAAGTATAAGGATTTTTAATTTTGGGATGTAAATGCTTTTTAAATTAAATGTCATTCGGAATAAGGAGCTCAACTGTGTAATTTAAGAGGTGTAGCTTTTACAGAAGTGTGGATAGAGACACAAAATAGGTCAGAATTGAATATTAGCAGAACAAAGAGCATAACATAGTTCATCTTCATATAGAAGTCATCCCTAGCATCCTAGGGCAAAGGGACATTCTTACCTCATCGCTTGAAATGCTTTCTCTGCTGTTGAAATGTGAGACAAACAGCTGAAAGGATCAGGTTTTGCGTGGATACTGATGTCTCCAGACTATTTTGATTTCAAGTATACTGATAGCTGTATACCAAGTTATATCTATTTATGTTGAAATCTAGAGGCCTTCACTCTCAGGGGAGGATGAATGAATGAGACAGCAGGAAGAGATCAACTTTCTAAGCCTCCCTTTTTGTATTTATTGCAAGGTGTTTTTACAGTTGTCCACTTTAAAAAAAATTCAGATTGTTTGAAATTAGTAAAAGAAAATTTGAATGATTTTCAAATAGACTAAATTGAGCGTTGATAATTTAAAAGCCTATTATTTTTGTTTGCCTTGGCTCTGCCTGTGGCACTTAAATATTTCTTTAGGAAGGACCTATTCTGACCCATGATCTTCCTGGCAAAATCAGTGTAAGCACTTGAATTTCAAATGCATGTCTTTTACATTTAAATTGCTGTTCTTTCCTGTAGGAAGAGCTCATGAAAACCAGCTATAGTTCATAAGGCTGGTCTCTTGCAGTGAAATTAGAGGCCATTAGAACTATTGGTCTTATTTCCAACTGAATTAGTTAACTGCTTGTTAAGGTTCAGAGCTTATTGACCAATAGGCATTTATTACTGTGGCCATAATGACACAATGATTTCCATTAAATTCCAGAGTTTGTGAAAATGAAAAAGAGATCTTGCAAAGAAAGTTGTTAGTGGTTGCATTTAATTATTAGGATTAATTAGGCATTTAAATATGGATATAAAATATATTTTAAAAACAAGTATTTCTCTTTCATTGCTCTGAGCCAATTGTGCCGAAGGGAATGAAAATATTGTTCTTTCTTGAAAATACAGCTGGTTCTCTTGTTTCACAAAATGTATGCACAGCAATTGCTGATCCATGTCTTCAGAGAGTACTTATCAATATTGCAGAATATTTGCTAGTTTAACATTTGCCATTAATAATATTCAGGATAATTTTGAAAATAATCAACATGGCTGCTATAGGACATTGAAAGTACTCACCTGGGAACTTAAGAAAATGATTTGGCTTTTTTTCGAAGACTTTTAATGTAATAATTTCAGAACCTATATTTTCATTACTTTTATTTAATTATGGTCACAATTTTATAATTAACAAGGATTCTTTACATAAGATATCAATTAAATTAGAGGCTTTGTGCATCGTTTTTGAATTTGTGGTTAAATATGCATTTTAGGGCCTAGTTAAAATAACTTATTAAAAAATTAATATATCCTGAAAGAAGGTAGAAAAAATGACAGATTATGAAGTGGAACCTAGTTTTTAAGCTTTGGGGATTTTATCCATTACATTAAAAATTGACGTGGGATCTGAATATTCATCTCCAAAACCATTTGAAATGATAAGCTGCAGAATTAGAGCTACTTCTCTGTAGAAGACTCATTTGCAAGTGTCAGCCAACATTCCTTTCAAACAACGTGAAGTGGGTTTCTTAATTTACTTTAGAAGTGGTTTCAGAAAGTTGATGCAACCAAGTTCATTTGCATTCTCTCTGGACAGGATAAATCCACTTCATTGATATTAGTTTGGATAATTTCTCCCCATGGGGCAGTGCATCTTTTTCAAACTCGGATCCAAGAGCATTATGGGAAAAGCTTTGTGGGTTAAATTCATATCTGTCCTAGCTAGGGAGCATGCTGAGCCACATAAAAAATGTCAATATGGATTTAGGCTCTATGGATTTCAGTGTCTAAGGACAGGAAAGTGTCTCAGGAGAAAACTGGGATTTTTGAAAGACACTCTGTTCAAGGAATGTATTTGAAAGAGGCCAGGATTGATAATTTAGGAAAAGCAGAATGAGAGATGGTATGCTAGTGGTGTGGAATTTTTTTAGTTAATAAATATTTTTTCTCTTTTTTCTAATAAATACTTATTGATGCATAGATGATATATCCAGGGTCAGCTATAGTGTATGGATATGAATTAAAAAAAAGATCCCTGCCTTTGAAGAACTCATTTTCTACTAATTTTGTTCATTTGTGCTCCCTTATGAAGACTGTTTTAAAGGGAAGCTGCGTGCTATGGGTGTGGAGACCTGGCTTCAGTGCCCGATGGTTCTGGATTTGAATCTCGGTTCTGTCACTTACAAGCTGTTACCTTGGACAAGTTGTTTAATCTTTAGCAGCCTCAGCATCCCTACCTTTAAAGGAAGATATAATAATCCACCTTGTTGGATTAAGATTGAATAACATTACTTATGTAAAAGTGCTTGTCATATGCTAACGGATGTATCAGTTCCATTTCTTCTTCTTTCTGTAATATTGCTAGTCCTGTAAACCAGTGACATTATGTATGAACTAGGTCATTGTGAACTGGGTTGATAATATTACCACCCTTTACAGCATAATTTCTTTTTATGGAAAAAATGCTTAAACATTCTTAACAACTGACTTGAAAATGAACTTGTAGAAAACAATTCCTGTGTTAGTTGAGGAAGACCCATATTCCTTACGTGTTCTTACTTATATGTTGTTTTGAAACAATTCCTAAATTATTGAGTGGGCAGCTTTTATATATATCTCCCCAGGTTGATTACATACATACTTTCTGAAACCTGATATTAATTATTCTTATATATCCCTGTGGTACTGAATACTTTCATATGTAGTAGGTAGTAAACATATTTTAAAAATTAAATCTATTGGGGTAACATTATATAAATTTTGGGTATATACTTTTGTAATACAACATCTGTATACTCCTTTTGACAACACATTCTTTTTAAAAAATACATATTGTTATTGATTTCAGAGGAAGGGAGAGAGAAAGAGAGATAGAAACATCAATGATGAGAGAGAATCATTGATGGGCTGCCACCTGCATGCCCTACACAGGGGATTGAGCCTGCAACCCAGGGATGTGCCCTTCAGTTCACAGGCTGACACTCTATCCGCTGAGCCAAACCAGTGAGGGCTGGTAACACATTCTTGATAAAAGGTGAAACCTTTACAGAAAAAATGCCAAAGATGAATTTAATTAAAAATATGAAATAATTTTGATTCTGTAGTTTAAAACTTGTCAACAAATAATACTAGAAAATGTTTCAATTTAAAGTCAGACTAAAAGTATAAAAGTTTTATAGAAAGAGAGTTTTAAATGATGAAGGGAACAATGTTGGCAATTTGTGATCTTTGGAAGAGGGTGTGGAATCATGTCACTCTTGCACAAAAAGTACCTCTCAAATAGCATAGCAGCATTTATGGTGTAAGGGACCCCAATAAATCAAAGAAGAGCATTAATCTGGGACTGTTTAGCCAGTTGTCCCATTTAGACTGAGGCACCAGTTGTCTGTGAACGTCACTCTTCATGCCTGATTACCAAGACCTAGATTTATTGATAGAGCTTTGCATTTGTATTTGGCGGTTGTGCTTGTTTTCAAATGATTTTTTGTAAAATATAGATAATCCCCGTGAATAGGTAATTTTTTAGTACATTGACATTATACCCAAATAAAAATCTCTATTTCTTAATCAAAATAATTTATTAAGTTTCTAGGTATGGAGGAACTGCTATGCTATTCTCATGGCTTTTTTGAAAGGAAATTCATCTGCCCTATCTCCACCATTCCCTTTTTGGAATTGCTGCCATCATTTCATAAGAATGCATCACCGATAGGACTATTACACTGATGAATGAAAGCTCCTGTGCCTGTTGACAGGCACTAAGTAGGCTCTAAGCAAACTGAAACTCATTGAATCTTAGCAGGGCTATTAAGAAAATAAGTGCAAATTGTCAGGAGAAGAGAGATTTGTTCCTTAACATCATCACTTGACTCTTGGGTAAGAAATGTTAGGCAAGAAAGAGACTGTTTCAATTTGTCATCCTCTTGAGACCTCAAGATGCTATCTGCGGTGCTGAAATAAGCCATTCCTTCCTATGAGCAGAGAAAATGAGAAAATGGTTTATGCCCAGATTGGTCCATTTAGTTAGGAGGACAGCCACATAAATAACTACTTAAGAAAACAGAAACAAAGAAAGAAAATGGGAAACCTGAATCCTTGGCATAGACCCTTCAGGATTAAAGTCTCTGTAAATAGCATGTACAAAAAACGGAACTCTCTGTTTACTACAACTATAATGGACTCAGAGGCAGACGTTGTGAACTTTAACCTCTGTTTACCTTAGTTTTCCCATCTATAAAATAAAAGTCATTTTCTTTTCATGTCTCGTAGGGGAAAGCTAGATTAGCTCATGATTGAGAGAAAGCCTTGGCATCAAGGGGCTATAGAAGTGTTACGAGGATGATAATGTAATTACTGAACATGTGTCAGCAATATGATGTGACTATTTAGAAGTACATAAGATCCCCGATGTACACAGGCAGAGAAACAGCACATATATCAATTGCACTTTTTATTATGTTTTGTGATTTAGTTATTTTTAAAAAATATGTTTATCTATTTACCTTATTGAGAAAGGGGACTCTTTGGAAGTGGGGAGGCAATGTGATGTAGGTGAAAAGAGCTTTGATTTTTTTCCATTTTAAAATTATTTTTATTTTCAATTACAGTCGGCATACATTATAATATTAGTTTCAGATGTATACTCCAGTGATTAGACATTACATAACTTCCTAAGTGATCTTCCTGATATATCTCAACACCATACATAGTTATTAGAATATTATTGACTATACCAGAGGGATGTCCGACTGCCGGCTTAGGCCTGCTCCCCGCGTTATGTTACTGTATGGCTTTGCCCTTCACAGACCCCTATTTGAATTATAATTGGATGAGAAAAGCAAGAGTTGATAGATCAGAAGCTAAGAAAGATCAAGGAGTGAACCACTAATGCTGGAATTTCATCTGCTCAAGAAATCCTTATGTAGAACTTCCATATCCCAATATACTAGGATAGCACTTACAGTAATAATCCTGATAGACTGCTTTTAGAGGTTCCCATTAACCTGACATAGTTTGGGTATATCTACATTACGGGAGGTAAGATGCCAAGTGTTTTTGCCAATAGTTAGTGAGAATTCAGGATCCTTTAATTTCCATGTTGTTGACTTCAGTGTTTTTCTGAATCCACCATTCTTTCTGCTCATTCTTATTTTTTTCTATTTTGCTTCTGGTCTTACCATAGTCCCCAGGATCAGGCTATGTGTGCAAAGGGAGGATTGGTAGGGCAGGTGCACCGAACTCATGCTGAAGCCAGATGATGATTCTTGAAGAATGTTCAGGAAATTCCCTTGGTTTTCTTCGTGGCACAACTTTATACACCTCCTATGCCATACCCGTAGAATGAAGGCATAATAAGATCTAGGAAGTTCAGAACCATTGCTTTTGGAGACTTCATAAACTCCTTTCATTGTTTATTTTGAAAGCTTAGAGAAACTCCAGATTATGGTACACACATTTTATAATCTGGCATATACTTTACCATTGGGAATCCCTCCAGTGCTAGAAAATGATACTGCTTAGTGTTTTAACTCTTGGTTGTCATTTCATCTTTTCTTTATCTTCTTATCAGATTTGTAATTTCTTTTAAAAATGTGTTATCTTAACACTTTTGATACAATTCACTGAAAACTAATTTTGGGAAAAGAAATAGCTGATGTGATATGAAACAATCAGGATTGGGAGCAGATTTCTTTTAGAAATTGACATCAAATGTACCAAAAGCAGCGCTGGGGAGAGAGGCAATTCACAGCTGCAGATTTGGTTAGAACATTATGTTGAGGCCATTTGGGTCTCTGACTCTGGCTTGCAAACTAAATAATGGTGTTTTCTAAAATAGCCTCCAATCTCTTGCATGTGCTTTCAGCACACAATAAGACAGACTAGTAAAAATAGAAGTATAGTTTTCTGGAGAGATAGGAATGATTACTCCCAGCTGAGCAGGTAAAACACATGAAGAATGTGTTCTTTGCTGATTCTTAAGGTTTTATTTTTATTTTTAATGTAAAGTGTCAGCAAATAGAAGAGAGAGAAAATTCACTTGAAAATGTCACAAAAGAAAAGAAGAACAGTAAATTGTATTGCAGGTAAAAATTCATTTTAGCCGGCAAACAAGCAAGCATTGGCTGAGGAGCTTGCTGGTGCCTCCTTTTGTTTGTCTTTGATTTAAAGCCTCAAACCTGTGATCTAATTAACATCGACTGAGTTGCAAGTACAGTGGCCTGTTTGGTTCAATAATAATACATTTTTATGAAAGGTTAATGAAATGAATTTTCTTTCCATCCAATTCATTAAAAATTGTTCTACAATCAACGGTTGCTAATGGAATAGAGATTAAATATTCACGTTCATAAATTTTCTGTGTCATTTCTGATTTTCCTTCATTTCTGCCTCCATAGGTTGAATTTTACAAGTACAAGAATTCCCAGACAAAAGGCTTGATTTAGAGGTTAATTGCATACCATTAATTTTTTTAATCAAAGAGATAATGTGGAATAGTGGAAAGAGTTTGGCAGCAGGTTTGTCTCTCTTTGTAGCTGTATGATTTGGGGCAGGTATCGTAATCACCTCTTTTTTTGCAGTAGTTGTCATAAGAACTTCTCGCAGAATGTTGTGAGGGTTAATGATAAACTGTGGAAAGCACCTACCACAGTGTTGGGCACAGAGAGTAGTTCAACAAATGATAGCTAGGAAAGGTTTTGGAGAATAGAACACCTACATATATGCACTAAGACTTATGATACCGTGCAGTGCAGGGTGGATATTGTAGGACGGGGTTCTTCTTGATTCTAAGATAGGTATCAGGCTTGGGTATCAGAACATCTTGTAGTAATTCTAATAATAAGTCTTTTAGGAAAAACCCTGAGAGGAAGGACTGTTTTATGTTTCGACAAATACATTTTTGGTCTTCTTTTCCACTTAGGCCAAAGAACCTTATTTAATCTGCATATGATGTTTTTCCCAAACAATGAATTTACTAGATAAGTGAAGCCTACACAAGCAACTGCCAAAAGTGTGAATATTTTAAAAAGCAATTTAAAGTAAAATTTTTATTATTTTCAATTACAGCTTACTAGTACATTCAGTATTATTTTGTATGTTTCAGCCATACAGCATACTGATTAGACAACCATATACTTTACAAAGTGTTCCCCCCAATATTTCCACTGACAACCATACATAGTTGTTACAATATTATTAACTATATTTCCTATGCTGTACTTTATATTCCCATGACTATTTTGTAACTACCAATTTGTACTTCTTAATCCTTTCACCTTTTGTACCCAGTCCCTCAACCCTCGTCCCCTCTGGCAGCCATCAGTCTGTTTTCTTTATCTCTGAGTGTGTTTCTGTTTTGTTTGTTCATTTATAGTGTTTTTTAGAGTCACATATGAGTGAAATCATATGGTATTTGTCTTTCTCTTACTTATTTTACTTAGCATAATACCCTCTACGTTCATACATGCTGTCACAAATCGTAAGATTTCATTCGTTTTTATGACTGAGTTATATTTTATTGTATATATGTACCACAGCTTTTTTAATCTACTTGTCTATTGATAGGCACTTAGGTTGCTCCATAGCTTGGTTATTGTAAATAACACTGCAGTGAACATAAGGGTGCATATGTATTTTTTGAAGTGTTTTGCGTTTCTTCGGATAATTCCCCAGAAGTGGAATCGCTGGGCCATTTTTAATTTTTATTGTAAAATTGCCCTCAAACATATTACCTACTTTATAGGCTTTTGGAACAGAAGATGCCAAACCTAAGTTTTAACTATTTCCTTAATGACTCAAGGTGATCATTATGATTATTACTTTTTGTTTTGGGCTTAATTTTTGTCAGCTCCTCACCCAGTTTACCAAAGGTGATTTCAGTGTGCAGCTGGTGAAGTGGATGAGCCATCTGATTAAATAGTAAATGCCAAACTGACAATAACAATGAGAAATTCACTTCTGTTCAATTTTTAAAAAAATACCTACTCTGTTTTATATTTAATATGTGATGTCATTTGCAACTATTGAGGTCATCAGAGTCATCCTCTGTGTAAGTGAAAATAGAACATGAAGTGTGGTGAAGTCAAGTTCCTTGTCCAAAGGCGCACAACTAAAATATTACTGGGATAGCATTTCAGTGTCAGCCTAATGAGTCCTTTCTCTTTCACCACATCTGCCTTGAGAGGAAGTCAGCCTCAGTTCAGAGCTTTTGTAATAGTTATTTCACTTGTTTAGTGTATTCTCCTTTCACTTTCCAATTTAGATTTGTCTTTGGAGGTTTGTTAGAGAAAGACCAAACTCTAGAACTGCATTGTCTAATCCAGTGACTACAAGCAACTGTCCAATCCAGTGACTATTAGTCACATTTAAAGTATTTAAAATATAGTTTCTTAGTCACACTGTCCACATTTCAAGTGCTCACTGTCCACATATGGCTGGCTAACAGTTACCATTATCAGAGAACAGTTCCATCATTGCGGAAAGTGCTATTAATTTCTCCCTTGTTCTAAATGAAACACATAATAAAATATACAGGTGACTATTTGATGCAAGATGGTAAACATTTATTGAGGGCATGGGTTATATGCCTTCATTTTTATGTCATATATATATTTTTAACCCTCACTCAAAGATATTTTAAAAATTAATTTGAGAAAGAGAGGAAGGGAGGGAGGGAAAGAAACATCCATGTGAGAGAGAAACATTGAATGGTTGCCTCCTGTACACACCCTGACCAGGGATTGAACCTGCAACTGAGGTACGTGCCCTGACTGGGAATCGAACAGGCAACATTTTTGGTGTACGGATGACTCTTCAACCAACTGAGCCACCTGCTTGGGGCATTAGTCACATTTTTTTCTTCTTTCTATATATATACTAGAGGCCAGATGCACGGAATTTGTGCAAGAGTAGGCCTTCGCAGCTGCGGCGGCTGCCTCGATCCCACAATCTCTTGATCCAGAAGGACGTCCGGACGGCCGTTTGGTCGATTTGCATATTACCCTTTTATTGTTATAGATATTTTTATTGATTTCAGAGAGGGAGAGGGAGAGATAGAAACATCAATGATGAGAGGGAATCATTGATTGACTGCCTCCTGTGTGCCCCCCATTTGGGGCTGAGCCTGCAACCCAGGCATATGCCCTTGATCGGAATCGAATTCAGGACCTTTCAGTCTGCAGGCTGACGCTCTGTCCACTGAGCCAAACCATCTAGGGCCATTATGCCACATTTTTAAAGCACAGGACTCACTTCACATTTTTATGTGATACAATGTATAATTTGTAATATGTAATAAATTTTATAGAGGTAATATGTATATATTTATTTTACTCACATGTTAGATATCTGTTTTAAGCACTACAAACTGTCCTTTATTTTCCTATGCAATGAATGCATTCCTTATAAAGTATATGAAAGTCAGATATATGAAAATATTAAAGAAAATATTGACATGCTCAGTGAGTCGGGGTGTTAATTACTAGAGAACTAAAACTAAAATCTCGAATTGTGCCTTTTCTTTTGAGAATCATTTTAAAAAATATATATTTTATTGATTTTTTACAGAGAGGAAGGGAGAGAGATAGAGAGCTAGAAACATCGATGAGAGAGACATCAATCAGCTGCCTCCTGCACATCTCCTACTGGGGATGTGCCCGCAACCCAGGTACATGCCCTTGACCTTTCAGTCCACAAGCCGACGCTCTATCCACTGAGCCAAACCGGTTTCGGTGAGAATCATTTTTTTATATATTCTCTCATTTTATTCTTTTCTATCATGACTGGAGTCTAGTTAGTTCTGTGTATATCAAAAATGTTAAAAGGTTTTGTGCTTTTGACATCCTGTAATCATTTTCATTTTTGACCCAGTTGTGTTAAATTATAGATTAATGCTGCTGCTTTTTAAAAACTAGTATCAGCATTTCTATAGTCCCCATTTGGCATTTTTAAATTAAATAAGGGAAATTCAGTAAAATAGTTTTTAATTTATAAACATTATTTAAAAAGATGATGTGGTAGCAGGTGATGTGATTGGCTAGCAGGTATATCACTGTGTTATAGTTATAGATGTTTATTCTTCAGAAGATGTAAAGAAAGGTGAAATTCTAACAGTGAAAGACAGATTGGGAACATTCAAATATAAAATTGGAAAGTATAGATTAAATCGAAGGCACAATATTGTAAATGCTTGGATTAAGTAATAGACTATGTGTTGTCCATGTAAATGAATACTCTTAATTTAAATGTTATTATATATTACATTTGTTATAAATATATGTGCATACCTATGGTAGTGGTTTACCTCATAAGTTACTTGAGCCATGTGAGAGTAGGATTTGAGGTTGAGTGATGTGTTAGAATTGTGAACCAGGAACGGAGTGTTGGAAATAAAGACTTACAGGTCCTTCATTGTTTCCAGTGGTACTTGAAGAGTGAAGAGCTTCCTCTTTCACATGTTTAGTCTCTGAGTGTTTTAACTTTAACCCGGCCTTAGAATTTTAGGAATGCTGCAACAAAATATCATAGGCTGGGTGGCTTACATGACAAACATTTACTTCTCACAGTTCTGAAAACTCAGAAGTCCCAGATTAAGTTGACGGCATGTTTGGTGTCTGGTGAGGTAAATAGATGGCTATTTTCCTGGTTAATAGATAGCTATCTTCTTGCTGTGTCCTTACATAGTGGAAGGAGAGAGAGGGCTTTCTGGGGTCTCTTTTATAAGAGTACTGATCCCATTCAGAGGGCTCCACTCTCATGACCTAATCCCCCCTAAAGCCCTAAATACCATTACATGGAGGATTAGGTTTCAGCATACTAATTTTGGAAGGACACAAACATTTAATCTATGGCAAACTCTCTGAGGTGAGAAGAATGGCCACTTAATAAAGAACAAATACTAGCAGTTTTAACAACAGGGCATAAATGCTTCAGTCATTTGTTACATTTTTATTACTGCTAAAGTATTACAAAATCTCACTAGTAAGCAGCTCTACAGGTAGCAGTCAAGACATTTATAGCTGTTTATATTTTTCCCTTTTAGATTGTGAGCACATTGAGTCTGCGTCCTCTGTTTTATAGAGCCTGGTGCTGTAGATTTTTAGGGAATATTAATTGAAGGAAGGAATGAACTTATTCTTGTAACGCAGTTGTATTTGTGAGGTGATAGTTTAGTAGCATGTGTGGAATAATCACTGAGGGTTCTTTGTGGGGAACAACAAAAAATAAATGAATGACTGTGCAACACTTGAAAAATCTACCTTTAGTCCAGTATGTTAACTAGCTCCCTATACATTTCTCTTCTTGGCCAAAGCTTCAGGTCAAAACCGTTGTTCTTAGGGCACAGGTGCTCTTATAGTCAATTCATGTTGCCCTTCTTCCTCCATCTGCGAGGTAACCAGTGACCAGAATGTGGTGTTTGCGTGGGGGGAGGGGCGCTTAGGCAGGGGAATGGATTTTCTGAGGTTGGCTGGGCACCGAGTGTTTAATATTGCTTCCTTCAGCATGATGCACATATATTGCCTCTGCTCAATCCGAAGTGATCAAAAATGTCCCCTTTCCCAGATGAAGCAGCTTCCTGTGAGACCTCTGATTCTGAGGAAGAGAGAAATTAGTAGCAGGAATCAATAGGGGAGAGGCAGATAGGCGATAGCAGGTTACATCTGTTTTCTTGAAGGAGCCGTGACTCTCAGCACATTTTCCCCTGGGCTTTGGAAGAGGCTGACAGAGGCCCCTGTGGGTGGCTGCTGCATCTCCCAAGACCTGAGTGCCAGTTTCTTCTTGTTGGGTAGCTCAGATTTTTGTCTGGGAGCCTTACAGCCGTGAGTTTCCCAGTTGCCAGTAGTCTTTTATGGAGCCAGGAGAGGAGCAAATGAAGCCATGATAGGAATTGAATAATATATTGCATAGTAAGATATTTGTTGGATTCCTTACATTCTGTTAGTTTGTAATTATGTGTTCTTAGAAAGATTCTTTTCTTATTTCACTAATAATCAAAATAGCTAATTTTATTGAATACTTTTGTCAGGCACTGTGCTGAATTCTTTTTATTCTATTACATGAACCCGCAATCTAGGTCATATTATTATCCATTTGAACTTGATAGTGGCGTACCTCTCACAGAACTATCAAAAACTGATTTCTATTCAGCTGTTTGTACATGCAGTGAATATTGCATGGAGCAAAGTTGGGAGAGCCCCACTCTGAGTTAGGAACAGGGGTTTGTCAGAGCTTGACTTATTATGCTGTCTTGGCAGGGGTATAAACCAAGCTTGTGACTGAGAAAAATTGTGTGAAGTTGGGTTAGCAATTGTGGAAGGGAGTGAGGGAGGACCAAGAGAGACCTTTGAAAGCCTTCTATACCTCTTTTCAAAATCCTCCCCCAAAGAAAGGAAGCCAAGATTGTGGGTGACATGGTCGAGTCATACCTTCTCATCTAATTATTGAGTGTCCTAAGAAAACAAAATGTGCACACTCTTCTTTAACTGCTGTGTGAACTTGATATCACGACTGGCCTTTAACACAACTTTGCCCGACTAAAGTGTAGATATATCACATTTTTCAATGATTTCTGTTGGCAGGCAGGAAAATCAGTTCTCTCAGTGAAGTAATGAGTGATAAAATTTTGCTCTAAATATGTAAGAAATTATCAAAATCCATTGCTATTAAGATTACTGTGTATTTTTAGTTTTATTGAGATACCACTGACATACAGCATTGAATAGATTTAAGTTATACAATATAATGATTTGACTTACATATATTGTCAAATGATTGCCACATACATTTTTAAAAAATATCAGTAACTAAATCAGTAACTAAAAACATCTTTTGTCTCTTTCCATAAATTATAATTATAGTGTACAGGTAATTGGCATGTATATATTATATAAATAAATTTAAGTTCTTTTAATTTGGCTTTAATATAGTATTTCTAAAATTATGTAAACTGTAGTTATTTTAGTTGTAATGTTGCATATATTGCCTCTCAGATTTTCAAAATCACCTAAAATGTGAAATGAAAAGGACAGTGAAAAATGTCTATAAAACACATTAAAGGTTGAAACAGTGGCTGAGTCCAGTGAAAGGAAGTGATCTTATGAATTAGTAATGGAAGCACATTTATAGGTTAGTGCCTCACTGGGGTCTGAGTTTTAACAGCTGCTGATAGTTTAAACTGAAATAGAAATCTGAATAGCCTGTAATAATCTATGAGTATTCATTCTGTTTATGGGTTGTTTCTTAATAGAAACACTGAATAGTATTGCCTATCTTAAATTATCTCAAAGGGTAGTTGTAAAAATGAAATAAGATAAGGTAAAGAAATACATTTTATAAACATTAAATGTGCTCTCACTCAATCTCTGTGTGTACGTGTACATATAAAATTATGTGTTAAGTTTAGTGAGTAATAGTTTTAGAAGTTACTTAAAACTTCATTTTGATCCCATGAATACAATTTGTGACAACTCAAAGTATATTGGACTGAAAAGTCAAAATTGTGTTATAAGCATGTGGTATTGTAAGAATGTTGAAGTTACATAGGAGGCTAAATATTTTAGAAGCAGATGTTCATAAACAGTGAATGAATTAATATGTCATTTTTATGTGTTATTTAATCTGGTACAAGGTCCTTTGCTGGTTAAATACTAGTAACACTTTGTTCATTTACTTATTTTCACTTTGTGTACTTGAAAACAAACTTCACTTCCTTAAGACTATTCTAAACTTTAAATATTTTATTAACTTCTTGGCCCTTTCTTCAATTACTAGAAGGAGGGATGTTCTACAATCAACAACTGATGATACTAGCTTTAAAACTAATCCAATTAAAGCGTACAAAAACAATCTGATTTTGTTTCTAAGCAAAGCACATATATTTTAGATAACAGCTTTTAAATATTATGTCTGAAATACTACATTTGATATGACCATGTTATGTTACTCACTATTAAGAGTGCCTTAATAATAATCACGTATTTATTTTTCCCATTCTTTACATAAATGGAGAAAATATACCATAAGTGGAATTTGAGTGTCTCTCATTTGTCTTGCACTACTTTGGTGAGATATAAAGAAATCTCCAAAATCCTGTCCTTCAGGAACTTATGCTATTAAAGGTGGGATAAGAAATATTTTTCAAATAATCAAAAACAATAAAAGCAATATGTGAATAAATGCCAAAGGATGTGATAAAATTTATGTGTTCTAGAATTGAAAAGAATAAATTATAATTTATCTGAGAGAAGTATGCTTACATTTTACGTTATTGGAAGAGATCAGATTTGATTACAAACTATTTACTGGGTCTTTGAATTAAGACCATCTCAATCATAGGTCCACCGATCTGTTGTTCTACTAAAGAATCAGCAGCAGCCTTGATGGAGCATGATGTATAAGCAAACATGCATTATATTTTCTTCATTTTCAGGCATACTTCCGACAGGGTGTTGCCCTCCAGTACCTCGGACGTCATGCCGATGCCCTGGCAGCGTTTGCATCTGGACTGGCTCAGGACCCCAAGAGTCTCCAGCTTCTGGTGGGGATGGTAGAAGCTGCCATGAAATCTCCCATGAGAGGTAAGTATGATAAAAGTATTTGGTCTGGCACTAATTTAAAGTAGAACATTTCTAGCCTTCAAAAACTTTAGACTCCGGTATTGAGAATTGATAGGTTATCAATTTTGCTAAGATCGTATATTTTTAAAATGTAAGATACTATCTTTATTAAAAAGAAAAGTTACACGATGATTTTTATATACTGTTGAAAGCAATGGCCAGCTTGTTCATTTGTCTAAAGTCAGTGATAGTTCCCATTATTCTCTCACAGTGTTGTAGTTAAACCTTAATTTAGTTCTAAGGAATAAGTAATAGGGCAGATTTTTCCTATTTCTCTAGATCTACCTACTGGAAAGAAATTTCAGAGCATGAAGAAGAAATAAAATAGGATTTTTAGATAGTAACAATTTGCTCTTAGAACTTGGTTAAATTTGGCTTTTTCTCAAAATTTTGTGCTCATCTCCAAGAAGTAAATTTCTATTTTAGTAGCCCTAGAAGAGATTATATATTGTAGACAAAGGAGATCAAGAATCACTGCCAGTAGCAGACAATGAACCAGAATAGGATGGTGTAAGGCTACTGGCCTAGAAGTTTGTGGACCTAGATTACATTTTTGAATTTTGCATTAACTAACTATATGACCATGGGTAAATGAATCGACATCTCTGTATTTCAGAGTTATCTGAAGATTCCTCATGTTTTTGTAGTTATAAGATTCTGTACCTCTAAGTTATAATACTTCTAGTAGTAAATTGATTTGTTTATTTGGACCAATATGCCATCTAGAAATATTCAAATAAGCGAAGACATTAAGTAGACATTCTAATATTATGGATCTAACTGTAGGCTGTGTGTGTAACATTTTTCAGAGGAGCATTATAAGATATGTTGAGTTAAAAAAAAAAAAGAGAGAGAGAGCCTGGCTGGTGTTGCTCAGTGGTGAAGCGTTGACCTATGAACCAGGAGGTCACGGTTCAATTCAGGTCAGGGCACATATCTGGGTTTCGGGCTAGATCCCCAGTAGGGGGCGTGCAGGAGATAGCCAATCAATGATTCTCATCATTGATGTTTCTATCTCTCTCTCCCTCTCTGAAATCAATACAAATGTTTTTTTTTGTTTTTTAAAAGAAAGAGAGAAAAAGAGAAACTGACAGACACTAGTTAAATGTGTTTTTTTTCCTGTTATTCTACTTTGTGCCAATTGGTATTCTGAAAAAAAACAACAATGGATTGAACATAGTGGAGGATAGAGAAGTTCTAAGGCCCAGAACAGATTGGCTTCACTTTGAGGAACATTGATTTTTGAGGAATGAGCTCTTAGGAAGATTGGGCTGAAAGTGTACACCAGTTGTCATCTTTACAGAGTGATGGAGACACTAAGGTATATTGATGGCATATAGTGGAAAGCTAGTATTGTTTCATATTAATTAGATTATGTCAAGCAGAACTCTATTTTTTGTCTCTGAAAAGTGATGTTTTTGAGTGAACCTAAACATGTTGATGGCAGTTTCATTAGACATTTTTTTATAGTTTTGAAAACGTTTGCAGCATTAGATTGTTTTAATATACTGGCTAATACAATATTTGGTTTAAAATATATGCTAAGTAAAAATTTGATGAACTAAACGTTACTTATATGGTCTTTAGGCAATTCATAGCTATAAAAAATATTTTTCTGAAAGTCAAAGATTTCATGTTTTAGGAAAAACGTGGTAAGGAAACCTCTCTTCGTTCGATTTTATAACCCCATGCAAAGCCGAGTCTTTGCTGCAGGAACCTAATGGCGTCTCCCACTGGGGGACCCGCTGTTAATAAACTCTGACTCAGAGCAGATGCGCTTCAGAGCTCCAGGGCTTAGGGGTGGGGGTTGGGTAGGTATGGACAAAAAAAAAATCAATTTGTCTCCCCTTTCCATTTCTCTAATAGTTTCTCATTCTCTCCCTTCACCCCTCCACAAGTAATTTACATGGAACATTTTTATTTAGTTCATGAAGATACCACTTTTTTACTTTGAAGCATTTCTGTTGCTGCCTTAGAATATTGGAGTGAACATGTTGAGATCAGCAGAATCATACTTACTGTTTTGCCTTTGAAGCAATTTGTTTAGATAAATGTAAGGAAATCTTCCCTGCACAGTGAGGGACAGCTCAGTGCTGTTGTCACCCTTAGGGTTTTCTGTGCCGTGTTCTTTCCCAGCGTATACTGAGTGACCTGAGGCTGACCCTGGAGCAAGCTGCAGCTTACAGGTGCCTGGAGCGCTTCAGCATTTTCTTCTTTTTCCTTAAGGCAATTTAATTTATCTCATTTATTTTTAGCATTGCCTTTATCACTGTATCTACTCCAGGTGGGCTTTTCTTATCAACGTTTTATAGGGATACTGTTGCTTTTCACAGTGTTGTTCTATGCATCATTTCACATCTTAATGACTTACCTCTCTTTTTGTCATATGGTTGTAATTCACGAAATCTATCATTATTTGCTGCCCATTTTTTTTTACCCATTTTAGTTTAGCCTCCTGCAGCTTTCTAAGTTTCTGCCATTGTTGCATAGCAGTGCAGTTGGGTCACTTTACATATAGGTCCGATCTGTTGTGTCAATTGCTTCCATTTTGTAATTCTTAAATGCAACACAGAAAGCTCCCTAGTCCAGGTGCTTGTGTAAGCAAGCAAAGCTCCCTGATAGTCACAGCATTCCTGTGGTTTGGCCTTTTTTTTTTTTTTAGAAGTTTCAAGATTTCATTTTTTTAAAAAGGTAGGGCCAATCTAAATTAATATACCCTTGTTTTCAAATAAATGTTATATTTATCCACATTGAAATTTACTTGACATTTTTATATTGTTGCTGCCAATATTGCTAACTGAATTCAGTCTGTTTTTCTTTATTTTTATGGTTTCACTTATGCTCACTAACCAGATACCAGATATCAGTTCAACTTCTCCTGTGGTTATATTTACAGCATATATAATGTATTTCCTTTAAATCATTAGTGAAAATATAAAAATAAGTGTAAATATAAAATGATACTCTTCGTCATGACTTCTCAAGTTATCCTGTTACTGTTTTCCATTTCTCCTTTCAGATAGTCTTCCAGCGACTTCACCTCATTGTATCTTGTAAATGGTGTAGCATAGAACTGCTGCCAGCCACGGATTTAATAATATAATTACAAAGTGAGATTTAGTTTACCTTCATTTGTTCTTTTAAAGATGCCAGGGCTGCTTCTTGCCAAGGGTTCTCTTGTGTATATTTTCTCTCCTCCTGTTCATTCGGTAATCTAAAGACTATTACATTTACGGGCTATCGCTGTCACGGTGTTTCCCCAGCTCCAGAGGGTCCAGGGAAGCCGACTTTATGAAGTGCTGGTGGCAAATGGCTGTTGAATGTATAAGCTTTTATCTTGGGGTCAAATTGGGGCTCACCTTTTATTTGCCTAATTGGCCAACCTCCTTTTAGGAGGCAGTTACTTTTTATAGGAGGCCTCTTTATGAAATATTATGTAAAAAATAAACACTTTCCCCCCAAAAAAGATTGGCATCTAATTTCCGCAATGCCACTTGCTATTCCATTGACCGAGCAAGGTTGCTTACTTCCTCTACACCTCAGTCCTTATCTGTAAAAGGGAAATGATAACATCTCCCTCCTAATGTTGTTTTGAGATTCAAACCCTAGAATATAAAGGCAGACACCTTTTCATTCCTTTTCCTCCGCAGCGTGATGCCCTTCTTCTCACCGAGGAACAGAAGTAGCGGCAGTAATAATCCTGTTCTTGTCTCCATGGCAGGCACAGTGCTGTGAGTGTGAACACTGCACAGTGCTCGTGGTCCTTGTAACTTCCCCTAAGGCCCCAGTTTCAGGAAGAGCTGCGTTTCTTCTGAGCGCTGGTGTATTTTTATCTGAAAGGTCTGGGAAATTTTAAAGTGATCATTTACCTTTTGCTTCGTCCTCTGGGAAGCTTGGAGCCCAGTGTCCTGGCCACCGTTAGGAAGGGTGTCGGGGCTTAGAGTCTCCCTGTCACTTGGACTTCTATGTTTTTCACCTTACTTCTATAGAAAGCCTTTGAATAATTTCTGAACGAAGTAGAATATAATAAATAAATACACAGAGTAAAACGTAAAGTGACTTAGACAAAGTGGGAAACATATCAGTTTTTATTCTGATTTTTTTTGAGGAGGGTTAAATTGTGCTTTTTAGTATGAACCAAAGTTTTTTTAATTGTTGTAAAATATATGTAGCATAAAATTGACCATTTTAACAACTTTTAGTTATGAAATTCAGTGGCATTAAGTCCATTTACTGTGTTGTGCAACCATCATAACTATCCATCTCCAGAACTTTTTCATCTTCCCAAATTGACTCTCTGAACTTATTCAACTCTAACTTCCCATTCTGCTCTCCCCACAGCTCCTGGCAAATACTGGGCTGTTTTCTATCTCTCTGAACTTGACTACTCTAGGTATCTTAAATAAGGGGAATCATACAATATTTGTCTTTTTGTGACAAGCCCAATGATTTTAACTTAATTTCCTCTTTTAGGAATTAGCTTAATAAAGGTAAAAATTAAAATTAGGTGAATATTTGAACCTTACCTCTAAATTTTATTTTTCTGGGGGGAGTATTTTACCTTTAGAATATTTCACTTACTTCTTACCGTACCAATAGCTGTTGTTCTCTCTTTGGACCCATGTTCTGGGATTCATTCCAGGATTGTTTCTCCCATTCTTCTGGGCTTGCAGTTCAGCACTATATTTCAGTGTTGTATCCAAGAATAATTGGTAGTAGTTTCACCAGGGTTTTTAGGAAAGTTGAGTCCTTTTTAGTCATATATGCTAGGGGACTGTTATAATGATAACTTTCAAAGCTCTAGAATGTTTTATAGAACCTTAGACAGATTGAAGTCTATAAAAATGTTAGTTACCTTGAAGGTGATCCATAGGAGACAGTCCTTTGTATCATCCCATTGGAATAAGGTATTGTGCACATTAAATACATTTTTTTCTCAAATTCTATAAGATTTTTTCCTTCTAAAATGTCTGAAATTTATCCCTTGCTCTCCATCTGTTTTGTCATTGCAAAGACTTTGTACTTGAAATAGGCCATAAAGAGGTATGATAAACATTTTTTCTAGAGCATATTAGACAATATTGTTTTGTGTATTCTTCTACATTTTCTAATTTTCTTTTGTTTTTCTTCAGACTCCCTCGAGCCCACTTATCAGCAGCTTCAAAAAATGAAACTGGACAAGAGTCCCTTTGTGGTCGTGTCTGTGGTTGGGCAGGAACTCCTGACAGCTGGCCATCACGGGGCCTCTGTGGTTGTCTTAGAAGCTGCTCTGAAGATTGGCACCTGCAGCCTCAAGCTGAGAGGTTCTGTTTTCTCTGCCCTGAGCAGCGCTTACTGGTCTCTTGGAAACACAGAGAAGAGCACTGGATACATGCAGCAGGACTTGGATGTGGCCAAGACCTTAGGTAGAGTTATGCTTCTCCCCTTTATTTCAGTGCAGAAAGGAATAAGCTGATTAACCTGGCATAAATGGGAGTAACGTGCAATGAAAAGTGAGTGTGTCTCTAGAACATTCTCCATTTTAGGGTTCTTAGGTCTTTAGGGCTTTTCGTATAATAGGTACCAAGGTTCCAAAAGGCCAAGAGATGTGAATTAACATATTCATTGCTCTCCTCAGAGATTTGGGTCCACAGATACAATATCCCAAATGGTAGTACTGGTGGGTGAATCTTTCATCTTAATTTTAATTTTTGTCTACATTAGAATGTGTCATCATTTCATTGGTGGAGACAAAACAGTGCAGTGGTTAAGAGTGTGGACTATGGGGCCACACAGCTTTGTTTAGAATCCTGGCTTTGCTACTTACTAGCAGGTTGACCTTCAGCAAATCGCCTAAGCTCTCTGTGCTGCCATTTCCTCATTTGTAAAATAAGTGTGGCTTATGATTACGATTATTGTTATTGTGATTATTCAAGGACTTGCAGGACTGCAGTAAAAGCAGGGCTATGGTGACTCTACCATTAGCATACGTGTAAAGAAGCAATATGTTATAGTAGGTTTGGAGTCAAATGACTGAACCAACAAGCTGATGGTTGTTCAGAACCAAAAATCATTAGCAGAGCAGTGAAGTGACTCAGACAGCAGCTGGTTTGTGTCAAGGTCTTTAACCTCTCATTTCTAGGACACTTACCTTCCTGACTACACTTGTATGACAACAATAATAGTTGTTAGCCAGAGATGTAAATTCTAGGACCATAACCTCCTACAAAGAGTCTTATAGAAGAAGAAAATACTTTCTAAAAGAAGGCAAGTGAAATCTTAGCTAGTAGGTAGGTCTGTGGCTCTTAAATTAAGATGGCCATTATATATTAAAATAATGCTATAGCTAAAATAAGTTTTATATTTTTTTAAACCCAATCAGGTGACCAGACAGGAGAATGCCGCGCTCATGGGAATCTAGGCTCTGCATTCTTCTCCAAAGGAAATTACCGGGAGGCTCTCACTAACCACAGGCATCAGTTGGTGCTCGCCATGAAACTCAAGGACCGAGAGGTAGGAAGTTTCCCTGTAGACCAAAACCTTTTGGGTTTTTTTAAAACATGGAGTCTGTACTTTAAAATATTACTTTCATAAATGAATAGTTATTGGCTTCTATCTTTCATTATCAACCAGGTATTGGACATCTATCATGTATTGGCCTTGGGGATATAGAGAGAAATAAGACATGCTCCCTGACCTCAGGATCTAACAGCTTGGTCAAATGCCTTGTTCTTCTTCTAGTCAAATGTGCTGTGGAGTAGATATATGTAAAATTTTCAAAAATATATATCATGATATATTCATTAAATTAAAGAAACACACATTTCGCTTCATTGGAGATGGAGTATTATTACTGCAAACCCTTCGCATAGTTTCTTGGGTAGATTTTTAACTCAGGTGGTAGATGCATGTTAAGTCTGATTGAGAGACTTGAATTGTAGTGATAAAGAAATATCATCCTAGTCTTTATTAGAGAAATTAAATGTAATATTCTCAGGCACTTGATATCTGGTAGATGTGACATGCTGAGAAAGTTCCTACAGAGTGGAAAGAGGTGGGGTTTTGGGTGAGATAAATCCAAATTTAAATTCCTGCTCTAGTGCTTCCTAGCCCTTTGCAATAGAAATCTGAATATAACTTTTGACTCCCCAAAAACGTAACTATAGTTGTCCTTCAGTATCCATAGGGGATTGGTTTCAGCACCACTCACCGATACTGCAACCCCTGTGTGGATGCTTAAGTCTCTTACATAAAATGGCATAGGAACGGCATACAGCCAGCTCTTGCCATCCAGGGATTGAGAAAGACAGTATTTTTCATCTGTGGTGGTTGAATCCACTGATGTGAAACCCAAGAGGCTGAGTGCTGACTGTATTTGTATTGAAAAAATCCACATGCATGTGGACCCCCAAAGTTTACACCCAAGTTGTTGAAGGGTCGACTCTATTTTGATATTTAAATAAAATATGGGAAACTGCCTTTTGAAGTAAAAAGTAACCACTGTGAATACTATGACTGGCGAGAATACCAAGCTGCATCTTTCTGCCTCGTACATCTTTGGCTATAATACCTTTAAAATTTTTTCCCAAGTAGCGAGATAGCAGCCTGAAAACACTTTGCCTATTTACCTTAAAGAGCAATATGTGTGGTTTTTTAAAATATGATTACTCAGATACATAACAGGGGAAGTGATACCTTCTCCATAAGATTTTTTATTCTAACTTTTTATCTGCTTTAATGGTTTCAAAATTAATTCCAGGTGTCCATGGAGTCCTCCCTGTGAGCTAATATTAATTGTCAGAATACAGAAATTATACTAGAGACATTCAGGAAATCTGATATGCAAATATGCTGATGATTGAAGTTTTTTTATCAGTCTGATTTCTCTCCTGAGCTTCATATTTCTTTATTCAACTGCTTCTTGGACACTCACCTTCAATTCAGTGTTCTTGATCTAATCCTCAATCTGTACCCACTTCTATATTCACACTTGTTCTATTGCCCCCACTACCTTACTCTCATGTTTGATTGTTACTGCATTCTCCTTTTTCTATAATAGAAATCTCTTTTCTGGTTCTTCCCTTCTGCCATCTTTTCCCTGGACGTTGGCAGTAAGTAGCTTTCTCTCAGGACTTTTCACACTTTTAAAAACTCTCCTACAAGCAAGGGAGAGATGGTGTCTACTATTTGGGACTATGAGAATAGCTTGAAATTGCTGCCAAAAGTAATTTCTTTCAACTGGTTGAGAGTGTGGACTTAGATATTAGACAAACCTGGACTTGAACTTTGGCTTGGCTACTCGGTAATGTTGACCCTTAAAATTACATAACTCTTCTTAGTGTGATGAATATGTGAGTTGTTTTCAATTTTTTGCTATTATGGATAAGCTGTTATAAACATTTTTATACATATACTAGAGGCCCAGTGCATGGATTTGTGCACCGGTGGGATCCCTCAGCCTGGCCTGTGGGGATTGGGCCGAAACCGGCTCTCTGGCATCCCCCGAGTGGTCCCGAATTGCGAGAGGGCAGTTCTCGGGTGACACACCCTGGAATCAGGCTCCTTCCTCTCTGGTTCCGGGTGCGTCACCCAAGAACCGCAGCTATCAAGTCACCGCAGCTCCGCAGCTCTTGCGTTGAGCATCTGCCGCCTGGTGGTCAGTGCGCGTCATAGCTACTGGTCTGCTGGTTGAATGGTCAGCTGGTCATTTAGGCTTTTATATATATAGATCTTTTGATAGTCATCAGCACTTAGATCTGTTAAGTGTTTGGTCATACATAGATTTTATGAGCTTTCCAGACTAGTTGTACCAAGTTATGTCAGCAGCAGCATAAGGGATTTTTAAACTTTAATAAAAAATAAAGAAAAAGGTATATGTCACACTGGAATATGTAAATATTTTAATTTGTGAAATCTGTTTGAACTCTCCCCTGATTCTAGTTTCTTCGCTATCCTAATCACAATTACCTTCTAAAATTTGTTCTGGTCATGTAATTTTCCTGCCTGAAAGCCATTGACAGCTTTCTGTTGCCTCCAGAATAAAGGCCAAACTCCTTTATGACTTTTATTTCACATTACTCAGTTGCACTTACTGTTTACTTGTTTGTAATGGTGGTCTCCCCATTGTTTAACTGGCAGCGTCTGGAGGGAAAGGAGAATTTTTATATTCTCATTCATTCATTTATCCATTTATTCAACATATGTTTGTTGGGTGTTTACTCTGTTCCAGGTGCTATAATGACTTTGAGTATAAAGATGAATATGCCATGCCCTAGCACTTTGGCTCAGTGGGTAGAGCATCGACCTATGGACCAAAGGGTCCCTGGTTTGATTCTGGTCAAGGGCACATACCTTGGTTGCAGACTTCTTCCCAGCTGGGGCTCTGGTCAGGTGCAGGAAGCAACCAATCAATGTGTTCCTCTCACATAGATGTTTCTCTCTGTCTTTCCCTCTCTCTCCCACTCTCCCTAAAATAAATGGAAAAAATGTGAGGATTAACAACAACAACAAAAAAGATGAATATGCCATTGTTCTTGCCCTCAAGGAGCTCAAATCTTCTGGCAAACCTCCTGTAGTGTTCCAGTCCGGTGCTGATAAATGCTTTTCGGCCTGGAGGAAAAACATTGAGGGCTTACTGTGGGTAGAGTGCTTGCGTCTCCTTCATTCTTATGAATGGCGGTCTTTGTTTTCCTCAGGGCTGTGGAAGAAGTTTATGAAGCCCAGTAGTAAGTGTCAACAAGCTTACTCTTTTTTTTTTGCACTTACTCTGCTGTCAGTAATTAAAACCTAAAATTTACATTTAATATTCTGATAATGCCTCCCACATAAAAGACTTTTAAAATGAAAATTCATTTGTTGTGATATTGAAAATTAAAGGTAAATCGTAATCATTATCAATTGATGATGCCTGTAGGTTTACAGGAACAGTTACTGACCCCCCCAAAAAAGACTACTCGACTTTGTGAGAAAACTGAGCCTTCTGGATTTTCTTTAGGATGTGGCTACAGGAAATTCATTAGATGGTTTTCGATGACATCATCCTGACCATAGCACTTTCTCCAAAAGCAATGCTATTTTTCTTGGACCTTTTTGCAGACATTTTCTACACCATGTATATTAATATATTAGTAGTGCTAATATGAAATCCACACAAAGGTTTATGGGGTGTGTGTGTGAGAGCAAGACAAGAGAGAAGGAATGTAGTGAGATGATTGTTTTACTTCCAGCAGTACAGGAGAGTGGGTTAAAGGGTAAAAAGCATTCCGTTTATCTGAGAAACCTGTCCTCATAGGGAGTATTAAGTTCAGGAAGGGAATGGTTGACAACCTCTTCAGTAGTGTGTATCACAGGCTTTTGAGAAACAAATAAGATTGTTAAACTGTAACTCTTCAAATCATGGAAGACTGTAGATTTCCCACCCCCACCCCCAACATTGTGAAGAATGGAGATAGGATATCAGTTTTTTTTTTATTATGCTCTTTGTATTTTGTATTATAAGTCAGTTGAGCCAGACCTTTTGGGCCCGTAATGGATAATGGAGTGCTCTCTCTCCTACTGATAAAATAGTTATTACTTCAAAAGAACTTGCACCCCCGGTGAATGTGTGTGTGTGTGTGTGTGTGTGTGACTGCGCGCGCGCGCGTGCGTGCAGTCATCCCCCCTTATCTGTGGTTTTGCTTTCCATGGCTTCTTTAACTGTAGTCAAATGCAGTCCATAAATATTAAATGGAAAGTTCCAGAAATAAGCAATTAATAAGTTTTAAATGCATGCCATTCTGTGTGGTGAAATCCAAAGCAAGTATTTGCATTTCAGGAATGGATTTTTAGATAGTTTGATATACTTCAGTAATTTTCCAGAGAAATGGGCTCCCTGGCTATACTGAAGCTTTTTGCACGATACTACATGTGGTATCATTATTAGGGACTGAACTGAACCAGAGCTTGTTAAAAGATTTGAACATAAAGAATCAAAATTAAAGGACTCAGACACAGATAAAATCTGACATATTGGAGACTGCAGCATTACCTAAGGTCTTGAGTGTGATTGTGTCCGAAGGTACTGATGACAGCCTATAATACTAAGATGCTGTCATTACAACGTGATGGGTGGCATGCTTCTTTGACAGAACAGCTTCTGGATTAACTTAATATTTTCTTCATTTTTAACTTTGGACTTCACTATTCTGGAGACCATGGAAACTTGGAGAAACTAGCAAATTGGTGGTATTCCTATTTTATAGATGATAAAATTAAGGCTTAAAGAGGGATGGGCTTTAGGCCACACAGCGTCTAAGTGTCAGGATCATGTTTTGGAAAACAAGATGAAATATATTCTACTTGCTACTTGGAATAGAATTTTTGGTACAAATCATTAATCTTTGCTGAAATGAAACCACTTCTGTGTGTTCAGTTTTTAAAAAGATAATTTCCACAACACAGGCAGCAACAAAACACATACTTTCCTACAGTCCGTTTTAATTTTGTAAGGACATCACTGAGGTTTGTTTAATTTTATGTCATTGTGGGTGAGAACAATTAAAATCTGATGAGAATAGATTGTAAGGACAATGCCTTTCCCATCTACTGCCACAGATGATACAAATTAGGAATCCTTTCTTATTTTCAGTTTTAGTTCAGTATAAAAAAGTCTGTTTTCAAAGTAGTAATCAGAATCTTTTATTCTTCCTGAATAAAAGCACTTTCCTCTAATTACCATAAAACTTGTATAGATTTCAAAGTTCTTCTTTTCTCTAGAGAAATTACATCCCAAAGAAATTATCACTGAATTGTTTATTGCTTTCATTCCTTAATCCACATTCTTCTGCCAACTCACTAACCAGGTGTCCACTGGTTCCTGGGGGTATGTTAGTGCATATCTTTGGGCCTTTCCTGAAAGAGAGAGGTTGAGAGTGCCATGAATCTTCTAAATTTTACCATTTCAATCTCTGATAACTCTTTAGTAGTTAATCAGTTGATTAAATTAACTGATGCTATTTAGAATTTGTAATAATTGACTGAGCCTAAATTTTTACCTTTTAACTATCTTTTAGGAGGTATACCAAGAGGCTTAAATGATTATAGGATGAATAAAGTTCTTAAGATAATAAACATTCCCCAAATCTCTGGAAATATTAGGCATATAAAAAATTAAGTATGCTGATCCGAATGTATAAGCAGAGCATGGGTTAAGATCCGATAGAATTTGGTTGAGTCCTCACTCACACTTATCTAGTTGTGTGACTTTGAGCAAATTACTTAGGCTTCTTTAAGCCTCACTTTCCTAATCCATACAATAGTGGTAATATGTAATAAAACATTAAGCTAAGTTGGGCATAAAGCATGTGGCTGGTTACTCGGTAAGTATTAACTGTCACAAGAGTCAGTGTCACCATCCTCATCATCTTCATTTTCATCCTCTAGCCATGAAAGCTTTTAGAGAAGTTCTAGTTACTGTGTATACTCGACAGAATCACTACCACCTATTTATTCAAATCTTATTACTAATTCAGATCCATCTCTTTCCTAGAAGGCAGGGCGGGGTGGGGGGCGGTGAATCATCCAAATGCTGCTTGTTCTTTTTCTAAAAAAAAATATTCTTATTGCTCCCAGAGAGGAAGGGAGAGGGAGAGAAAAACATCAGGGATGAGAGAGAATCATTGATCAGCCACCTCCTGTACACCCTTTACTGGGAATGGAGCTCCCAACCTGGGCATGTGCCCTGACCGGGAATTGAACCGTGACCTGGTTCATGGGTCTACGCTCAACCACTGAGCCACACTGGCCAGGCTGCCCTTTAGTTTTTATTTAGGAAAAGTGAAACGTAAGTAATGGAAATAGGTAAATAGGAAAGGAAATTAATGGGGAATAAATATTGCTTGACACTTGACATTTGTACATATAAAAGCTACTTTTTAGAGTGTGTTTTGCTTTGTTTTTAAATGACAAAATGTAATCTGTACTTGATGACAGTCTGGAAAGTAATTCTGGTATATCTTTGGGTTCTCAGCTTCTCCAGACAAAGTACATTTGTTAGGCAGTGTCTGATCCAGGATTATTGCTACTTAATAGTATTGCTACAGCCATAATTTTATGTGCTTGTGGCTCTTCTCATCCTTCTCTATTTTGTTTTAGAATGAATGTAGCCCCACGGAGTAACATTTCTAATATTTGCTCTTTTTTTAAATGCTGTTTTAGGATTCAGATGTTTCCCCAAGGTATCTCACTTTGTCTTTTGTCTTTTGCTTTTTTTTCACAAGAATTAAAGGAATAATAAATGAAGATAGTTAAGGTAAACAACAGGAAATAAATCAATAATTTCTTTGTATCCAGGCCAGGGGACACATAAGAATTCTAGAAACTGGCCCAGCCAGCATGGCTCAATGGTTGAACATCAACCTATGAACCAGGAGGTCATGGTTCGATTCCCGGTCAGGGCACATGCCTGGGTTGTGGGCTCGATCCGCAGTGTAGAGAGTGCAGGAGGCAAGCCGATCAACGATTCTCTCTCATCATTGATGTTTCTCTCTCTCTCCCTCTCCCTTCCCCTCTGAAATCAATAAAAATATATTTTAAAAAATTCTAGAAAGTGAATTTTAGAGATGAAATGGAGTTAGGGAGATCTCATTCTATAGACGAAGAAAGCAAGGTACAAGGTTGTCTATGTAGCCGAGAAAGAGTAGATTGGGAGCTAGTCTGCAGGCCTTCTGACTCCTAATTCAATGTTCTTATCATTGATCCCTACTCTTCTGCATGTGTTTCCTTCCACCTTAAAGTCAGGATGCTTCGGTATTTCTCATTGTGCATCTTGGGCTATTTCCCCTTTTCTAATTATAGAGATTGTTGTCATTTTCCTATTTGAGATCTCTGCTTATCTCAGTTATTAAAAGTAAGCTTATAAGAAAAACACATGGTTCCCACTCCACCCCCAACATACCATTTTATAAATATCTTTCTTTATCCCAGTAATGCCATACTTGAATACCATTCTACTTTTCCAAACTTTTTTTCTGACTAACATAAATTCAGAGTCAGTCTTTCTGAAAGCTTCACCCCACAGTAACATGTAGAATGACATCAAATAAATTTGGCATTTCTTCATGCAATGTCTTATTCACATCATAAGCTGTTTTATTGTGTTACAGAAATTAATATTGGTACATTATGCAAGAAGTCAAACCCCCCTCCTCCCCCCCAAGACATGTTGTTAAATGTGGCAAGAATGGGCAATGTATAAAAATAACTTTAAAGAATAAAACTGGGAAGACTGTTGAGAGACCACAAGGACTTAAAAGCAGAAATTAAAAGGAAAATGAAGAGAGCAAAGCAATATGTTTCTTGTTGGGCAGAGCTCCCCTAAGGGACCCTGTATTCAAATACTCTTTCACATCGCATTTGAATCCTTAGCTTCCAACGGCCACTGATACCACAGAGACCCAACAGTGTGTAGTGGTTCCTTCATCTCCCGGGCCTCTAGATGCCTCCTATTACAGCCCCACATTTAAAAATAGCAGGGAAATGAGGGAAAATCATAAACCAGCTATAATAAAATTAGTGCTTGCGTGAAAGACTATTGCCAGAGAACAGCTTTAAGAAGGCCCAGTGCTGCCAGAAGGCCGCTGGGTGTTGGCAGTATCCAGCAGTCACTGGCCAGCCCACTGAGACCCGAGCTGGGCGTTTTAGTAAAGATAGAGTGTCTTTTCTTCTTGATCATGCGTGTAAAGAGGTGTGTTTTAAGTAATAGGAAGTAGATCAGAAAAATATATTGTCATAATAAATATTACTCTTTCTTGCCAACATAGAAAAATAGAAATTAAATAACTTTGAAGAAGAAATAGTTTTCCTCAAAAAGACTGATTAAGGGAACGGTGTCCAAGAGTTAACATCTAAGAAACTAGATGCATTGATAAAGAATGCCACCATAACAAAACCCCAACTCTTCATTCATCTGTTAGTGGGAAAATAGCAGGAACTGAGCATGAAGGTATGGTGAGGATCATTGCATTTCTCATTAACTGCATACTTGTAGAAGATCTGGAATTCTCATTACAACTTGAAAGGAAAACTGATTCTTTTAGAATCAGATATTTTCAAACTAGAATGTCACAGAGCCTGCTCTGGTTCAATGGTTTTTGCGACTAAGTATGCATTACCTTAGCTATTGGCTTTCATTCCCATATATATCATTAACATAGATGAGTCTTGTAGCCAGTCTGCCCTTCAAGGATGTGTTTCAGTAACCTGGATGGAAAGATTTTTCACCTAACCTCATGAATGTCCTTTTAAAAGGACATTTGTTGATATTCACCCCACCCTGTCTCTGCTGTTGAACTTGTAGCACTCCATTCCTGCACCTACTGCAGGCAGTAGTCTGGATTGCATTTCTTTGTAATAACCTTGTTTCTAGCAGTCTTGGAAAGAATGAGCTGGTGGATTTCAGTACTAATACTGTCATGTGGGCTATTCTAGTGAGTCACCCTCAGTTAAATCTAAAAAGTTGGATCGGCATTCAGAGCATTCATTTTAAGTAAACCCTTCACTAGGGCTGCAGGGGCCAGCCCATTAATCTGGTTCATATACTCCATTTGCTTTTTAATCTCTTGATTGTACAGAGTATGCATCTCCATTCTAAATGGGAAAAAAGAGGAGTCTGTTCTTGATGGTATACTGGCATTCCCTTTAACTTTATGTAAAGTAAAATGTCTGATATTAAACTTTGAAAATGTCATTAAAGGATTTCACCGCAGCTGAGCAGCTCTAGTCCCAAAGGACTAGATCTCTGTCCTGTATCTTATATAGGAACATGGGATATAAATCATTTTAGAGAGATTGCAAAAAACAATTACTGAAATCTTGAGCAAAGACATTTGAATTTAGAAACTATAATGATGTTATTGGCTTTACTCTATCTAGAGCAGTGGTTCTCAACCTTCTGGCCCTTTAAATACAGTTCCTCATGTTGTGACCCAACCATAAAATTATTTTCGTTGCTACTTCATAACTGTAATGTTGCTACTGTTATGAATCGTCATATAAATATCTGATATGCAGGATGGTCTTAGGTGACCCCTGTGAAAGGGTTGTTCGGCCGCCAAAGGGGTCGCGACCCACAGGTTGAGAACCGCTGATCTAGAGAATGCCTATTTCTGATTAGGTACTATAGGTTTAACTCGTGTGCTGATTGGACAGCAGGATTAATAGTACTAGGTTAATACACATGATGATCTCCCTCTGAAGAACTCACCATATTTTATATGTCTCAGCACATTCACTATTTTGACTCTCAGACATCCTTGTTTTCTTCTTGATGTACTTTATTTCTCTGGGTGACCGAAAGAAGTGGACAGAGGAAAAGGATCACAAGAAAGCAATGATTGGGTCTCCCGCCCACCAAATTTCAGATATTTCCCCTTGCCTTGTTCCCACTTGCTAAGTGTAATTTGCCCTGGCACCTAGCTGTTTTAGTGTCCTGAATAGCTATCAAAAGGAATGGATTTCCCAGCTTATAAAGTTCTTTCTAGATTGATATGCCAAGATCAGACGTTGGAATGCTGGAGGAGCCTTTCCAGGAACTAGAAATAGAAGTCCTGCTGCTTTTTCTTCTCTCTAGAAACCGGTGTTTCTGTGAGGATCGCCAACAGCTTCTTTCAAGATAGAGAATTAAAAATCATAGAAATTGGAAACAGGAAAGGTACTGTAGGTCATTTAGCCTAGCATTTAGTACAGTACTCTGCTAATCCCTCACACGCACATAGAAAGATAATTGTCTATTATACAAGATAATTGTCTCAAATGAATATAACTTGGCAACTCAATATCCTGGCCTTCTGATTTTGAGTTTAGAAGTAGTAAAATGGGAAAAGCCCCTTAGTTGATGCAACTCTATTAAAATCTGAACGCTTCAAAACCTTCATTCAAATACACACAACTCATGTCATCATTGAGGTGGTGTCATGTACTCAGTCATTCTGGTGGGGTTTGGCTTTTATAGGGTTAATGAGTCCACAAATTTCACATGCTTAATAATTGTGTATATCAGTTTTCTGTTGCTATAGGAATGCTGCATGATAAAGCAATCACAAAACCGCAGGGGTTTACAACAATACACATTTATTTTTGCTTACATATCTCTGGTCAAAACTAGGCTCAGTGGGACTTAAATATTTGCAGTTAGCTGAGGTTATCTGGGTGGTGGCTAGGTAGCTTCCCTGATCTTGTCCAGCCTCCTGGGACAACTGTGGGCCACCCTGGGCGTTCTCTAATTGTGTAGACAGAGGGGCAAGTGCTTGGCAAGCTTCTGCTTGTATCACGTTTGCTAACATCTTATTGGACTAAGCAGTTGAACTTGACTTAGCCAGAGTCAGCACCACATCCTCAATAGGGGACGTGAAGAATTACAACTGTCAATGCAATCACGCTACCACAGTGTGATGGCTTAATTATCTCACAACTGAGCATGATTGAAAATGATACACGCAGGTTATAAATACCTTAATATGTATTGTTTTCTATCTCATTCCTTTTGAGGAAGCGATGAACCTGTCCTCTAAAAAATGAAGGACAAAGGGTGACTAGAATCAGTTTACCTCGTACTTTTACATTTTTGTTTCCATTTAATTCCCACAAAAACCTACAAGAAGAATTACTTTAATAACTCTAATAATTATTGTTATCTCTGAAATATTTGGACTGCCTCACCTCTGGGTACTATTGAAGAAGTGATGAGAACTTTTAAAGGCCATTTCTACCCTAAGATTCTTATGATTCAGTGGTTACTACGTAGATTTTCTGAGTATATGTATCATTTACTATGTTATCTTGGCCAAAATGACTTTGACTTTTTGTTTCAACATTACTCTCTATTTGTCTTGTTCCAAGAATTTTAAGGAACTTTTTAAATTTAAAATTCTATTTTTCAATTACAGTTTATAATCAGTTTTATATTTTATTAGTTTCAGGTGTACAGCATAGTGGTTAGACAGTTATATAACTTACAAAGTGGTCCCCTGATATTTCAGGTACCCACCTGACACCATACATAGTTACTGCAGTATTACTGACTTTGTTTCCTATGCTTTACTTCACATCCCTGTTACTATTTTATGACTGCCGATTTGTCCTTCTTAATCCCTTCACCTTTCTCACCCAGTCCTCCAACCCCTCTTCTCTCTGGCAATCTATTAGTCTGTTTCTCTGTATCTGTGAGCCTTTTTTTATTTGTTTTTTATTTTGTTCTTTAGAGTCCACATATATGTGAAACCAAGAATTTTAAGTTGATAAATAAGTTGATGTAGGTGAGTTATCCACAACCTAGCATAGGAGATGATTTTTGAGTAGCGCTACTGGTAATTTAGCAAAACTGTGATATCGTAACAATAGCTACTATTTACTAAGCCTTTTACTAAGTCTCTCTTGTATCCCACGGGATACATGCAGTTTCTCCTCTCATCCGTACAGGAAGCCACAGAAGTAGGGAATATCACCTCTGCTTTGCAGATATGGAAATTCAGGTTCCTTCCCTGAGGAAACATTTCAGTAGGTGATCTGGTACCCACCTCTTCTCATTTCTTTCTTCCACAAAGACTGATTGGGAGTGAATGAGCAATAAGCCATTTGAAAAGCTATAGTTACTAGTTCCTCATGTATGCCAAAAAATATCAAAGGGTGGACACGTGGTATGCGTGAACTCACAAAAGACATTTGCTTGAAATTATAATTGAGCAATACATCAGTTTTTCAGTTCCATTAATTGTGTAATTTGTGCAAGTTGCTAATAATGATTTCTCAAAGTCACATTTTAAATATGGGCACAGGATATATAGATGTATGTTGAACCATTTCTTTTAGGCTATTAGTGAAATATCTGTTGCAGATTCTATTTTACAAATACTATGTGTTTACATATTATCTTATTTTTAAGAGGCTCATGGATAAAGTAGATTATTTTATTGAAATCACCATTTTGTAGGTAAAAAAAAGAATATTGATGGTTTCATATGTTTTGACTTAATATTCAGTACTGTTATCTGTGAGAGAAAATGAGGAATCATTCAGAAGTCACTAGAGATATTTTCATCCTAGACCTTGTTCTTAAACTTCAAACCCATATTTCTGACTTCCTTCCCTTCAGCTCTACCAGCGTGTGTCATAGGCACCTTCAGTTCATCAGGTCTGAACCCAAACTCTTCATCTCTTCTCCCTCCTTTGTGATCTCTCCGATTCTCCTGGCTCCCTTGATGCCCGTGGCAGACACCTGGCCGTCATGCTAGCCTCTCACATCCTTCACAGTGAAGGCAGTCTTCAGGCCCTATCCAAGCTGACACGCACAAGCGCACACAGGTTGATATACATCATACATATGCAATATATGTGTATCTGTTTATAGCTTTTAAGTATCTTTTGTTCTCCTTTCCAAGAAACCTTCATCTCTTCCCCTGAACACATTTAATTATTATTTTTTTGCTTATTTCTATGTTGTTCCACAAATTATGGGAAGGCACAACAATCTCTGAGTTGGTCCTTTTGCCTACCCACTCTCTCCTTTTGACCTATTTCCCCTAAGACTTCAGAGCAGAATTTCAAAGTGCAAATCTACCAGTGACTCACCACAAATCAAAGTCTGACCTCATTAGCCCTGGTCCTTCCTGATTCAGCTCCTAATTGCCTTTCCAGGACCATTTCCGACTATTCTGTTGGTGGATCCTCTCTTCTAGCCGGAACTAACCTCCCACTCTTTTGTCCTGAGATCAAGCCTTAGATTAAATCTTCATCCTCTCTGCTCAGCGTTCCCTAAATGCTGCGTCAACATGATCTCTTGCCAGATAGACTCCGAGAAGGGTTTAATGAAAAACATTATGTACCCCAGGTTCATTGATCTATCAACATCACTCCATTAAGTATACAAAGTACTACATTCTTTTATCTGTTTTGTTCCACATGTATATAAAAATTGACACAGGACTTACTGAGTAGTGTAAATATAGGAAAGTAGGATGATTATATGAAATAAAAGACAGACTGCGTCTGTATGTGGTAAAACTATACCAGTTCAGAATTGAATGCTCTTTTTAAAGAAAAAGTAATGTACATATTTTTGATTTTTTTTGGCTTACTATTCATTTTTGTGTCACTAGCCATGAGATATTTATTTCAGACTATTTTATATATAATGTATTGTCATATGTGAAGCACAGATGTAATAGATTTATTATTTAAACAAATTTAAATTGAGATATAATTGACATATAAATGATATTAAGTTCAGGTATACAACATAGTGATTTAATATCTGTATACAGGTTGGGGCAAAAGTAGGTTTACAGTTGTCCATATGTAAAAAATACAATAATTAATAAACAATACAAGAATAAACTCTGTTTTGCAAGCTCACAACTATAAATCTACTTTTGCCCTACCCTGTATATTTTGAAATGATCACCATAATCGGTCTATTGACATTAATCACTAAACACTTATAAATTTTTTTGAATGATGAGAACTTATAAGATTTGCTTGCTTTAGCAACTTTCGAATATCCAATACAGAATTATTAACTATTGCCACATTACATCCCCATGACTTATTTGTTTTATAATTGGAAGTTTGCCTTATTTTGTCCATCCCCCACCTCCCACTTCTGGCAACCAGTCTGTTCTCTGTATCTATAAGCTTGCTTTTGTTGTTTTTAGAGTCCACATATAAATGGAATCATACAGTATTTTTCTTCTCTCTCTGACTTACTTTACTTAGCATAGCACCCTCAAATTCCATCTATGTTGTCAGAAATGGGAAGATTTCATTCTTTTTTATATGACATATATTCCATTGTACATTTCATATCTTTCTCTGGAGACTCATCTATCAATGGGCATTAGGTTGTTTCCATTATCATGGCTATTGTAATAATGCTGCAGTGAATATAGGGGGTGCATATATCTTTTCAAATTAATGTTTTTGTGTTATTTGGATAAATAGCCAGAGGAGAGATTGCTGCATAACAAGGTAGTTACCGTATTTGCCGGCGTATAAGACGATTTTTTGGCCCTGAAAAATATGCCTCCAAGTGGGGGGTCGTCTTATACGCCAGGTACACTTCAGATAGACTGCCCATAGTGCTTGCCCCGTGCCATAGTGGCCTCCCGATGCCCGCCCACTTCATTCCACATACCGTTCA
>NW_006289570.1:3098822-3105488 GCF_000327345.1 Myotis davidii | reverse complement strand
TTAAAATGTTAAAATCAAATCTGATATTGTTTTACCTTTTATTTGGTGTGTGGAAGGTGTGCGGAAGAGGGGGTAGTCTTATACGGCGAGTATATAACAAACTCTGTATTTTGAGTGGAAATGTTAGGGGGTCGTCTTATACGCCCAGTCGTCTTATACGCCGGCAAATACGGTATATTTTTAATTTTTTGAAGCTCCTTCATACTGTTTTCCATAGTGGCTAATGTTTGGTCAGTCCCTGCCTTAGGACTTAACAGTGATTTGTATATAACATATGACTCCTTGGAATCCGTAGCAAATGGCATTCTTATGCCTACATCTGTTAGTCTAGGTCTCTTCATTAAGACTGATTTTATTCTATACATACTTTTAACTTTAAGAAGGAAAATCTCATAGTTATTTGTATCAAAAATGAAGCTATAGGAATAGGCTATTAGTTTATATTAGGTTTCAGTGACTAAAAGATATTGTGGATATATGAGACTTACTTGCAATACTTTGATATGGATAAGAGAAGATCAAAGAAACAAATTGGATAATGAATATATTGCTTTGAAAAATGTAACTTTAATTTAGCCTTGCTGCAGTGTGGAAAACTCTATTTTTCTAGTTTAGTGGCTCAGAACTATTGTTTGTATAAAATCTAATTTACAAAGTCAGTAGCTGAGATAAACATTTGTGTCAGATACAAATGGCTGCAGGGTTGTATTAGTTGTAATAGTTCAAGCTGTGGAACTACCCTGATGTGACAAATAAGAGCCACTGGGGGCTCTCTGCTCGAACGATGACGTGAACGTTGACTTTTGCCTCCTCTCACAGTATGCTGAGGGAGATTTTAGCCCTGATTTTGCTTCCAAGTACTGATTTCCTTCTCGTTGTTTTTATTTCACTATAGTAAGAGAGAGAAAGAATAAATATCTAAAGCCTGAAGCTGTTTCATCTGTTTTTCACATCAAAATTTGTTGATCCCATGTAATATAAGTTTAGTTAGAAATCTTCTGTTAAAATATTTCTGATACAGAATCTTAGAATATTAGATCTCAAAGGACCTTAAAGATCATCTAGCCCAGTGTTTTCTGGACTGAGTTCTAACTGTATTTTGCAAGATGTTAGAAGGTGTTCCAATAATAAAAGGGTTTTATGGGCATAGTAAGTGCCTGATATCGAGGGCTAAAAAGGAAGCTTAGTAGGCTTCTTCCTGTAGGAGTTCTCAGAGTTTTAAATGTGCTAAGGTGCTTTGTTAATCATAAAGGGATTAAGTAGAGGGGTTATATAAGTAGGGAGAGTGACTCAAATTTATTGGAATTCTTCTTATGTGGAAAACCTATTAACATCTATCAGAAGGACCCAGTTAAAATAGTAACACAGAATATGCCTCTTTGCTGCTCAGAACCATGGAAACAAGTTCCCAGCTCACAACGAATAAAAGCCAGGGTTCTTTTTAAAAATCTTATTTATTTATGTATTTATTTATTTATTATTTTATTGAATTTATTGGGGTGGCATTTTTTAATAAAATTATACTGGTTTCAGGTATTCAATTTTGCAATACATCACCTGTATATTGTATTGTGTGTTTACCACCCAGAGTCACAACTCTTTCCATCACCATTTATTCCCCCTTTACCTTCTTTTACCTCCCCCCACACTTCTTCCCTTTGGCAACATCATAGTATAGACTAATGGATACAGAGAACAGACTGACAGTTGTCAGAGGGGAAAAGGAAGGGGTCTGGGTGAGAAGAATGAAGGGATTAACCACAGAAGAAAAAGAAAGACTCATGGACCCAGACAAAGCCAGGGTGCTTACCGAGGCCTCCAAGACCCTTCAAGGTTTGAGCTCCTGACTCTCTCTAATCTTTCTTGCTACTCCCTTCCCTGCTATAGGCACACTGGACCTTCTCAGTGAGGCCTTCTCGGATTATCCCATTGCCAGTATTCTCTATCCCCCTCACTGCTCTTTTTCTCCATAGCTCACAATGTCTTCCATTATACTAACTCCATCGTTGCCTTTTTTAAGTTTTTATTGTCTGTTTCCTCCTACTGGAGTGTTGTTCAATGACAACAGAATTTTTGTGTATTTTGTTCTCTGTTGTACCCCTAGCATCTAGAATACTGCTTCACACATAGTAGAAACTCAACAACTGTTTGTTAAATGAGCTAAAATGTCCTTGAGAGAAATCAAGAGTCTCTATTAGGGTAATATTCCTGAGACTTGGAAGAAGGTACAGATTTTTATCACCTCCATCCCGAGTGGAGGAGAAGAGGCACAGCAGAGCTGGAGGATCCGCTCTAGGAAGTCCCTGTGAGGAAGCAGCCATGTTATGATCTTGGGCCGTGAATGTGGTGCCCTTTTCCTTTCTAGGACCGAGGGTGAGAAAGGGAAGTAGGAGGAAATTAGGTCTGAGGATTATGAAGTGCGAGTAGGTGGTATTGCTCATCTTACTGTGCTACACTCATCTGTAATCACAACCGGTGTCATATGAAAGGACAAGGGCAGCCCTCTGGTGTGGTCTAACAGCGAACCTTACTCTAAGCTGATTTGGTCCTGAGTCCAGGAAACACTGGCCTGTCATTCTTTTAGCGTGGATTTACAGCACACCAAGTCATGCCAAACAAGGTAGACCAGGAACAGCTTTATTTGAGGGATGTTATTTCTCCAGTGACAGATTTCACTGTGTGTGTGTGTGTGTGTGTGTGTGTGTGTTTTAAAGAAAAAACAAATAGGCTTGATTCACTTTATTTTTCTTGTATAAAGTTATCTGGTGGCCAGAGCTGAAGCCCAGGTCCTCTGCACAGAAACTCTAGTGTGGGTCTTTGCACAAGAGGTCAATGAATTCCTCATAGGGACACTTGGTGAACACAGTCTTTTTCCAGAGGTTGGGAGTGAGATAGCTATAGGTCTTGGATATGACATCAGAGGTGGCCTTGGTGAAGTTACCTAAAGTGGCAATGCAACCCCTGGCCGAGGTGTAGCAGTTGTTGATTCTGGCCATTATCAGCAACTTCATGGGCACAGAGGCTGACACGATGCCAGTGCCCCTGGGGGCAGGGATGAGGGGCACAGCACAGCGCCACAGTGGCCAGTCACCTTGCAAGGGACAGTCTGGGGCTTGCTGATCTTGTTCCCCCAGCAGCCTCACCCCACAGGGACAGTAGAGAGCTTGGCCAGGATGAAGGCCCCTCAGGAATGATAATGGTACTTCCAAGTCTCAGGAATGGTAATGGTACTTCTTTGGAGCACTTAACACCCAGACCAACATGTCCATTGTAGTGCCAGTGGTGACAAATGCCTTGGACTGGGTCTCTAGCCAATGTGGATCTGCATTTGCACAGGAATAATCAAAATCTTATCCTTAAGGGATGCCCCCAGGAAAAAGTCAATGATCTCAGATTCCTTGATGGGCAGGGAGAAGAGATAGATCTCCTCCAGGGACTTGATCTTCATGTCCTTGACCAGATGGCCCAGTTTGGTGATGGGAATCCATGCCTTGTCCTGGACCTTGCCTCGCAAGCTTTGCAGCCTCAGCCTGGGCCAGAACCTGGCCACGACCTGGCCTCCATTGCAGAATCTCCCACGGAAGCCCCTGCGGTCTCCCATTCCAGGGCTCCCGGGACCTCCACGCCCTCCCACAGCACCTGCGCCATCTGCCATCTGGTGCATCCTCAAAGAGAAAGTGTTCTTTTTTGTTTTTGAAAAGCTTGTTCACTTGGTTTCAGGATTTTGATATAATTTCACTTTTTATTTTCCAAATCCATCATGTTAAAAATGAATTCCTTTTTTGTTTTTCAAAAAACAATAAAAGGCAAGGTTGGAGACTCAGTGCTATAATAATAATTCTAGTTCTGGCCCCAAAGAAATAGACTTTTATCTTTTAGCTGTCTGGCTTGTTGGGATTCCTATCACATATTTATAAAAAAGAAATAAGAGAAAACTTTTAACCCTATTCTTTTCCAGATAGGTAAAATACACAACTTTTGTTTCCTTAGCTAACAAGATAGTGGATAGTGTCCTGGAGAATTAGTCCATAATTTGTCTCCTTTAATGCAAGATGTTATAATACAAAATCACAACTACTAATTTTCCAGTTCTACTCCTGCTTCATAAAAAGAGGATTGTTTAGAGGTATGTTTATGTCCCGTGAGATTATGCTTTAGGGCATGATTGCCCTAAACAAAGCACAAGCTCTACGATTCCTAATAAATTATTACATCTTCCACATCTGCTCTTGTCTTTTCTCTGAAGCATTCATCCAAGAGAACACAGCATTAACCGAAAGCACCGGAATCGTGGGAAGACGTTTTGCTGATGAACGCATTGACAGTTGATTTGTTGTGATTAGAGGAAAACCTCAGTGGGAGAGGGCCTGGGGCTAAAACTGACTTTCTTTCTCTTCTGCCAGACAGCGTCTCCTTCTGCCCATTCCCCCTTTCCTGGCGCTTTCCTCTTGAGAGAAATCATGTGACCCTGTCACTACAGTTTTTAATGCCAAATATCTAAGTGTCTTTAAAATGCAGCACAACACTTTTAAAGGCAAATAGTGAAGTAGTTTCATCTGACATTTCCATTATAACTGCTCTTAGTGGATTCTAGACATCATACATAAAGGTGGTGAGCTGATTCTTTTTTTAAAAAAAAATCATGATGCAAACCCATTGAGCTGTCTTTTCATATTTGGTGCTCCATCCATTGAGCATGCAACACATTTTTTTTCTTAGAAATGTGATTTGATCAGAGAATATCTATAATAGTCTGGACTAGATTTTTCTAGCGTTTGTCTTATATTTTAGAGACACAGCCATTTCTCATAGTTTTGTGACATACCTATGTATTGCTGAACTAACATCAATTGCTTTGTTATCTCTAGGACTGTGAATCCAAACTGGAAAAAAAAAACCCCACACAAATGTTAAGTTGCCATCATTACTGTCAAATTGTTCTTTCATATAGAAGTTAAAATTGTATTCTCAGACTTTGTATACACTATTTGTTTTTAAATCTTAGAAATTTTTTTTTTGTTAATCCTCACCCCAGGATATTTTTCCATTGATTTCTAGAGAGAGTGGAAGGGAGGGGGAGAGACAGAGACAGAGAAACATCGATGTGAGAAAGACACATCGATTGGCCATACAGCCTGCAACCGAGGTACGTGCCCTTGACTGGAATTGAACCCGTGACCCTTCAGTCCGAGGGCCAACACTCTGTCCACTGAGCTAAACTGGCTAGGGCTAAGTCTTAAAAGTTTTATTAAATTTATTTTTACTCATGCATTAAATATTTAAAGAATACCTATTACGAGCTATAAAATAGTGTATAATGATTTCAGTGCAGTTGGTGATCAATCAGCCAATGTGTTTCTAAAACCAATAGCTGAACCACGTAACTAATAACTTCTGTTGGGGAGGAGCAGAGGGGCAGAACATTGATCTGGGCTTGTTGGAGGAGTTAACTACCATCACATCTGTCCCTCTAGTCAGGCTCTGCTAGAGGATAGTGCCAGGTCTTTGGTGGCTTTGATCACAAACCTGCGTTTCCCCTAATGTCCACATCTTTAAAAGCCTCCAGCAGTGCTCATGGAGATGAAACTGGCAATATGAAATGAGGGGAAAATAGATCCCAGCATTAAACTTATTGCAAATGAAAATTTTTTTTCTGGTTTCAGCTATTTTCATTTAGATAAGCTTCTAGGAAGATGAGACAACACCATCTGCATTTATGGGTTTAATCATGGCAGTTACAGCTTAACTACCTGGCTTCAGTATTGTGGAGAGGCATATACCATCATCCGCCTCTTCCCCTCCTTTCTTGATTTTGCAGCCATTCTCAACTCAGTACATTTTAATAGTTGGGATATAAAATCGCATGTGTGGCATGTTTAAATAATTGAAGACTTCATCATCTTATTTTTCAAGTGATATACTAAAGCTCTGTTTTGTGAGGGAGTTAGTTGTAGCTGATCTTAACCAATGTCTCTAGCTACTCTGGGCAATGGGACAGGAGTTGTTGAAAATCTGTTGGAATTGCTCTATCAAATGATTTGAAGCAAAAGATAGAAATGAAATTACTCCAACGTTGGCCTAGGGCTGTTCTGGAAAGAGTTGTAGCATGTTACCATGTAACTTCCTCATGTGCACATATTATGATTCTGAATATTTTATGCCTCTTTGAATTGTGTTCTCATTGCATATAGTACAATTTAATTTCCTCCTCTTAAAAAAAAAAAGAGTAACTGAGTGGAGAATGTCTTATAGCTAATAACCATTTGTTTTGGTGGTCTAGGAGAAATGCTGATGAACTTTGGTTTTAATAACACTGAATCCTATCTAATAAAAGACAAAAATGGTAATTGGCGTACGACCGATACCCTTTTCATTGGCTAATCAGCGAGATATGCAAATTAACTGGCAGCCAAGATGGCGGCAGGCAGCCAGGCAGCTGATGCGAACAGGGAGGCTTGCTTGCTTCAGTGATGGAGGACTACAACGTTCCCCGCCTGCCCACTCCGGCCTCTGAGCTCCTGAAGCAACAGCTCGAAAAGATACAATGTTTCAATTATAGAGCTAAAAGATGGTGGTTAATTTGCATACACCAGTTGCGAGGGAAGACTGAGGACAAAATGGAGGCCGAGCGGCACAGAAGGGAGCCAAGTAGAGGCGGCGGCGGGG
>NW_006289570.1:3086953-3098493 GCF_000327345.1 Myotis davidii | reverse complement strand
GCCGCCAAACCGCCTGGGAGCGGGAGGGGAAACCCGCCACAGTGCCTGGGAGCAGGAGGGGAAACCCAGCAGGAGGGGCTGGGAGCTGGAGGGGAAACCCAGCAGGAGGGGAAACCCGCCACAGCACCTGGGAGTGGGAGAGGAAACCCGCCATAGCGCCTGGGAGTGGGAGAGGAAACCCGCCACAGCGCCTGGGAGCTGTAGAGGAAACCCACGACAGCGCCTGGGAGTGGGAGAGGAAACCCGCCACAGCGCCTAGGAGAGGGAGGGGAAACCCGCCACAGCGCCTGGGAGTGGGAGGGGAAACCCAGCAGGAGCAGCTCGGAGTGGGAGCGAAGCCTGCCTCAGCTGGTTTCACTCCCCTCTCTGCTTGGCTCCAGCCACTGGAAGCCCTATTCTTGCAGGAATCTTCCTGCAACGGGCCTCTAGTATGTAATAATGAGAGAGAGAGAGAGAGAGAATGAGAAGATGTTTTTGATCAGGGAATTTTTTAAATGGATAGTGGAATGGAACCACTCTATCTCAGCCCTTTTCATATTTCTAAGCATGCATTTTCTCATGTTTTAATATTGGTTAGGATAAATATTATTGTCCCATACTTAGACTGTGTACACAGCTCAAAAAAGGTTAAATAAATTGGTTAAGATTGCTCTATTAATTTTTAATCATATGCTGCCATATATTTGTGAATCATTTTGCATTTCAGTAATGAACACATATTATATTTTTGTTTATTTTAACAGTGTGAGTCAGGTATGGAGTCCAGCTCTCTCATTCCCATCTATTCTTCTAAACCTGGTGTTGGCAAACCTTTTCAGTAAAGGGTCAGGTGGTAAATGCTAGTACTTTAGGGTTTTGGGTCCAGAAAGTTGTAATTACACACCTCTGCTATGGTAGCATGTGAAGACAGTCATAGATAATAAACGAATGGGTATGGCTATATTCCAATAAAACTCCCCCCCCCCCCAAATAGGTGGTGGATGGGATTTGGCCAACCCTTTCACTGAACCAGTAGCTTTTAAACTTCTCCTTACTAAAGGGCCTTTTATGGTTTCCATCTGTGAATCTTCCAGTCCTCCATGTTTTGAAAGTTGGACTTTCAAACACACCCAATATTGAATACTAATGAAGTTCACTCTCTTACACTGAAATGATCAGTATGAATAATCATGTGACTGGACTGTGCTGATGGAATTCCAGGCACAGCAAGGAAACGTGACCTGTAGTTAGACTGCATAGTTCACAGTTTCCTAGAGGTTTTTGAAATCTTGAAAATAGTTTATGAATCTCCACGACTTGTCTTCCAGGACCATGATTTGCCATTACTTACATTAGATACCTCTCTTATGTGTAGAATTAACTTCCTAGTTGAGTGTTAATTGAAGTGTTACAATTAAGTGGCTGGGAGTCCTCATTTTAATCTTGAGTAAAACCTCAAAGATGCTGCTCTGAGGATAGTGAATTGGTCTCAACATGAAATAGCGAGTGAGAGGCTGGTCTTCAGCCTGACCTCTGAGGTAATGTCTCGGAACTGAGTTTTCAATAAAATAGATAAAGGATTTTTATTAAGTTTCCTGAGCTGGAAACACATCCATCCTCTCATTTTGCCGGACAATGTGTTTACCATTAAGGGCCTGCCAGCCTCGGTAAGAGCTCGGGGCAGCCATGGAGGGCATGTAACCCTGCCGCAGGGGAGTGAAGCTTGGCTGAATCCCATTGCATCACAAGTCCTGGCGGAGGGGCTGCCCTTTTGCCCTTGTCCTGGGGAAATTCATCAGTTCCTAGAGCTGCTAGAGATTGTACGACATGCTCTCATCCAGCCCTCTGACTCCAAGTAGGAATTGACTTAAATTATCTCTGGCAAAGGAGAATGTCTTCATGTACTACTTGTATAATTCAAAATTAATCGTAAAGATGTATTTTTTAAAATTACCTGTGGGAGATTTTGTTCTACCTACTCCTACAATCTGCAGGGATGGTGAGTCACCTTGCTAACCTATGGGAAGTAATGATAATAAGATAATTAGAGCTTACAAATTTTTGAGCGTTATCTATGCAGATACTGAAGTAAAAACTTTCTATGCATTCACTTATTTAATTCTCAAAGCTATCCAGTGGGGCAGACACTGTTCTTGTCTTCATTTCGCAAATGGGAAAACTCAGGGTTAGAGCTCCCAAGTGGCGGAGTTGGGATGTGAAACCAGGGTTTGTCTCATTTCACAAGCTGTGCTCTCAACCTCTGGGTTATTCTGCCTTCACTAGTTATGGTGCTTGGTTTGTTTTCTAATTGTGTGTTTCTTTTGGGAATAAATAATTAGGCTATGTAAATAATTATACGATGCAGTGTAAATGGAAGGATTTGGGGGATTAAGGAATTAATGTTATTCTTATAAATCCTACCTAGTATTAATTAACATGTGCAGTACTTATGGTTGGAAGTATTTATTTATATGGTAAACTGGTGTAAAAGTAAGCAGTTTGCGTAGTTCTGCATTTTCTCCCTTTGCCACATACCCCAAACTGCTTAAGTTTTAGTTTTTTCTTATTATGTGGAAAAATAGAGAAGCTAAACTAGAGAATGATCAAGCCCTCGTGGAAAGAGTTAGGAAACATACTTACAAGAGAACTATGATTTGAAATAAAAGTGTGGACTTTTATTCTTGGCCCCATATGAGTTAGACGCTTCAGAGGTTTACAAGACATTTTGGGTAGGATCCTTTTTCTCTCCCTAAGTGAGCATCAATGGAAAGCAAACTCCAGTGTGGCTTAGTGGCTGTATATTAGGAAGGGCAGAGCTGCAACCAGAAAAATGGAATCACTCTTGAACTGAATAAAAAAAATTACCTCTTTTGGTTAGTGCATATAACAAGGTATATATGGGTTACCTTCACAATATTTTTGTAGTTGGCAGTGTTGAGAATTGTGTTCTGTTTTGAATTCGAATGTCCCCATAATTTAAGAGTACCTCTGGAATTAACTCTCATTTTTCCATGGCATATAAAAGTCTGAGAAAGTAGTAGAGATTAAAGTAAATTCAACCCCCAGCCTGGCCCCTGGTTTCCAGGCTGGCTACAGTGCGAACTGTCAGGGAGATAGATGGGGGCTCTAAGGTTTCCTGGAGTTTTCAGCCATGTGTGGGCACCACATGTGGTGTGTTCAGTGAATACAAATACAAGAACACATGCTGTTTCCATTAGGGACACTTCAGACCCCGCTCTGTCCCCAGCCTTACTGCAGAGTTGAATGGGTCATTTATCATAGGCCACTTACTGATACTGACTGGCGTTCAGGCCCTGCTATAAGTAAGCAGCAAAACAGTGTGACTTAGTTCTTTTAGAATGCTTACCGTATACTGATACTATTTCTTAGCAGTTCACATGTTCATATGCAGGGAAGAAGCATTTAACTAGCTGCTTATAGAGTGGAATGTATTTAAAATGCAAATCTGACTATGTGTCTACCTTCCTTAAACCTTTCAATGAGTTATGAGAATCAAAATCATTCAAGACTGGGTTCTGTCTTCTCAGCAGCCTCATCCCTTGCGATTACCTCTAGAAGGCTGAACTGCTGTTCGCTCTGCACATATATAAGGTTTGGCCTTCCCTTGACCTCTGCTTCTCTGCTCATTTTGTTGACAAGGCCTTTCTCTGCCTTCCTTGTCAAAGTAAAGCATCTCTATTATAAGACGTAGGTCAGATATCACCTCCTCCAGCAAAGCCTTCCCTGGTTCCCTCTCCCCAGTCTGGGCGTGGCATTTCCCTCTGAGTGCTCGGAGCATGGTGAGATGTCATCTGCCAAGGCAGCTCTCCCCTCACTGTATGGAAACACGGTTTCTCTCTCATGGTGTGAGCAGCTTCATGTGCCCAGCCCAGTGCGTCTAGCAGGGAGGAGGCAACCACTTCGGATTCTTGAACTGAGTTGAACTGCCTTGTAAGCAACTCTGAGCCTCACTCAGGCCCAGTCACATATGATTCTCATTATATTCCTTATCCCAGTGCCTTACACACCCACACCATGAGAAAGTTCAAGCTGAAGAACTGGCCGACAGTGTGACTCCCTCAATTTTCCATGATTGAAGAGCCCAGATATACAAACCGTACAATCTGTTTTCCTACGTGAGTGTTGTCTCTGGTGGTCCTCCCAGGCACCTAGTAGCCACATCATCTATTGGTTGCATTTCGGAGAAAAATAGTATCTTAGAAAGAGTGCCTGGTATCTTGATGATCTTATACAGTTCCCTGTTTTATTTGGCATAGCTGCTCAGGGTTGGACAGATCTTGTCCTCAGCCAGGGCTCTCATAAAATTTCTCACTGCTTCAGTGTGTGATTCCGTGCTGTCCACTTTCAAGAAATGCATTTTCCTCCTAACCAGGTGCTGGGATGTATGCAGAATGGTTTAAGAACTGTTTTCATTGAGGTATAGCACATCCTCACCTTTAATTCTATCTTCTTATTTTTACTAGTTCGCCACACTTGGTCTTTTTTCTTCTTGTCGTTTCTTAAGGAGGCCACATAGCACAATGAGAAAAATAGGAGCTTTGAAGTCTGAGACCTGGGGTGCAAGCTGAACTTAACCACTTCCTGGATTGTGATTGACTGGCGGCTTCACCCCTTTGAGCCTCAGTTTTCTCATTTGAAAAATGGGGATGGTTCCTATGTCATTAGGTTAGTGTGAGGATTCACTGAGATAATTTACACACATAAAGTGCCACATACTTGGATTGCTGTGATCATTACCACATGCAACTAGGCTGGGGTCTATCTGGAATATAAAGTACTGACACTTGAAACAAGTAAGTAGCAGTTATATGGTATAATATGGAAGGTGGCAAGATTAGCTCCTCGAAGAATCACAGAATGTTTAAAGACCAGAAAAGAGCCTTAGGGGCTATCTAGTTTGACCTTCTCCCCTAAAAAACAAGGTTTAAGTTCTGACTTAACATTATCTGTATCACCCAGATTCACTTCCTTATCTGTAAAAACAGGGGAAATCATGAATATGTATTTTCTACTTTGTAGAAGTGGCTTCTGGGTGTAATGAAGTCATTACTATGTGTTAGCAAATAATATTTGTATAACTGTAATTCTGATTAATAGGAGATACAGAATCTTCCTATTGAATTTTGGTTTTATATTAAGTATAGTTGAAGCCTATGATTTTTCCCCCTCATGAATCATGGAAAACTGTTAAAATAGTTACTCAGTTCTCATACATCTGTTAAAGAAAATTTCTGCTTCTGAACATTATCGAAACCCCAAAGGGAAGCTACTGTTCCCTGCCATTTGTGAGTGTAAGCATGACTTCAGAAAAACAACTTTCCACAACATAAAAATGAAGTTCTGGCCTGCTTTCCCTTTCTACATTCTGCTCCAGCGAGCTCTAAGGGCATCTGAATGATAACTGCTTTCTCTCCGTACATAATGTCTCCACTTGAACTTATCTTGCTTTTAGGCACGGCACGAGCAACATCAGGCTGGGCACTCTCAGTAGACCTCCTCCTAGGTGTGTGGGGACAGGCAGCTAGATCACTTTCACTTCACTGAGCTGTGAAATTGACACCAAATTGTGCCATTAGCTTATTTCTGAAGGGTACGTTGTGCTGCATGGTCTCTTCCTGCTTGCATGGTACATGAAAAAAAAATGACAAGATAAAAATGTCCCATAAACGAACACGAGTGAGGAAATTTAGATGTAATTTGTCATGAGTTAAAACATTGAATAATGTATCAAGAGCCCCTGGAAGCAGAGGTGCTTCGAATTCAGAGCATGTATTTAGTACTTGGGGAAAAGAAAATGTAGAGCTTTGGGTTTCTCTTTTGAAGATTTTCATCTGCCTTCTTTATACCCTGCTAGCAAGAGAACAATCTTTTTTTGCAATCAATTAAGTCATCCAATAGCACTTATCTATATGTTCACTAATTTATGTGTGCTGGTGTGTTTATGTTGAGCCTTTTCCCTCCCCATAATTAAGTCTTTCTTTGTCTACCCTTTGATTAGAAAATCGAGATACCTTCTTTCTCAGTAAAATCTTCCCCCCAGGTCTAGTTGAAAGGTGGTGAAGAGTAACTGTAAATGTGGTGGTTGGAAGAGATTTCTCTGAATGGACTCCACATCATCCTGTGAGAGCATTCTGCATGGTGCTGTTCTTTATCGAGCATTTGTGCTTTCTGTTTGCTCTTCTCCCAGATGTCCACTTAGCTCACTCATCTCCTCCAGGCTTTTACTCAAACCTACTCCAAACCTACCTGTCTGCCTTCTCTGCTTTGTTCTCCCCTCAGAACTATTGCTGTCTCACTTATTGCCATGTTTACTGCTTCTTGACACATGATATATTTTACAATTTAACACATCTGAAATTGGGGGTGTCTAACAACCAAGGACATCTTTAATTCTGAAAAATATGTATATTAATATCTTCATTTTATTTTTCTCACCACTGGAATATAAGCTCCATGTGGCAAAGAGTTCTATTTATGTTGTGCATTCTGTATCTCTAGTGCCTATAACTGCCTGTCACAAAATAGGTACTCAGTAAATACTTGTTGAATGAACTGTCTAGCTTCAAGGGACTAGGGGGAAAAGCTATTCTACATTTATTCCTCTTTCCTTGTGTCACCCTCTGCTTCTCAACTCCTGTGCACAGGACATTTCCATACAACAAATAGTCAGCCAGGCAAAAATGTCAATAGTACCACAATTGAGAAATCCTAGTCTAGAAGCAGTGAGAGGTGATGGAGGTGGAATAAGATCTCAAGGAAGATTAGCATCTTCTTCAAGGCAATTGCTTCAGGAGAGGCTATTCATTATATGTTGTCAGGCAAAGGAGCTAACCCCTTGGGAGTCTGAGGTCCTCGGTTACATCAGAATATGCCCATATGTCTTCATTCTTTTTTCCAGGGGCCATTCCTTCATAGTCAGTGCCAGAATTAGTGTCCAGTAATCTGAAATCTGGGTTCACAAAATAAGGGTTTTTTTCAGGACAGTCATAGAAGCTTTCTGTTTTCTTATCCTGACCTTAGGCTGGGAATTTAAAGTGCTAAGCTCATAATTTTCTTTTTCACGTTCTCTACCATACTTAGAAGCAACCAACCAAGCCTACAGTCTTGATAATCTATTTTAATTTATATGGCAGCAGCATTTTGGTTATCCAAAGTGTTATCCTTTATTGGCATTGAGTTCAGGTGACTGTAGGGAAGAGAGGGGAAGAGACAGAGAGAAACATCAATGTGAGAGAGACCCATCAATTGGCCACGAGCCTGCAACCGATGTATATGCCTTCGACAGGAATTGAACCCAGGATCCTTCAGTCCGAGAGGTGATGGCTGATGCTCTATCCACTGAGCCAAACCGGCCAGGGCAAGGTTGTTTTCTTTTCTGGACAATGAAAAGGCAAAGAACTTGCCCCTGGTGTGAAGGTGCAGCCCTGTGTGGCAGTCACCTGTGAATGCATTGTCTGGATCTCCTGAGTGAGATTTGATAATTGGCAGGAAGCTTCAGTGGGATCAATACGCCTTTCACAGCCAGCAGAGCTCTATGGGACTGCTGCCTATCCCAAGAATTCTGCCTTGGCCTCGCTGCAGAGGGCCTTTCCGTGGCCAAGGACTTTTGCTTTCACTCTTTGTCTCTCTGGTCCGTCATACTGCCTTGGGTTGCTGTGATGACTGCATTTTTCTTGGTCATTCTTTGTCACCTTTCACAGTAGAAGTGATGCCAGTCGGAATCTGCTGTCAGGACTTGGGCTACTGCTACATTGGCTTTTTCATTCTGTCATTTCCAACTGGTGTCTATCATCTGGTGATCAGCCTGGAGAGCAGGTTCCCACTACTTGAATATTCCGTCTGGAGCCCAGACACATTGTGTGTGTGCGTCCTATTTATTACCACATCACGAGGCAGTCGTTAGAAACAGAATTGTGCTCTTCTTTAGAATATTCAAAAAATTTAAGCATCTCAGTGTTTTAATGGAACTGTAATTCTCAAAATCTTCTCATTGAGAGGGGGAAACATTATCATTTATATCTGGTACAAGAGGAAATTTTTGAGAAGTTGAGCTGGTTCTAACTCAGAATGAGGCTTCAGAGTTCTTGCCATCCACCCTGAATGATCATTCTTTTTTTAATTTTTATTTAGTTATTATCTTTATTGTTTTTTTTTATTTGTTAAGGTATTACAAATGTGTCCTCATCCCCCCCATTAACCCCAACCTCCCCCCCCCACGCACACAAACTCATGCTCCCAATCCCCTCTTGTCCATGTCCATTGGTTTGGCTTATATACATGTATACAAGTCCTTCTTAACTCCTGACTTATGTGCTTGTAGAGTGGAAGGGGTGCTGGGGACCCAGTTTTCATGACCAGCAGCCCTTAGGAACATGCTTTTTGCTTCTCACTCTACTAAACTGTTAATAACGTTGGTTTGAGGACTCCTTTACTTTAATTATACAATCTCAAATAAGTAGGAGAATAAGAAAATAGTGAAATTACTCGAATCTGGAGTGATTAATATGCTAGTTGATTTCATATTTTATTTGTTTACATTAGAATAGGGCTCGGGTGAATTGAATAGTTTTAGAGTTGGCCTTTGCTGGGAACAGTTGCTAATAGTTCGTTATGATAGCTGTTAAAAATTAATTACCTTCTTGACCCACTTGGTCCCTCTTGTTTTAGCTAGCTTAACTTAATTTTTTTGGTACGTGTTTTAAAACCAAATGGAGGGCTTATTTGTTCTTTGTGTGAGTATTAAAGGCAATAGATAATCTATTCAAAATTTACAAGATTAGCTATCTTTTCCTTTGAAACTAATTTTATTATCTTACTGGGGGTTGTTTTTGTTTCCTAAACAATCTGGAAAATACTTATATTTTGTTTGGTGATTAAAATAGAAATTAAAAAATAGTTCCTACCAATAGAGAGGAGCCTTCATGGTCTTGAGTGACTCTCCTCAGATCTGGGGTGCAATCTGGGCACGTGTACTTTATAAATTTTATTTTTATTGTGATAAAACATAACATACGATATATCATTTTAACCATTTTTAAGTGTACAGTTCAGTGGTATTAAGTTTATTCACATTGTTGTTCAACCGTCACCACCATCCATTTCCAGAACTTTTTTATTCCCCATTTGAAACACTGTGCCTTTTTAACATTAACTCCTTATTCCCTCTCACTACCTACCAGTCCCTGGTGACCACCATTCTACTTTCTGTGCCTATGAATTTGACGACTCTAGTTATTTCTTATAAGGGAATCATATAATACTTGTCCTTTTGTGCCTGGCTCATTTCACATGGCATAATGTCTTCGGGATTTATCCATGTAATAGCATGTGTCAGAATTTCCTTCCTTTTAAAATATATTAAATATAAATATGTCCTTATATGTATATGCTATATTTTGTTTATCCATTCATCTGTGATGGACACTTGGGTTGCTTCTACCTTTTTTAAAAAATCTTTATTGTTGAAAATATTACATATGTCCCCTTTTTTCTTGCATTCACCCCTTGTAGCTCACCCCCGCCCTCCGCCCCAGCCTTCACCACCCTGCTGTCTGTGTCCTTGGGCTGTGCATACATGCATACAAGGTTTTTGGTTGATCTTTTCCCACCTACACACCCCTGCACTCCTGCTTTCCCTCTGAGATTTGTGAATCTCTTCCATGCTTCTATGGTTTCTACCTTTTTATTGTTATAAATAATGCTGCTATGAACATGGCTAAAAGAATTAAAAGCAGGGACCCCAAATCTGGTCAGTGTTCCTGTTTTTAATTCTTTTGGATATACAGCCAGAAGTTGAATTGCTGTGTCATTTGGTAATTCTTTAATTTTTTGAGGAATTGCCATACTGTTTTCCACAGTTGCTGCACTGCTTTACATTTCCACCAGCAGTGCGCCAGGGTTCCCATTTTCCACATTCTTGCCAACACTTTTTTTTCTTCTTTCTTTCTCCCCCCTCTTTTTTTTTTCTCTCTCCCTGCCCTCCTTCCCTTCTTCCCTCCTTCCCTCCTTTCCTCCTTTCCTCCCTCCCTCCCTCCCTTTCTCTTCTCTCTCCTATATCATTAAGTGGCTATATTATAAAAGGAGAAAACTCACAAATAAATAACTTAAGCTTCCACCTTAAGAAACTAGAAAAAGAAGAGAAAACTGGCAAATTGATCCCAAAGTAAGCAGAAGAAAGGAAATCATAAAGATCACATCTGAAATCAATGAAATAAAAAAAGAAAAAATGCAGAAAATCAATAAACCCTGAAGCTTGTACTTGGGGGGAAAAATCAATAAAATTGATACTTTAGTCAGACTGAACAGTAAAGAAACAGAGAAAACACAAATTACCAATATCAGAAATGAAAGAGCAGACATCACTATAAATATTAAAAAACTAATAAGGAAATGTTATGGCTTATGGCAATCTGTGCCAATAAATTTAATAACTTAGATGGAATAGATAAATTTCTTGAAAGATGAACATTACCAAAGCTCACTGAAGAATAAATAGATTACCTGGATAACCCAGTTTTACTAAAGAAATAGAATTGATAAATTGGACTTCATAAAAATAAAAATCCTGCATTTTGAAAGATACTGTTGAGAAAATAAAAAGAAAACAAATCATACACTTTAAAAATTAGTAAAAGAGTTGAACAAACAATCAAAGAATGGCAATGAATAGCAAAAACAACATAAAAATATGCTAAACATCAATACTTAAGCCCTGCGTACCTATTAGAATGGCTAAAGTTGAAAGGACTGACTATGCCAAGTTTTGGTGAGGATGTGGAAGCACTGGAATCCCCATACACTGCTGCTGAGAATGTGAAATTGTACTGCCTCTTTAGAAAACAGTTTGGTAGTTTCCTGAAAATGTTAAACACAGACCTATAATATTACCCAGCCATTTCACTCTAGAAAAGAAAGCTTATGTCCACACAATGAACGTTCATAGCAACTTTATCTGTCATAGCCCAAAAGCTAGAGATAATCCATTATCCCTCAACAGGTGAATGGATAAACAAGTTGTGGTTATATCCAAATAAGGGAATGCTTCTCACTAACAGAAAGGAGCAAACTATTGAAACTGTTGGTACATGTAACAATATGGCTGAATCTCAAAATAATCATGTTGTGTGAAAGAGATCCCCCTCCCCACAAAAAGAGTTCACACTACATGATTCCACTTACATACAACTCTAGAAAACACAGACTATTCTTTAGGCACAGAAAGCAAATCAGTTGCCTGGGGATGGGGTGAGTCGGGAGGGGCTTAATGCAGGGATTACAAAATGGCAGGAGGTAACTTTTGGGATGATGGATATGTTTTCACAGATGTGTATAAATGTCAAAGCTTATCGAATTGTACACTGCCAAATATGTATTTTTTATTTCATCACTTTCCTCAGTAAATAAATTGCATGCTATTTTGAGTTATCTGTGCACGTCTACCCTTCTTCAGGTCATTATGATACTTTCCCACCATATTTGTGTTATTGTTGGTCCATGGCAGAAAAGTTCATCTTAATTTGAAGAGTTGATTGGAGACATTT
>NW_006289570.1:3078752-3086913 GCF_000327345.1 Myotis davidii | reverse complement strand
AGTAACTTGGAATCACGGAGTGAAAATATGAGGTACTCTTGTGTTTTCAGTGAGATGTGGCATAGTTGTGAGGTTTATGATGGGATCATTACTGTGCAGACAGTATAGTTTAAGGAGCATGGGGTTTGGAGGCAAACAACTTGTATTTGTTCATTTATTGGTTCTTACTAACATTGGAAAAGTTTATTAATCTCCGAGCCGTAGTTAACATTGTTGGGTTTAGAACAATTGCTGTGAACACATTTTATTCAGGAGTCAATTGTTGGAAGTGAAGGAACCTCCTTAAATTAGTATCAGCAAGAAATAAATAAATAAATAAAAAAGAATGTAATCACAGGATATAGAGATACATAATGAATTCTGGGGCAGGGAGTTCAGTGGGAACTAGGTGATTTCACTCATCAGCATTCCCTCCATCCCTCCCTTCTACTCTAGTTCAGAACCTTCTGTTTTCTCTGTGCACGTTGGCCAGACACACAGCATCCTGAAACCTAGCTCTGCCTCAGTCTCTAGCTCCCAGAATTGATTGCTAGTTCCTAGTTGTGAGCAGAAACTAGAGTCCCTGAGGCCTGATAACACATTCTCAGAAGAGGTCATCTGACTCAGCTGGGTTCTGGGCCCTTTGAGGTATAATGAGCCATGGCTGGAAGGGTAGAGTCATGTAGCCCACTGACTGGGGGCTTTGAGAACAGATTCTTGAGAAGGGCTGCATCAGACAGGCACATTAAAAACTACATGTATTTTAGTCAGCATCGCCTGGGAACTGGTGAGAAAAGCTGAGTCCCAGACCCTGCATGTTTACATGGCCTCGGCTGATGCACATGCACATTAAAGCTCAAGAAGCAGTGCTTAGAGCAGAATTTCCCTACCTTGGCCTTGACATTTGGGACTGGATCATTCTTTGTGGTGGGGGGCTTTCCTGTGCCTTGAAGGACCTTTAGCAGCACCCGTGACTTGTACCACCAGCTGCCAGTAGCAACCCACCCCTACCCCAGTTGTGGCGACCAAACATGTTTTCGGACATTGCCAGTTATGCCCTGGGAAACACTGCCTGGTTGAGAACCAATGCTATAGAGGATGAAAAGAAATGACATGTAGCCCTGGTCGGTCCCTCAGTGGTTAGAGCATCGGCCCACACAGCGAAGGGTCTTGGGGTTGATTCCCAGTCAAGGGCACATACCTCGGTTGCAGGCTCAAACCCTGGCCCTGTGGGATCGTGTGTGGGAAGCAGCCAATAGATGTGTTTCTCCCCCGCCCCCCCCGCCCCCCTTGCCTTCTCTTCCAACCTTTCTAAAAAAAAAAAGCAATGGGAAAAATACCCTTGGGTGAGGATTAAAAAAAAAGAAATAACATGTAAAGTATTTTATAAACTATTAATATGTGTACAAATATTTGTCAGTCTAATAGGACTTGCCCTCCAGAAGCTGAACACCATATGAAAGGGTAGGTTTACTATCAGGCTTTAAGTGAGGTTTTATTTATTATGTTAGGTTTTGTAACACTTTTGTACACGTTACTGCATTAGTTTATAAAGCCTTTTTTTTTCATTTTTCTGATATAGTGGCAGAATATTTATTCACATAGATATTATGTACCTATTAAATCTTTAACTTAGCTACTTGTTTAATTGTATTTCTTTTTTATAAAATACGTTTTGTCATTTAACAGTGAGACCCTTTCAAAAAAATTTCTTTGGGAAGTTTTGAATTTTTTCTTTTTGGGGGAAGTTGAAGCTCTAGTCATTCAGGAAGTTCCACTGCTGTGGCCAACTGTGGAGATGTAAAAACAGATCAAATCCAGTTCAAATAATTAAGTTCTAATGCACAGATGTTTGAAGCTCATGCAAATGGATTATAAAAGCCAGAATCATTACAATAGCCTTCCTTAAACTTTTAACAGTAACAGTGGAAGTAAATATTTTCTCAATTTCAATTTCTGTTTTTGGAGAAGTAAGCCAAGTATGCTTTCTAAAGGGAGTTTGCTGGCTTCACCTAATGTGGTTTTAAAGTTCCTTTTTTACATCCTTAATTACTTACTTATGCTACTATATAAATTCTGTTCTTGGAGGGAGGAATCTGTTGTAGTAATAGCATTGAATAAGCTTTCAATGAATATCTGTGGAATGGAACTAAGGAAGGACTGAAGAGCAAGCAGACAAGCCGCGAAGGTACAGGACATGCTGGCTCTGGCCGACTGTCCCCGTGGAATGCACCTGCTGGGTTCAGTGTTGTGCTGGGAGCATCTTGACAGAAGGGCCTTAGAGTTCCCGGACATGTTCTCTCCATAAGTCTGACTCTAAGGACATATTAATCAAATTAGTTCTTTTTTTGTCAGCATATTTAATGCTTGTCCCTCATTATAAATGGAGTTATTTCATTGTCGTAGGCCAAAGGGCCATTTTAAAATGCAGATCTATACATATTTTAAAATAAAATGGAAAGATGTGTGCATAATTTGTTCCCATTTCCAGGGTTTAATATTCATATTACGAGGCTGGAAAGGGATCATGCAGATTAGCTGAGACCTTGTTTCCAGCCACTCCCTCTTGGGGTCATCTTGAGCATTAACCATCAGAATTGAAGGATTCATTTCAACTTAAAATCTTTCACCATAGAAAAAACTCGACTGATACTGTCGTGCATGTCTGAGGATGATGAATAGCCCTTTTCTTTCTTGCCCAATAGAAGGTATAGAGCTTCAGAACATTTCTTAGTGCCGGCCTCAAGAGCCGGCCTCAGAAATAGTCATCGCTGTGTCTGCGATCCAACTTGGTGGTTGCACATTAGGTTTAGTCATTAAACTCTCACATGCAAGGACAGAAGGAAGCCATTCTCACATGCAGAATGCATTTTGAAGAGGAAATACTTTTACTGTAGCTTCAGACCCTGAAGATACCAAGCGCCAAGGGGTATGTTTTTCTTGTCAGCAAAGGGAGAGGGACTTAAAATCACCTTCAGGTCATGTGGCTTTTCTGGGTTACCCACAGTGGCAGCTGTGAACTACAGTTGGGATTTTTCTCTCTTTTTAAAACATGTGGGTGTTGTGTTCTGCTTTGCCTCTCACATCTGGTGATCAGAGCTCAGGGTCAGCAGGGGAAATGTCTGACTGTGCACGCAGATTTGCAGTTTGTCCATAAAAGATTTAGTGCTGTTTTTTCAGCCCTCGATGTCAGGCTTCAACTGCATTAATGCTCATTAAAGAGCAGCAGTTATGTGAACCCAGGCATATACACGGAGCCCCCATCAGTAGTGCAAGAAGTGGGTTTTGTAGCAGGGGGGTCAGGGGGGCCCGTGAGGGTGGGCGAACAGAATTAGGCTCCTACGGCAAGATTAATAAAGCATGATTTAATTGTTTACTGGATTTGTTGTTTCAATAATGAAAAAAAAATTTTTTAATCCTCACCCGAGGATATTTCTCCATTGATTTTTAGAGAGAGTGGAAGAGAGAGGGAAAGAAGGGGAAATATTGATGTGAGATAAGCACATCGATTGGTTGCCTCCTGCATGGGGAGGAGCCTGCAACTGAGGCACGTGCTCTATCCACTGAGGCAGGCCGATGCTCTATCCACTGAGGTAGGCCGATGCTCTATCCACTGAGCCAAACTGGCTAGGACTCAATAATTTTCATTGAGTAACCATGATATACCAGCCACTATTCCAGGTGTGAAGTATACAAAGTTAAATGGATAGATAAAGCCTTTTCTCTTGCATACCCATTGTCTATGAGGGTAAAGATAGTGAACAATCATAACTTGATAGGTGCTACAATAGAGGTCTGGACAGTGGGCACATTTCAGAGAAAGTAACATTTGAACTGGGTTCTAAAAGGCAACTAGGAATTCTTCAGATGGAGCTGGGGGAGGTAGGGCACTCCAGGCAGAGTAAACAGAGGATAAGTCTTAGAGGCATTCACGTTCATGCCATGTTCAGGACAGGACAGGCCATTCCAGTGGTTTCAACTTAAAGAGTGTCAACATGGAGGGAGATAAGACTAGATGGGCAGATTGAAGCTTGGTTATGGTGGTCATACTGTACTGTGCATTTAGACTCTACCCAGTGTCCTAAGCAATGCCAGTCTATCAAAGCTGGGTTCTGTCTTCTCTTACTTAGCACCCAATGCCAGTACCTTAAAGTTCAGCCTCACCTAGGCAAGTCCTTCACCAAGTCATTCTCTAGAGCAGCGGTCGTCAACCTTTCAGACACCCTGAGTGCAGCTTTGCAGAGGACCCAGTTAAGCTGTGCTGAGACTCCTGGCTCACAGAACTGTGGGATAATAAATGTGTGTTATTTTAAGCAACTAAGTCTGTGATAATTTTGTTACGCAGCAATAGATAACTAATACAATGTCTCAGTGGAGCAAAACAAGATACGGCAATTAGAATATGTGTTCTGGAAATACTTGACATCTGGTAATTAGATGTGTAATTGTGCTTTATTAACCATTTTTCTCTCTCTCCTACTAACGTTCTTAAGGAAATGGGAAACTTTTATTTTCTACAAGGAACTGGTTCATCACCTAATTGTCTCAATCCTGGAACAGGTGTCCCAGATAAAGGACACCAGATGGGACCCAGCAGCTGGAGTATGAAAACTAAAATCACAGAGATTATGTTGAGTGCAGTCTTGTGTGTAGCAGCAAACAAAGGAAAAACAAATGAATTCTTGAAGGCTTCAAGTATTGGGGAAGGTGTAAGCAGTATCTAAAGTACAATAAGTGGTCCAGGATGAGTATTTGCAATCACTTTTGAAGTTGAGACAGCTTACAAATGTTTACTGTAAGAAAATGTAAACAGTTGTCCAAAGCATTTTAAAATCTCTCCGTTTCAGAACAGTATTAGATTAATCTATTATTTCTGCATCATCTTCATAGTAGTTTACCCATTTATTGTGAGTCTTCCAATCTTCAGTTGTTTAGCCTCTCTTGGCTTTTGCATATAAGGAAAAATGGAATAATTTCCATTTTATGTAGGGGATAGAGAGTTAAAAATAACAGCTGTGAACACCTACTGGGTACTTTGCTACTTGTTTCACATCTCATATGATCTTCACAGCAAGTCCATGAAATGGGGTTATTTTTAAATCTTCATTTTGTTAAGGCCAGAGAGGTTATTTACTCAAGAGCACATAGCATAATGTCATGTTGAGTTTGTGAGCAGGGCTGGTGAAGGAAGATGAGAACCACAGCAAAGCACCCTTAGGCTTGCCTACTTCCAGTTACTTGGTTTTTAGTCATTAAGAAATTAGAATTGGTAGATGTCAGGGGTGCTCCTTGGGAAATCTGTGTGCCCTTTATTCATTTCGCAGATATTTAAGCACCTTACAGCATTTTAGACAGGTTACAGAATGGAGGGAAGAAACTACACTTATACATAATCATACACCTACTAAAGTTCTAGATTTATTGCATCCTGTGTATAGGACTCGTTGAAGCAAGATGGCCACATCGAGTAGTCAAAGCTGCAGTAGAGTGTTTCTCTTGTCCCTGTTTGCCTTTAGGGTACACAGCTTTCCGAGACAGTCCCCGTGCGTGTTAAGTTCTGCCAAGTTGAGCACCTCCTGCCCCACACCCTCTCAACTATCATCTATCTATCATCATCATCTATCTATCATCTATCTATCTATCATCTATCTATCTATCTACCTATCTATCTATCTATCTATCTATCTATCTATCTATCTATCAAACCACTTTATTGAGGTTTGATTCATCTCCACAAAGCTGCACATGTTTAATTTACAGCTCATGAGTCACACCCTTTTGTTTTCACGGTTTCATCCAGAAGAGTTTACGCTTACAGTCTAAGTGCTTCATTTACCCAGTTAACTGCCACATGTCCAAAACGGAAACCATCCCCACACACCACAATAGATGCTTATGGTGTACAAATGGTTAAGTGCGTATTTACACAGAGCACTCCTAGGGCCTCCACCAGGCTCAACCTGAGCAAGGCCAATTCCATGATGGAGAGAAAATAGAGAACATTCCTATGTGTCCCTGAGCCATGTCTCTGCCATCAGCTTTACTGTGTCTCTGAGCTCCACCCTTTGGTGTTGATATTGATGGTTCGAATGCTAAGTTAAGAAAATGCTTAGGAATCTTTTTCTTCTTCATATCGACTGTGTTCTAGGTGCTCTGCTATGGATTTACATAGTTAAGAATCTGTAAGAGCAGGTAGTGTTGGCTTCTCTTTATAGCCTGAATAAACTGAGGCCCACAGGGATAAATAACTTGTTGGCGGTCATGCATATTAAGTAGTAGAGCAAAGATTTATTTCCACCTCCATCTGGTTCCAAACATGGCCACTTGCCCTTTTTAGTACACCATGCTGCCAAGGATAGTATGGCAGGGTCACTTTTTTTTTAGTCCTTCTGTGTTCCTCTAGCGGCATGCTATCGTGATGTTAGGATGAGTTAACCCACATGATTATACTATGCACAGAAATAAAGAGCTATTTACTGAAGGCCTTTTTGTGTGCCCCCTTTGATAGCCACTCAGCCCCCACAAAATCAAATGTCATCCTCTTCAGAAGGCTTAGCGGCTTGTTATTTGCCCTCAGAATTTTCCCCATAAAGCTGCTACATTCAACACATAGATAACCTCAGTAATAGATAATCCCCACCCGGAACAATGTAAATATCATTTACATTTGGAGGATTGTCCCAAATTTCCGTTCCTAATAATATTTTATATTACCCAGTGGTGAGATATTAGAATGAATTACTTGTCTTGACTAGTCCTCTTTGTCCTTCAAGTTTTATTGCCTTTGCCCCTCCCTCTCTTCTGCCCAGAGTGCAGACTTTTCCCCATTATCTGTAACAACATGAGTTGCTTGCACTTAAATTACTTTTGAGTGGCTGTTTCTTGTAATAGTGCTGAGTAAAGTGCTAATGAGTAGAGCAACTAGAATGTAGTATGGCTCCCAGGGTAGAAACAGGTCCATTTTCTTTCTCTGGCTCCCCCATCGCCAAAATTCAGTGACTTCAAATCCTGATGAGAGGACCCATCTCTTTTGTTTATGAAGCTCTAGTGCTATTTAAGGCAAAATACAGCTTCTGAGTCTTAAATGATTTAACAGAGATAATACTAACCAGAGCTCATCCACTGCAAGGGACATATTAACTAGATTTGTACATCAGCAGAGTAGGCTAAATTTTCCTTTATGGCTTAGCATCTGAGTAATATGATAATCTAGGTTCTCTTATACTAGCTCTGGACACTTAACTGCTGCTTGGGCTAGCACAAATATTGTAATTAGCATCTAATGTTATTCAAGTTGAAAGATGCTTAGGAAGTGGACCCATTTTGTTACTTCTCCATAGAGGTAAAGAACAAAAGATCTGGAGGTGCTCTATGACCATAACTTATGTCAGAGCCAACAAAGAAACCTGAGGAGGCTAGAGCATTTTTTTACTAAAATCTAAAGGTTTTTCTTTTCCTTCTGTAAATACGTGTATTTATCATCGCTTACCAGTCTGTGATCATGGGCTTTTGTATTTTAATTAGAAATTACTGCCAAGTATCTTACAGCTGACCCAATGCTTAATTAGAATAATCATGGGAGTAGATTTTGCAAGCTGGCATCCAAGGGACTTAGGTTGATTTTTAAAGTAATGATGTGCTTTAGATCCTAGGACTCTTACCTCTCCCTTACCCAATTTCCAGTAATGTTCCCTCTTTCTAACATCCCATGGCTATGTAGGTACCTGTGCAGACAGTCTGTGGTATCCCTCTTCTACTCATCAGATCCTTACACCTTAGCGTGATTCAGTGTGTGTGTGTGTCGGGGGGCGGGGGAGGGTGGTTGGGGGAAGGAAATCAATGTTATTTCATGAAAATCAATGTGCTACTTCTGCCAAGGGGTTACTTTTAGTTAAGTCTGAGCTCTAATGGTGAAATAATTATTTTTTGGCTTGTTAAAGGATTCATGCATGGGGAAAGGAAGATGATTTGGGCTTATGTAGGTTCCTTCCCTGATCTAAGAAATCATACCTTCATTTCAGAATTGCTTTCAAACATTTAATTAGATTTTTATTGAATTTATTAGGTATAGGTTTCAAGTATACAACTCAATAAAACATCATCTGCAAACTGCACTGTGCACCCATCGCCCCAAGCAAAGTTTCTTTCTGTCTCCATTTCCCCCCCGCCTTTACCCACCTCC
>NW_006289570.1:3064390-3078711 GCF_000327345.1 Myotis davidii | reverse complement strand
CTGGCAATCTAGCTCTCTAATTTGAATGCATTTATCCATCCCATCAATTGTTTTATTTTGTTGTTCACTTAACATCTTCATTATTGAAAATTCACATTTGATTTATATCAGCCAAATAGGTCAATGATTCACCTGTCTAATGTTTTTCTATGTTAATCTCAGTTCCCTTAGTCCTTTGGAAACCACTAGATAGAAGTGTCGTTTTATTACAATTTATTATCAACCTGACCCTGGAGTGTGGGAAGCCAGGCAGAATTATCATCAGGTGTAAAATCCAGTCTGGGCTCCAGGTGCACATGATCTTTTGTGGTCTTGTCACATGTATTAATTACTGTGCTGCACCACCTTGAACACAGGGTCTGAGAAAAGTGAGTCTTAAGAAATTTGAGGATATTTTTAAGAAAAAAATATCCAGCTCTACTACAGAGAAGTAAATGAGGGTGAATAGAGTCATTTCTGTGTGTGTGGGTGTGTGTGTGTTTCTAGCATAAAAGAGCACCTGGTCATCATTATTGTATTTATCTACAAGGTTTGAACTCTTTTTAGTCCCTATTTTAGTCTAAGGAGGAGCAAAGAAACATGAAACACTACAGATACTATTTCACAAGTGCCCTTATGATGGAGATAAGGCCCAAGTGAGTTGGTTGTATGCTCTCTACTAAGATCACACTTTACCTGGAACACATATTAGTGTTGGGCATTTGGTCTGATATCTAAGAGACTAAATAAATAAACAGTTTTAAGAGAAGGGTAGGGGACATGCAAGTAATAAAGTAGTATTTACTGCTACCAGGAGTCCTCATCATTTAGACACTTAATTTTCTTTGAATGAGAGTGTAGATACATAGCTGTATTTTTGTAGTGTTCCCTGTAGTGTGTAGCATTTATCATAATTAATATCCCAAATGGATTGGGATTTTTCTCTGGGGATGGAAGGACTAGAGGCTTAGGAATCTTGGGAAGGATTAAATGTGTTTTTTATGAGTTACTCTTTGGCTGAGTCTGATGGCAATCCTGATTTATTTATTCATTGTGTTTCTTGCCTCAAGCCTGGTTCTGTGGAGCAGGGTAGTCAGTTGGCAGAGCGATGAGTCATGGTAGTGTTTATTATATTGGAGGCATGGTGTCAGAAGAGCATGGGCGTCAGAGTTAGACCTAGATTTGAATTGTAGTTCTACTGTAGTTTGGAAAATGGGGACAATTCCACGTTGCTTGCAGGGCTTATATGAGAATAGAACTAATGCATATAAAGGACCAGGCATAGCAGAGACTTCTGACAATAGTTATTACTAGGACCCTTTAGACAGAGAAATCCATTGGACCCGGGTGTGCAGGTTGGCCTACTCTCAGAGGTGGTTATAGTTTGCATATTGGCTAATGTCCCATTACAGTGTACCCAGTCCTGATAGTCCTCAAGTTCAATTTGGCACATTTAAAATTTTATTATTTTTTCAATTAAAGTTGATATTCAGTATCATATTAGTTTCAGGTATAAAGCATAATGGTTAGACATTAATATAATTTATGAAGTGATCCTGTCGGTAAGTTTAGTACTCACCTGCCACCATACATAGTTTTTGCAATATTATTGACTATATTCCCTATGCTATACTTTATATCCTTATAACCCAGGGATTCTCAACTTGTGGGTCGTGACCCCTTTGGGGGTCGAACAACCCTTTCACAGAGGTCGCCTAAATACATCCTGCGTATCAGATATTTACAGTACGATTCATAACAGTAGCAAAATTACGTTATGAAGTAGCAACGAAAATAATTTTATAGTTGGGGATCACCACAACATGAGGAACTGTATTAAAGGGTCGCGACATTAGTGAGGTTGAGAACCACTGCTAACAGTTTTGTAACTGCCAATTTGTACTTCTTAATCCCTTCACCTTTTTCAACCAGTCCTCCAAACCCTATCCTCTCTGGTAACCATCAGTTGGTTCTCTATATCTATTAGTGTGTTCATGTTTTGTTTGTTCATTTATTTTGTTATTTAGGTTTCACATGTAAAAGAAATCATATAGTATTTATCTTACTTTGACTGACTCAATTCATTTAGCGTAATACCTTCTAGGTCCATCCATGTTGTCACAAATGGTAAGATTTCATTATTCTTTATGGTCAAGTAATATCCCATTTTATATGTACCACATCTTCTTTATTCACTCATCTATTGGTGGGCACTTAGGTTGCTTCCCGTCTTGGCTATTGTAGATAATATCCAGAAGGGGAATTGCAATTCAGCACATTTTCAATCAGTACTTCGGAATCCTATGAGAGAAGTGAGTAGGATGTCTTTCACTAGAGGTGCTTGCATTTTAATCAGGGCTATGGAGGGCTACCTACTTGCTGAGTTCTGTGCGACAGGCATGTGCTCTGATGTTTAGAAGAGAGAGAGGTTACCACCTTGGGGGCGGAGGGAGTCAAGATGGATTTTATGAAAGAGTTAGTAGTTGAAAGGAATCATGAAGAATGAGTGGGGTTTTCACAGGCAGAGGTAGGTATGAGAATTAGGATCAGGTATTAAAAATAGGCAATAACAATCAGAAGAGCTTTTGAAAGAACAGTATCAGTCTCCTTGTAGGGAGTGAGGCAGAGATGACATAAACAGCAGTACCTCTGCTGGTGTCAGTCCTGAGCCTGAGTTTAGCAACTTTATTGAAAATGCAAATGAATGCTCATCAAATCTATGGATAACACAGAATTGTAGTGGGGTGGGTTAGTCTGCAGGGGAGGTAGGCAGGAAAAAGGGCTGGGGCTAGGGGACAAGATTAGGCTTTAAAAAAATTCTGCAAGTTAAATTTCTGATCACAGTAATCTAGAATGGCATTCCGTAGAGATCAAAGAATTAGCAGTTTAATTCTGCCATTAAAGTAAACAAGCCAAGCTCAGCTGGATAAGGGAATACATAAAAATTCATGGGACTTGACCTGGAAATTATCACACCTCCTGTTATATGAGCACAGTCAGGCTCTGGGGACCTTGGGGCCGTTCTAAGACAGGATTCCTGAACAAATGTGAAGAACCTTTACAGCATACAGTAAAAATAGCTACCTGGTATTGAGTGTGGACGATTTTACTGTGACAAATAATGATTAACACTTATTGAATATTTGCTTGGTGCCAGGCCTACAGATAGTTATTATCTTATACCTCCCAAGAGCCTTGCACGGTGACTCTTGATCCTCATTTAACAAAGCAAGAAGCTAGAGCTCTGGAAGGTTCAGTAGCTTGCCTGTAGCCATAAGTGAAAAAGCCACAGTGCCCCTCTGACTGTCCCAAAGTCCTGTTTGGCTCACTTTACCATGTTGTCTTCCACCAAAAAATACAAGTATATGCAAATAGTGTAGAAAACAAAATCTGAGAGAATATGTGCAATATGTTCCCATTGATATAAAATTTGAAAACATATAAAAATGCTAACTTTTTTATGGATTCATAATATACAGTAATAGTATATTATGCATGGGAGTGATACACACCAAATTCAGGATATTGGTTACTCTGGAAAGAGAAGGCAGGTGGGGTAAACTGTATCTGTAATGTTTATTTTCCTTAAAAGGAAAGAACAAATCTGAGGCAAATATGGGAGAATGTTAAGATCTGTTAAAGCAGGGTCATGGGTATTCTTTATATTATTTTTCATACTTATCTCTGAATTTTTTTTTTAAATTAAAAACACAAAGGGGGGGAAAGGCCTAAATTGCCACATAGAAAACTTTGCTAGCACTTGCCTTGGAAGAAGGACTAGCCCACGCGCCTCTCAAGTCCCTCTAGGACAGCTGTAAAACTCTGTGGTTCTCTGATGACAAGCTCCCTGCTAGTTTTCCATCTTTATAGCATTATAAATCTAAGGTATCGAGTGATGATGCAAAGAAACTTCTTTTACCTCTCCTTACTTCTTGTTTTTAAACTATGGAGTTAAAGCAGGATTTTGAAGTTTCTGCATCTGTCCGATGCAGTATGGTATCTGGGAAATAGCCGGGGCTCTGTGAAGTCAGTCTGACCAAGGTCTGAATCCCAGCCCTGCCACTTGGACAACCATGTGTCTAAGAACAGGTGACTAAACTGCCCTGAGCTGTTGCTGCTTCTGTGAAATGAGGAAAACACGACCTCATAGGGTCCTCTTGGGAGTTAGAGATGACATGTGTAAAGGGTTGAGCACATACTAGGTACTTATGGTAGATTACTTCAGTTGTCTTCTGAAATTCTCTACAAATACTAATTCCACTCAGTTCTGTGTTCTAAACATTTCTTGTATCTACACACTTCTCTCTAATCCCAGGGCCATCTCCCTCTTCTGGCTACATTCATATCTCTCCTGCGTTTGGTAAACAGCTTCCTAGCCGATCATGTCCATGCTGGTCCCCTCCAAGTTTATTGCTTCCTGTAGTCAGATCTTTCAGAAACCCAAATCAGACCACACCCTTTCCTTGCTTATTTCAGCCTTCCATGCTCCCTATTGAGTGCTCCCCAGGTTGTCCCTGCTCCTCTCTCATCTTCGTTCTCATTGCTCTCTGTTGCATTCGATGCTTCATCCCTACTGAGCTTTTGCAGTAATTTGAAAGATCCTTACTCTCTGGCCTCTTGCTTCTTGGTCGCCCCCATCCCACCCTGTACCTTGCCCCACCTTGCCTTTTTAATTCTCACACATTCTTCAGGCATTTCCCCCCCCTTTTTTTTAAAATTGAGGAATAATTGAGATATAATATTATATTAGTTTCAAGTGTACAACAGTGATTTGATATGGTATGTATTACGAAATGATTACCAAATTAAGTTTAGTTAACATTCGTCACCACACAGTTACACATATTTTTTTCTTGAGATGAAAAGTTTTAAGATCTACTCTCTTAGCAACTTGGAAATATGTGATACAGTATTATTACCTTTAGTCCATACTGCATGTTATGTCACCATGACTTACTTATTTTATAACTGGACGTTTGTACTGTTTGACCCCTGCCTCTGGAAACCACCAGTCTGTCCTTTGTGTTTATAGCTTGGTTTTTAGTTCCTACATATAAATGAGATTATGCAGTATTTGTCTCTGTCTGACTTATTTCACTTAACATAATGCCCTCAAGATCCATCAATGTTGTTGCAAATGGCAGAGATTTCCTTCTTTTTTTTTTAAATGACTGAATAATATTCGTCTCTCTGTGTGTGTGTGTGTGTGTGTGTGTGTGTCACATTTTCTTTAACCATTTCACTATTGGTGAGCATTTAGGTTGCTTCCATATCTTGGCTATTGTAAATATGCCACAGTGAACATGGAGAAAACATAGAACATAGTTAACTCATCTTTTTGAGTTAGTATTTTTGTTTTCTTCAGATAAATACTCAGAAGTGGAATTGCTGGATGGTAATGGTATTTTTAATTTTTTGAGGAACCTCCATTGTGGCTACACCAATTTATATTCTCACCAACAGTGCATGAGGGTTCCCTTTTCTCTAGATCCTCACCGGCACTTGTTATTGTGGTGTTTTTTAAAATAGCCATTTTACTTTTTGAAAATATGTTTTTATTGATTTCAGAGAGAAAGGGAGATGGAGAGAGGGATAGAAACATGCCCCCTACAGGGGATCAAGCCTGCACCCGGTCATATGCCCTGACAGGGGATCGAACTATGACCGCCTGGTTCATGGGTCGATGCTCAACCATTGAGCCACACCACACCAGTGGGGCGAGAATAGCCATTCTAACAGGTGTGAGGGGCTATCTCATTATGATTTGCATTTCCCTGATGATTGGTGATGTTAGCACTTTTTATGTACGTGTTGGTTCAGGCTTAATTTTAAATCTGTTTCTCTAGGAGGCCTTTCTGATGATCCCTGCCCTAGGTTAAGTCTTGCTGTTTTCACCTCATCTGCTGTCTTCATCAAACATTGTAATTTCTTGTTTGAAGTCTGTGCTCTAGCTAGCTTCACACTTTTAATGAAATTAGAGTGCATCGTGGTCATTGTTATATCCTCAGCCTCGCTGGCAGATAATAGGTACTCAAAATATTGGTTTGGTTGTTAAAATAAATGAATTTTGAGAGTGAGCAAATGCTGCTCCCATACTTTACCCACCGTGTGCTCTTGGTTAATGACCCTACTGACCCTCAGTTCTCCAACCTTTGAAGTGAGATAACATTATCCAACTCTAGTGCGTTGTGAGTTGCAAGTGAGCCGGTAGTGGATGTAAACTGCCTGGCACATAGTGGGTGCTGAATGAATACTGTTTTTCCTTCATGAATGGATAAGTCAGAAGATAAGAGATTTTCTAAGAAATATAACTGTGCTTTTAAAAAATAACAGCAAAAATATTACTTACGTATATACCAACACATAATATAACTTTCTAGTTGTAAATCAGTTAGAGCTAGTCTCTGAGAACTTGTTAGCAGCAGAGGTGCTATGCTGTTAATCCTGCTTCTTCACTGCTATCTGGAGGGGGAGTGCTTAAGCCTGCATTACACTCCTGTTTGCTTATTCCTCTTTCTGGGCCCTAAATGCCCTTCCGTGGCTCTTAAGTTCTCAGAGGAGTTGTTTCCCTAGCCCTGCAATTCAAACCCCTGTTCTGAACTGTCCTTTCCCAGCCTTGGTGTCTGATCTCTGTGGCTGGGATTTTGAACTGCTTTGTAAAGAGAAGTCAAATACCAACACTGTCTCTGAGCACACTTGGTCTTAATTTATTATTTTGGGCTTGTTCTTTTTAATTCCTGACTGAATAAGACTAGGCTTTTTAAAAAGCAAATAAAAGTTTATTTTGAATTGTAAATTAGCACATGCTGCTGTAGGAAAGTTAGAAAGCAGTGACCAAAACGCAAACAAAAATGACATTTTATTTCATTTCCCATCTGCAACTACTGTTAACATTTTGCATTTTTTTCATCTTTGTCCCTTTCCTCAAAAATAAAGTTCAGTTTATTTTTAATTCTCTAAATCAATATTTATAGCTATGTTATAAAAACAACAAATGTCACCCGTAGTTTCATGACAAAGATAATTAATGTTACTAGTGTTTATATTTCTGACACTTTTTAAAGTAAAAAGCAGTAAATACACAGATTCTCATGGTAAATGTCTTGAGCATTACAGGTAAAGTGAATGGAGTCTTTGTTCCTCCCCAAATAATCCCCTTTATCTGCCCAGAGTAACACTTTAGTCCATTTAGTGTGTATTCTTCCTGAGGGTGGGGAGAGGAGCGTTGTTATTGGCATGTAGTGGGTAGAGGCCAGATGCTGCTAAACATACTTCAGGACTTAGGGAGCCCTGCCTCCCCTCCCAGCAAACAACTACCTGGTCCAACATGTCAGTAGTGCCGCTGTTGAGAAACCCTCTTCCTTTTAGGAACTTGCTCTTAGCAATATGCCCTAGAGACATATCTGACTCGGCTCATATGCCCTTACCCCTTGAGCAATACAGGGTCATGCAGGTGAAAATTTGTGTAAAACTATACTTTCTTTGAGTTTTGTGTCTTCTATGTGTTTAACTTTTTTATCTCTGATATATATTTTGAAGAACTGTATATTTTAAAATGAGTGTCCCAGCTCTATTTACTTAAAACAGAATCTTTAAAGAAGCCTTTAATACAACTGAAAAAAGGAACTTGCACTGAAATATGTTTCTTATGATTAAAAATTTAACACAAATATGAACCATGGCCCAGAAGCAGGAAATGAAGCAGATGTTTAGAGAACAACAAATATGCAGGAGGTCTGGGTTGTACAGAGGGAGATAATAGTTAAAAAGAAGGTTGGAATTACATTGTGAAAATCATTACTTGCCAAGCCTAGGGGTTGGATTAGTATGCATTGGGAAGTCATCAAAGGTTTTCAAGCAGAGGGCTAGCATAATCAGACTATGCTTTCGGGAAACTAATAGAGGAGGAGAGAATGGAAGGTGTAGAGGGCAGAAGACCTGTTAAGAGGTTATTAAAGCAATGCAGGTGAGAGATAAAGAGGCCCAGAATGGGAAAGGTCTAAAGTAAGAACAGGAGTCTCAGAAAGCAGGCGCCTAAAGGAGCGGAGGCAGTGCTGCAAATTAATGAAGGTGATTGGATGTGGGGAGCAGTGAGTTCTAGGGGGAACTTGAAAATGCACGCACACATTGACGGGGACAGCCACATTCTGGTGGGTGGCTTTTCCTATGTGAGTATGGGTCAGTGTTGAAAGTTTCTTTACTTTGTTCCTATGGAAGTTGAAAACCTGGATTTTTTATATGAAATTTCCTAATTAAACAGAAACACACCATGTGAACCAAATAAAACATGTTTACTGGCCACTATGTGCTCCATTAGGCATACCCCCGGGGTAGATTCAGTAGGGCTTGCTCCTCATGGGATATAGGGTAAGAAGGAGATTAGAGGACTCAAGACAGCTTCCGAGAAGGTGATATGGTCCAGTGCAACGTGGGCAGCACACTAGAGCTCAGCTCATTCTTGAGCTCGAATGGCTGGGCTTGAATCCTAAGGGCATTGGATAACCTTGGGCAAGTCACTTCACCTCTCACCTGTGAAATGATGAGAACAGCATCTATCTCAGAGTGTTGTTCTGAAGATTAAATGTGTTAATACAAGTGAAATGTTTTTAGGGCATGCCTGACACAGAGTACTCCTTAGCAAGTAATTATTAGAATGAACACTATAGTTAGGTAATAGGTTGTGGGCACAGCCAACTTGGGTTTAAACCTATTCACACTTTTCAACTTTGTGACCATGGATACATTATTTCACCTCTTTATGCCTCATCTGTAAAATGAGGAATAACAATACTTTCCTAATTCTGTTACTTATATAGGGTCTGGCATAGGGAAAATTGAACAGATACTTGGGGGGAAAAATAAAATAGACCCCCTTCTTACACCATATACAAAAATAAAGTAAAAATGGATTAAAGAATTAAATGTAAGACTCCAAACCATAAAATTCCTATTAAAAAACATAGGCCGTAAAATCTCTGACATTTTTGTTAGCAATATTTTTTATGATCTATCACCTCAGGTAAGGGAAACAAACAAACAAAATAAACAAATGGGGCTACAGCAAACTAAAAGGTTTTTGCACAGCAAAGGAAATCAATGAAACAAAAAGACAACCTACTAAATGGGAGAACAGATTCACCAATGGTACATCCGATAAGGGGTTAATATCTAAAATGTACAGGGGCGGATAAAAGTAGGTTTACAGTTGTGTATATGTGAAACAGAGTTTATTCTTGTATTATTTATTATTGTGTTATTTATTATTATGAACATACTTTTTCCCACTCCTGTGAAAAGAACTCATACTACTCAACACCAAAAAACCACAACAATCCAATTAAAAAATGAGTAGAGGACTTGAATAGATACTTCTCCAAAGACACACAAATGACCAATAGACATATAAAAAGATATTCAATGTCAGTAATTGTCATAAAAATGCAAATTAAAACCACAATGAAGTATCACCTTACAATGGTCAGAATGGTTATCATCAATAAACTTTGTCATTCAGCTCCTAACCTATCTCCTGTATGCCCCTGCCATAGGTCATCCTTTACACTGCCCCAGTGATCTTTCTGTATTGCAAAACTGGAATTATCACTTTAGTTCTTATTGCTGTGGTTTTGCTTGCTTTTCTATATGCCAGTCACTAACATGAGACTTTACTATAAATAACTGAACTGTAAAACTCCTAGAATGCCAAACATACCAAGTAATCTATACCTTCTATACCCTCACCCCACCCCTAGAGAAATCCTTCTTGCAAGTCTTTGTGTCCTGCTCCAAACTTGACTAGTTGTTCTGTAGGACCCTGCACAGCTGCCATTCTGACGCTTCCCTCCCCTGTGATCCTGAGAATCCCTTTACCTCTTCCTGTCTTGTAGCTTCTGTTTCCTGCATTGTATCTGCTTATTTGGTTTACACGTAAGTGTTGCTGGAGCACACCCTGATTAGTTCCCTGAGAAAAAACTTTGCATATCTCAAAATTCTTTAGTTCTACCTTTAATCTTGATAGATAGTTTGGCTAGAAATGAAATTCTAGACTGGAATGCTGTTCTCCCAGAATATTTGACAATATTGGACCCATTGTCTTACAGCTTTCAATGCTATTTAGAAGTCAAATGCTACTCTGGTTCCTAATTACTTGTATATTAGCAGATTTTTCTCTCTAGAATATTTCTCCCTTTTTTGTATACCTGTTTTCTTGAAATTTCAGAGTGGATCTTTTCCTTCTTCTTCATTGTCTCTAGCCAGTGGTTCTCAACCTGTGGGTCGCAACCCCTGAAAATACATCCTGCATATCCAATATTTACATTACGTTTTATAACAGTAGCAAAATTACAGTTATGAAGTAGCAATGAAAATAATTTTATGGTAAGGGGTCACCACAACATGAACTGTATTTTTTTTAAAATATATTTTACTGATTTTTTACAGAGAGGAAAGAGAGGGATAGAGAGTTAGAAACATTGATGAGAGAGAAACATCGATCAGCTGCCTCCTGCACATCTCCCACTGAGGATATGCCCACAACCAAGGTACATGCCCTTGACCGGAATCGAACCCGGGACCCTGCAGTCCGCAGGCCGACGCTCTATCCACTGAGCCGAACCGGTTTCGGCATGAGGAACTGTATTAAAGGATTGTGGCATTAGGAAGATTGAGAACCACTAGTAGACTCTCATGTGTTTAATTCCTGAGAAGTTTTATTAAAAATTTTTTTTATAATTTATTCCTTTCTATTTTCTTTGTTCTCTACAACTATAATGTTTATTAGTCAGATGTTAAGCTTCTTGGATTGATCCTCTAATTATATTATGTGTTGTTTTTCCTCTTTTTAAAAATAATCCTACTTCCTATGAAGTAATATTCTTCAATTTGTTCTACATGTGCTATTTAATTTATTTTTTTGCTGTCATTAAACATTTTGAAGATTTCTCTCATATTTTCTAAATACCCCTTTTGTGTGGCGCACAGAAGGTTCATGGCTGCAGTATGATATTTTATGTCCCTGAAGACTGTCTTTTTTTGAAAGTTTTTTTCTCCATCCTTCATTGTATCTGTTCCCTCTTGAATTCCTTTTTTGTTGTTTATTTTGGTCACTGTCTTTCAAGTTAGAGGTTTCAGCAAATGCTGCTCATCGTTGGCTGACTGCTCATATTAGGAACGAGGCACTAAAAATGGATTAGAGCAGTGGTTCTCAACCTTCTGGCCCTTTAAATACAGATCCTCATGTTGTGACCCAACCATAACATTATTTTCGTTGCTACTTCATAACTGTCATGTTGCTACTGTTATGAATCGTCATGTAAATATCTGATATGCAGGATGGTCTTAGGCGACCCCTGTGAAAAGGGTTGTTCGACCGCCAAAGAGTTGCGACCCACAGGTTGAGAACCGCTGGATTAGAGCCTCTGTATGGTTGGGTGGGTCTTAGGCACAGATAGACTTCAGTGTATCTTGAAATACACTGAGGTCTTATGTACTTTTCTATTTGGGGAATCACTTCATGCTAGTTTATGCACATCTTTTCTTTGGACCAATTTTTACAGAAACTTCCAGTCTGCTGCCATGTGTAGCTGCAGCGTAGCAGAAACTGATGAGAGCAAAGAGGCTTGTAAGGTGGAGAGGGGTGCTTGGTGAGGAGACTCTCACCATTCAAAACGCAGATTTTCACTGATCCCGTTTATAGTGTAGCATTTCATTTCTGTCTTCATCTCTAAACATCTGCAGAAAGCAGGCTTCCATCTTTTGCCAGACTGAGGGGGCAGATCTAGGCTCTAATTGCTTCTTATATAAGTTTATATCCCGTCCTCTGCTTCAGCCCTGCACCTCGTCCCCTGAACTTCAGAAGCCTCAGTGCCTCAATCCCTGCTCCTTCCAGCGTCTGCAGCTGGCCTTGGCGCCCCTCCGTGCAGGCAGTTTGGTTTCCGTTTTCCCTGTCCTACTAAACCAGTTCCCATTCATCCATCTGCTTTCCATCTTCTAGAGTTTTGTGGCTCTCTCTCATCTGCTGGTATCTTTCTCAATCTTTTTGTTTCTATGGGCTTATTGCTTAAAAAAAAAATTCCTTTCATGGTTTCTGACAGAAGCTGAGAACCTTGGGTGTTTCGACTTGTCCCAGTCACCCAGAGTCTGCGGCACTTCCTTTGTTCCATTCTGTCCCCTAAGCTGTGAGGGACTGCAGCAGATGCTGTGTCTCATTTACCTTTACATTCCCAGGGCCTAGGACATAGCAGGCACTTCAGTGTTTGTGGCGTGAACAAGTGAATAAATACATGTTAGCTATTCTTTGTTCGCTCTGCAAAACATTTATTTTCCTGATGTTTCTGGAAGCAAGTGCCTGCAATGCCACTCTAGATTCTACCATCGAGGCCTGGCGAGGCCTGGCTCCTTCGAATGCAGCTGATGTTCACAGTATGCTCCAGTTACTTAGAATTCCCAGTGGGCATTGTTTGCAGAGGATTTTATTAAGTATCCAATGATGAATATAGCTCCCAGACTCTTATTACTAACCCCTGAAGCACATCCTTAAAGTCCCCAGCTGACTTAATCACCACGTTGCTCTCAAGTACCCAACACATGTTTAATGCACTACTCTGGTTTCACCTCTGATGGCACCCAGGAGAAGGGTGAGGACCACCATCTATCTTGTTAGAGAGAAGATGTTGGGAGAAGCATCCCAGGGGAAATGTAACTCACGTGGGCACATCTGGATTCTGCTGTAAGAGCCTGGCAGACCCCTGACCGGAGCCGAGTGAGGTTGTGGACGGTGGCCGCTGCCTGCTATCGCTGGTTCAGCAAGTTTCATGTTCTTATACAGAAATTAGATTTAAAAAATCAAAGTTCTGTCTCTTTGACAAGTCATTGGATGTAAATTAAGTTTCTGTGTTTCTTTCCAATTAAAGTCGTCACACTTTCACAATTATGGAAACCTCTCAACCCTCACCCTCACTTAATAACTCCCTCTCTTCAGGATTTATACCTATTTTTCTTAGATTCCAGGCCCATAAGCAAGTACAGAGTGAACTCACTACCAGTAGAGTAATCTTAGAACCTGGGAGGCAAAACTTTATCTTCCTGTTTCCTCCTTCATTTCCTCTCTCGCTCCTCATCTGAACTATAAAATTAGGTAAAATAAGCTTTCGGAGTAATCAGATATGATACAACATGTGCTTCATTATGGGGAAAATGTGCTGCTACTTTGTTGGGAAGAAGCCAGAGCTGGAAAAGGCTGTATCCCACCCCCATCTGGAAGGGGCATCATCAGAAGTATCATCACTCATCACTTCACCTTCGCCCTTTCACTGCTTTTTCACTTGAACAGTGACAGAATCATCACCTCCCTTTCACCGTTTACTAGAAGCAAAGTAAACCAATCCGCTCCTAATCCCAGATTTTTTTCAGAAAAAAGCTTCTGAGGTTTCTAAAAAGCTACATGATTTCCAGCAGTCTCTATGTAATACCATAATGCCTTGAATGGAACCTTCTGGACATGGACCCTGCCTTTCTAGGAGCTAGGCTAATTCTTTCTTCCTGTTGAGCTCCTAGGACACATACATTCCTAAAGCACTTTTAAATGGTGCTGCCTGAGCTCACAGCCCAATACCACTGTTGAAAACTATCTCTATCCCTAAATGGAGTAATCGTAAACCTGAATCATAACCCATCTTCTGAATGTCTGTAATGGCAGACATTGGGAGCAGCTTCCTGGGATTTTTTAGACATGCCAGACACATTAACCAGCCCTAGACTTGGCATAGTCCCTAAACTTTTCATTTCATATCTCAGAATTTATATATAATCCTGAGGATAATATTGATAAAATAAAATACATTTCTTTTAAGACTCATATGTACGTTGGCTAACTTGGAGAATTCCAAAGGTAGTTTTGATGTCCAGGGTGGGGATGAACAGTAAAATATTGTAAGGTGATCAAAAAATAACAGTGTAGTAGAATTGTTGTAGGTCTTTTCTTCCTCAGTCTTAATAACATTCTGAGTTTGTATTCAGTTTGTGATACAGCTTGACAATAGCTATTAAAAAAATATTGCAAATTAGAAACACCCGCCTGCTAAGCTATTCTAAGCACCTAATTGTAAACAGTAATAATAACCAGGCCTTTTCAGAGCCAGTGCCCGTGGCCTTCTTCTTCACTTTCTGTCGGGGATTTCCAGAGGAGGTAAAACAGAATGGTGGAAATACTCTGATTTGCAGTTAGGTAGGCCCAGATTTCAATCCTAATTTTTCCTTTTAGTAATAATTATTTGACTTTGTACCAGTTGCTTAATTTTGTCTGTTTCCTCATCTGCAAAGTGAAGATAAAAATTCCTACCTCA
>NW_006289570.1:3034057-3064315 GCF_000327345.1 Myotis davidii | reverse complement strand
AATTCCTTCCTCAGAGGTCCTGATGGGGATTTGGGATAATGTAAGTAAAGCACCTGATATAACATAATTCATTGATTCTATGATGCTCATTTTCCCTCCCACATTTTATTGTCTCTAAAATAAAATTGGTCTTATAATCAGTAAGTAAGCATACTCTCATTGTTTAATTGCAACATTTGTATCTCTTTGTTTGTGGCACATATTGTAAAGTGCTTCTTAAATTCATGGCAACTTTGATTTTATGAAATATGGTATGTCTGGCTCTCAATGAATAGTATGTACTTATTATTAAGATACATATATATATATTTTCTAATGAAGATTTTAATGGTGTCAGAAAGAATCTAAATTATATTAGTTTTTCTAGAGCCTAATTTGGGTTACCATTGTAATTATACTCAGGAAAAATAGTATTATAACAAAGATAGTAGTGGCAGCTCTTTAATCATTTCATGTCTCATGTGAACAATGCAAAGGTAAAAGGGAGGATATTTCATAAGACTTAGCAAGAATGTGACTGATTGGATGAGGAGGAGCAGAAAGAAAAACAAGACAGATGTGAGGGACCATGAGTTCAATGCAGGCAGACAGCAAGGTGACAACTGAGAAGCAGTCTATATGTCCTACATTCCTGCAGGCGTAGGAAAATTTTAATGCACCAGAATTTTGCTTGAAGAGAACTAGAGGTTGGGAGGTATTGGTACCACACAGTCCTTCTGGCATTCTTATGTTGGAGGGATGGAGTTTTCTTCCTTTATATCCTGTGCAGATTGAAAGTCCCATGGATACCAGTTCAGTTCTTCAAGTGTTTGCTGAGCACCTACTATGTGCCAAGCATTATGCTAGACTCTAAAGTTACAGAGATAAATAAGATACTTCTTGGCTTCAAGAAATCCTTAGTATGACCTATCTCATGCTCTTTCTCTTTCCTGCATCCATATCCTGTATCTTTTCGTATTGCGTCAGGTAGGAAATATATGAATCATCTCTTTTTGCTTTAGAACATACTCAGTGAAACTTTAATATATTTTCTTGTATTTACTTTCATCCAAAACAAGCACACCACTGAAAATCCAATTTAAAAGTTAACAGAATGAAGAGTTTGATCATACTTGTAATTAGAAATTTTATTTATCAGTGTAACCTATATTTAACGGGCTGGCTATTTTTATAGTAAGCTAATATATATATTTTTTAATATATTTTATTGATTTTTTACAGAGAGGAAGGGAGAAAGATATTTAGAAACATCGATGAGAGAGAAACATCAATCAGCTGCCTACTGCACACTCCCTACTGGGGATGTGCCTGCAACCAAGGTACATGCCCTTGACTGGAATCAAACCTGGGACCCTTGAGTCCACAGGCTGACACTCTATCCACTGAGCCAAACCAGTTAGGGCGTAAGCTAATATTTTTTAAAAATTTGGAAACTTAATTAAAAATTTAGTTTGTCTTCATTGAACATGTTGTGTTTCTTTTTTATATCTTGGTATAATGTCTTGTTTGTTTGGGTAGTCCCAAAAAGAAATGTCTGTGTGCTTGCATACCCAAATAATTTCTGCGCCAAAGGAGCAGTGACAAATGCCACACACGGGAAATGACATTTTCAGGCTTTTTAATTAATATAATGAGAAGGGAAGGAAGGCACTAATTTAATGCATTTAAATTTTAAATAAACTTACAAAATAGAGTAAATGAATATAAATATGTGACTTTAAAGTTACTTAATTTACTCAGTTTTATTGGTATTTAGCATCTATAATAACAGCTAGCAGTAATTGAATACCTATGTGCCATGCACTTTTCTAAGCTCTTTAAGTGTATGCTCATAACATCCTATAAGATAGATATCATTACCCTCACTTTATAGATAAGGAAACAAGGATAGAGAGAGTCAGAGTCAGTACCTTCCTTAAGGGGACATAGCCAGCAGAGACAGGATTAAATCACTGTCTAATCACTGCATTACTCTAGAATTGCCAAATCTGTTATTATTCAGGAAGCAAAATCAGTAGCTGTTAGGAAAGTTACTAACATTTGATTAAAGTTTGCATTGAATTTGTCACTGAACACTGGCTTGGATTTTAGAGAGAAGAGCAGTGTGTATTTAAAATATATTACAAACCTCATCCGTAAACATTGTCACATAACTTAAAAGGTAGTATTTATTACTTAAAATAAAACCATCAGAAATAAATTCTAAGTTGATCCTAGTATATAAATAATTGACATTAAATTAGAGATTATTAAATAAAAAAATAGTGTGATTATAATTTCAGGAGTCTAATAAAGCTGGCCTTGGGTGCCTGCTAAACATGAGAGCTAAAAGACAGGGAAAAGTCAATGATAACTCTGAGCTTTTTTTAAAAAAATATATATTTTATTGATTTTTTACAGAGAGGAAGGGAGAGGGATAGAGAGTTAGAAACATCGATGAGAGAGAAACATCGATCAGCTGCCTCCTGCACACCCCTTACTGGGGATGTGCCTGCAACCAAGGTACATGCCCTTGACTGGAATCAAACCTGGGACCCTTCAGTCCGCAGGCCGACGCTCTATCCACTGAGCCAAACTGGTCAGGGCAACCCTGAGCTTTTGACTGGTTGTTAGAAGAAATAGTGATAACATTTATTTCTTATATTAATCACGGAAGTCACAAGAGTAAGGGAGACTTGGGCAAGGCAATGAGGTGACTGTGAGATGTGATGGAATGCTGGCAAAGCAGAGTGAAGAGAATACCAGTTGGGAGCCCGAAGACCTGGGCTCTAGGCCTGCCTCTGCTGGTCATTAGCAGGTTGACCTTCAGCCAAGGTACTTGACATCTCTTGGCCTCAGTTTCTACATCTAAAGACATTGAGGAGTTACATTATTAAGTGGTTTTCAAACTCGGTTCTAAAGAGTCCCGCAGGTGCCGTAGATTCTCTTAAGGTTACTTGGGGAGCAAAGTGCATCCTAGTCTAAGTAAACCTAAATTACTACACTTTTATTACACAAATCATGTGTATTTGTATTTTGGTTTAAACAAAGTTTGAAAACCAGTGGATTCAGTGATCTATAGAGCCTCTTCCAGCTCTAAAATTCTCTGTCTCTTGTTCTGAAACCCGAGTTTAGAATTACCCAACAGGAATAGAGGTTGAGTTTGCCAGAATTTGCAGAGAGCTGAGATTGTGGGCAGTTTATTCCTGAACAGTCAGAAGCCATGGATTTCAGAAGGTCTCAGCCTGCATTAGGACCTGTAATGATATTCCTTCATGGATAGTTGCAGAAGTTCCAGTTGTTTCTTAATTTTATAACATCTTTCCAGGTTCCTTGAGGACTCCTTTCCATCCAGTTTAAAGATTTCTTTTTTAAATTGTCATCTGCTGGCCCCGCAAATAAGCCCCTTCTCTGGGGCTTCTTTCCTTCTCGAAATGTCTCCTCTGCCTCTTGTCTATGCGCTTGCACACGTATGTGTTTTCCATCCCTTTCCCTCTCCAACTTTCTCCCTCATGCCCTCCCAGCCAATGCCAGATTTCATGATTAATGTAAGTAATATCTTCAAAGGGTGATTGACTACATTCCAGCCCCCTACAGAACAGTGTTTTATAGCTCACTAAAATTCAGGTTGGCTGGCAAGTGTGGAATGGAACGGTTTTGATTGGACTGAAACAGCATTATGGTGGAATGTCTCCTAGCCCAGGTCAAACGATTGGATAAGAAACCCGAGTGCTTTGTGTCATAAAAAACTCATTACACATTTTATTTATTGATTGGAGAGGGAGAGAGAGAGAGAGAGAGAGAGAGAGAGAGAGAGAGACTGACTCATTTGTTATTTTGCTTATATTTTCATTGGTGGCTTCTTGTATGTGCCCTCATGGGAGATTGAACCTGCAACCTTGGCATGTAGCAGTGAAGGCAAACCTATGACACACGTATCAGAGGTGACTCGCGAACTCATTTTTTTGGTTGATTTTTCTTTGTTAAATGGCATTTAAATATATAAAATAAATGTCAAAAATATAAGTCTTTGTTTTACTATGGTTGCAAATATCAAAAAATTTCTATATGTGACATGGCACCAGAGTTAAGTTAGTGTTTTTCAAAATGCTGACACGCCGAGCTCAAAAGGTTCGCCATCTCTGGCATATAGGACAACACTCTAACCAGCTGAGAAACCCAGCCAGGGCCAAAAAACTCATTTGAGACTAGGTTACTGCCTATCACTATCCCAAATAAAACAAGATGTAGGTGAAACTGAGAGTGGGAAATAAATTTCCAAAAATAATCTTAACTGATTATTTCAAGTGAGTGAGAGAATTTATCCCCAGTCAAACTCAACTTGACTCTTATAGGACTACCAAGACTCTAGGATTTTCACTTGGTTATCACTTCTTGGCCAAAGCGCTTTGTAGAATGAAGTTCTTTGTAAAAAATCTTCCTCAATAGATAGCATGTGGCTGCACTGTTAGGCTGTAGAGGAGGGAGGAGAATCCTTAAGTAACCTGGAGGAAATGTTAGGGAGTAACATTTCTGTCCTCTGACATTCAGCATCAGCTCACCATTGACCGTCGTCCATGAGGAGGGAGCACACACTCTTCCACTGGCTGCACCTTGGCAGCTGCAGCACATAGCACAGATGCCTGTTGTATTGCATCAAGTTTACATGGAGCATCAAATTTTTTAAAAAATGAAATCATTGTAAATCCTGGCAGTTTTTATGGTATAATTAAAATGTCTAACAGGATACCTCTGGGAAACTAAATGCAGTTTTGCTATTTATAGAGCCAGGAGAGGTAGTGTTTCTTGCCAACTTTCATATCTTATGACCTATAAATTGCTCTTAATAGCTAATCTGTCATCCCAGGTTCTCATACAAGAAAGCTTGTTTCCTTATTAATCTGTTAATTTGCATCTGCAAACGACATTTACAAATTCTTGGTTGGAAAACATTGCTGTATTAATGCTGGGCATTATAAATAATTTATCACCGTGATAGCAGCGCTAAGGTATTGCTAACAGATCTCTCTGACAGTGTGTTATTCTTCCAACCCTAATATAATTTAGATAAAAATAATTATGAAAACTCCTCTGGCCCCATAGAATCAGAAAAGGCTGACAGGTTACCATGGAAAAGCTGTGACTATCACTAACCACTCTCTAAGCTCATAGTAATAGATTCAAACCAACTGTTCCAACTATGGCAGAGTATAACGGTAGACATAACTCAGGTGTACACAGATATTCTCTTACCTTCTCAATGACAACTGCAGAGTAGTCCTTCAACCCTAGGTTCATGTAATGGCACAAACTGGTTAGATTGACTGTAATAAGCCCAGTTATTAAGTATGTACAGCATGAAAATGATTTAAGACTACTAAAGACCCTGTAATTAAAATGTTCCCTGTTTGTGTGGTATTTAAGTCTCATCTTCAGTCTATGGCTGTGAGTTCACAATTCTTAGAGATCCAATTTCAGGAAGCTTTCCCTGCCAAGAACCTTAATATTTACTATATTTTGTTTGTGTTTTGTTGATTTTTCTCTATTTTAATCCAAGAAGATTTTGTGGGAGCAGGAAATAAGGCGTGAAAGGGAAGAAATCAGAGTAATGAGAGGATTAAGTTCATATCATAGGCTGAAGCCAGGGCAGAATTTGCACATATTATGGGATTATATCTGGCTGTTAAAGGGAGGTTCTGAGTCAAACCATAAGCTTCCTGGTGACCCAATTAAAAAGATAAATTTGACCATTTATAAGATTCACATTTTTCTTAAGATAAAACTATAGCAGTTGCTTGGTAGAAGCACCGAAATCTGAAATAAATTTTTCCATTTGTCCTTTTAAAGATGACATTGGGTAATATCGTGGACAGTGTCCTCAAAAATATAGATTATAAATATTTTTATTATTTTTGTCTATTTGGTTTTGTGTGACTATTTTTTTAAAATATATTTTATTGAGTTTTTACAGAGAGGAAAGGAGAGAGATAGAGAGATAGAAACATCGATGAGAGAGAAACATCGACCAGCTGCCTCCTGCACACTCCCCACTGGGGATGTGCCCGCAATCAAGGCACTCGCCCTTGACCGGAATCGAACCTGGGACCTTTCAGTCCGCAGGCCGACGCTCTATCCACTGAGCCAAACCGGTCTCGGCTGTGTGACTATTATTTAAATTTATTTTTATTTGTGTGTGTGTGTGTGTGTGTGTGACTGTTGAGTAAGCAACTCAAGATCATTGTTTAACTTCTTACAGAATTACCTTATCACCTCAATGCTTATTCAGAGTAGATGTTCAGGCTCCAGTATACACATTGAATAGAGAGTGTATGTCATTTAAGACTGTAGGAAGCATATAGACCCTCCAGGGAATGATGTCATCTTATGTTTCAATTTATGCTCAGTATTATATTGGCCAGGCTAGGCCAGATTATGCTGCAATAACAGTAAATCTCCAAATCTCAGTGGCTTAAAACAACAGAGGTTTATTTCTTGTGCCCACTGTATGTTCATTATAGGTCAGCCAGGGCTCTGTCCCACATTGCTGTGATTCTCACTTTAATTTCTGTTCTGATAGAGCAATGTTTAACGAAGAGAAGAGAGAATGTGGTGAAGCATGCACTGTGTACCAAGTACTGAACCTGGCAGGTTGTTTATAAATACTGTTTTATTTAGTACTCATCAAGGCTCTGTGAGACCTTAATATTCCCATTTTACAGATAAGGAAACTGAGGCTCAAAGATGTTGCAAAACTTGTGCAATATCAAATAGTTTGTCATTTGAATCCATGTCTGATTCCAGAGTCTGTCCCTATTATTCCATATCTTTCTGTCTCTTGAGTTATAGGTAATTAACCTGGGACCTTGAATTTTTGGGTACTGAACTGGCAGGGAATACAAGGTGCATGTGGATTTGGACAGTAAAGAAGAAATACCATGTTTCTGGTAGTAACTGCAGGTTCATTTCCCCCTTTATAAAACTACATACAATTAGTCAATCAGCAGTTATATTAAACATTCCTTGTATGTACATTTAATTCTTCCACAAAATATAACTCTTAGGAAATACAATACAGGGGATTCATGCTAGTTGTAAAGGAAAACATGTTTCAGTCTTCAAAATTATGTTTAATGATAGTGTCATCAATGTGGTTGTAGTTTGGGTAGTTTAAATGCTTCTATTTTATGCCTCAGACTAAAATCCCTTAAAGGCAGTTGTTTATTCTTTAGCTCCATGTCCCATGAAACTGACTTGTCAGATGTAGTTCTTCTGCAGCTCTCCGGGTCACAGAGCAAGGGGCGATGGCTCCTGTGTGCTAAGGCTACAGCTGGGAATCATGCTTTGGCAAGAATATGGGTCATTTATATCTTGTAAAGAGAAAAGTATTGTCTTATTCCAACCAGAGAGTTTGTTAGCATAACTGTTTGTGTGCGTTTTAGTATTCAAATACAGATGTTCCAAAATGTTTCCACTGTGGGAAGCAGCTGCTGCTATTCAGGCACAGAAATCTCAAAGAGATTAATATACAGAGGCAGCGGGAACCTCAGTGGCAAATGCAGCATCTGCTTGAGGTGGGGCCTCTGATTCCCCATAGATGTGGGTCTTCAGATTCTCGTTAACAGCCTGAAACCATGTTTCAGATCTAAGCTTATTCTACAAGAACAGGAACAAAGACAAGTGATTAATTTGTAATCACTTAGCTGATAAATATCATCATGGGTTATTTGCTCCGGGGCTGTAAAACACTGGACTTTATTTCCTATGGCAACTGATAGGAATATAGATGTTTGGTCATAATGACTGATGGTTTCAGTTGCCATTACCAGCTCCTGCTTGGTAACAGAGCTCAGCCCCGCCAGCTTGCAGTCACAGAACATCCATCCACACCTCAGTGAGGCATTCACAGAGAACTTCGCACTTTACTCTGGACATTCACATGCACTGCTTCATCTGGTCCCATCCTAGCTCTATCATTCTCCACACCATTCACATATAAAGTAAGAAGTGAAGAAGTAAGATGACTTAACAGGGTTAGGAGCCAGGGCCTCTGACTCTATATCCTGTTCCATTCTTTTTTTTAAAGAAATGTTTATTATTGAATTTATTGGGGTGACATTGGTTAATAAAATTATGTAGGTTTCACGTTTACAATTCTATAACACATCATCTGTATATTGTATTGTCTGTTCATCACCCAAGTCAAGTCTCCTTCCATCACCACTTATCCTGGCCTTTACTCGATTCTAGCTGCCCCCATCCCCCTTCCCCTCTGGGAATCACCATACTGTTGTCTGTCTATGTGTTCCATTCTTACACAACAGCACCCTGCCTCTCGAATTTCAGAGGCTGTGATGTGCTTCATAAATTATATCATCCTTTCTAGAGATGTTGGTTCCCAGGACACCACCATGAGGCATCCCAGCTTCCCAGCACTGCCTGGTAACTGGAGGGAGCCAGGGGAGAGCTGATGCAGTAGTCCTCCCTCTGTTCCCCACATCCCAGAGGGGAAATGCCCCAATACGCCCTTTCCTTATGTTCTGAGAGCTTCAGCAAATGAGCTCCTGTGTCTCCCTGGCATTTAGAGAAATGAAGACTCAGAAGCTGAAAATCCCAGGGCTGTCATCTGCAGTTGCCATAAACCAGAAGTTCCTAGGAACAGTGACGCCCGGGGTGTTGTGCCTGCCCCAAGCCTTATAAATCCATCCCCTGCAGTGTTCAAGGGCTCATTGCCTCCAACCAGTTCTACTGTTTGGAATTACCACATGAATTATTTATGGTTTGCACATTTGACAGAGGCTCATGGCTGAGTTTCAAAATACTCAGGTCCTGGCTTGGGCCTAGAAATGTCGTCTAGAAAACTGAAGCTCAGAGAAGTTAAATTTCTAAAGGTCCCCAGAGCCTGTAAAGGGCAGTGCCATTTTTTTGTTCTTAAATATATTTTTATTGATTGTAGAGAGGGAGAGGAAGAGAGAGAGAAACGTCAATGATGAAAGATAATCATTGATCAGCATTCTCCTGCATGCCCCCTACCAGGGATTGAGCCTGCAACCTGGGCATGTGCCGTTGACCAGAATCGAACCCAGGACTCTTTAGTCCACAGGCCACTGCTCTATCCTCTGAGCCAAACCTGGTAGGGCAAGGGCAGGGCAGTTTTGAACTGTGTGTCTGATTCTAGGTTACCTTAGCTCCAGAGTCACAGATCCACGTGTTTTACTTAGAGGGCAACACAGATTTGTGGGGGAGGGTTTGTGGACTGTGTCCTGCTCCCTAGCCATGCTTGTGTAGAGAAGGACCCAGATAGTGAGGTGGGGAGGGCCAACTAGAGAAGCAGAGGAAATAGGTTGAGTCCCTGGTTTGCAGTTGAGGAGGAAGGGGAGGGACCAGAGAGGGGAGAGGAGCTGTGAGCAGCAGAAGGCCCTGCACGATACTCTGACATGAAGTAGAGGGCCCGTAGAAGGGACCTGAAGCCAGTACAGTTCCTTTATAATTTGCAAGCATTATAAAGGTGACCAGTGCCTCTGTTATTTTGATCAAGAACTATTTCACAGGCAAAAAAATAGGGTAGCAATTCACTCATCTATAAACTATTAATAAAAGTGCTCTGAAGTGTACAGGCATAGAGTACGTCTCAGAAAGGAGCACCCTTACTCCAGGTGGCACAGCATCTTTTGCTGTTTTTCCCCAGCCTGGAGGCCCTTGTGAAGACCACTTGCCTACTTGTGCCAGGGCATCCTTCGTTCTGCCAGAATCACATGTGCATGTTAGGAAGAGGAAGCAATATGAAGGAAGGGGGCTGAGAAGGGCGGAGAGAGTCCAGGGTAACTCCCCTTTAGAAACTAAAGACAAAAATCGAAGCCCTAGCCAGTTTGGCTCAGTGCTATCATAGTGTGTTGGCCTGTGGACCAAAGGGTCCTGGGTTTGATTCTGGTCAAGGGCACGTACCTTGGTTGCCGGCAGCTCCCTGGCGTTGACCCTGGTCTGGGTGAGTGTAGGAGGCAACCAGTCAATGCACATTGATGTTTCTCTTTGTCTTTCCCTCTCTCTAAAAATCAATGGAAGAATATCCTCAGGTAAGATTAACCAACCAACCAACCAAACAAACAAACAAAAAGAATCTAAGACTATATGCACTTGGTAAGATTCTAAAACCTGTTATTATTTCTGTTGTTTCCATTTGGTGCACTCTACTGATAGAGAATTATTTTCATTAAAACTTTTCACACAAAAAGGGCTCATGTACTTTTCTTTAGACAAGAAATGCATGAGCAGCAAACACTGTGAGGGGACTAGGAAGATAGCGTTTTTCTGCACAAAGACTGGGGTCAGAAGAGCTTCTAGGCATCTCGACCCCTTTGGCGGTTGAACGACCCTTTCCCAGGGGTCGCCTAAGACCATCCTGCATATCAGATATTTACATGACGATCCATAACAGTAGCAACATGACAGTGATGAAGTAGCCACGAAAATAATTTTATGGTTGGGTCACATGAGGAACTGTATTTAAAGGGCCAGAAGGGTGAGAACCACTGCTCTAGGCAAAAACAAAAGCAAAGCTGGAAGAACCACTGTGGGCCTGAAAAGGGCTGGAGAGGCTCAGGGGAGTCCTCGCCATTCAGAGGTGTAGTTTGTAACCCACCCATGGCTTTCCTTTGGGGCTCATCTAAACCTGAGCCCTCCGCAGTAACCAGCGCTGATGAAGTCACACTAAAGGAACAAAGATAAGAGAACAGACCCTCCAGTGAGTCTTAAGTCGCAAAATTACCAGTCATTCTAAATATACCCCTTACCATTAAGGTGTCCATTTGCTTTTGGGAGAAGGCTAGATCAATGCCTGGGAGTGCAAAGAGCCAAGCATGGATTTCTCCTACGAATTTCTATGCTATACTGGAACTAATTTTGGTCGTCTTCAACATTTCTTCAGACTACAGAGGTTAATAGCTATTAACATAGCTATAATATCATAATATTAGAAATATCAATAGTCTTTAAGATGAAGGTTATGTGCAGTACAACCTGCTTCTGTGAGATTAGGTATTGAGAGTTACTGATTAAATTACGTTGTCTTTTCTTAGGAGCTTGCTGTTCGGATGGGCTCTTCTTAGTTTTGCATAGGTCTGTGAGCCACTAATAGAGATCAGGGCTTGGATTGGGTGGCTACAGGCAATCTCTGTAGCATTTTATCTGCTGAAGCAGACCAGAGCCATTTTCTGATGTGCTTTCATTTCTCTGCTTTATGCTTTTTCTCCAGGCAGCTTCATCAGCCCTGAGCAGTCTGGGCCACGTGTACACGGCCATTGGAGACTACCCCAACGCACTGGCCAGTCACAAACAGTGTGTTCTTCTTGCCAAGCAATCCAAAGATGAGCTTTCTGAAGCCCGAGAACTCGGCAACATGGGAGCTGTGTATATTGCCATGGGTGACTTTGAGAATGCTGTGCAGTGTCATGAACAGCATCTGAAGATAGCCAAGGACCTGGGCAACAAACGAGAAGAGGCCCGGGCCTACAGCAACCTGGGCAGTGCCTATCACTACAGGAGGAACTTTGACAAGGCCATGTCTTACCACAACTATGTGCTGGAGCTGGCCCAGGAGTTGATGGAGAAGGCCATCGAGATGCGGGCCTACGCTGGCCTGGGCCATGCTGCCAGGTGCATGCAGGACTTGGAGAGAGCCAAGCAGTACCACGAGCAGCAGCTGGGCATTGCCGAGGGCCTCAAGGACCGGGCTGCAGAAGGACGCGCATCCTCTAACCTGGGTAAGGACGGAATGGCTTGCAAGAGCCAGGTCGATTCCATGGGCTGGAAATAGCGGGAGTAGCCCACTATCTTTGTGTTTTATTCTAAAGAATCTCTTCAATGTGTGTGTTGTATATTTCCTTCAGTTATATTTCCTTGGAGCCTGTCTGCTCTAAATCACATGATCCTTCCTGTCATCACAGGGCTCTAAGGATTAGAACTCTGAAATACTGGAAAAACAAAACACCCCAACCTTTTAATCTGTCTTGAGAGAAGAATGACCAGATTTATCTAATTAGAGAGAAGGGGAATGAAATGAGGATATAAAGTTATATTTGGTTTAAATGAAAGAGAAGCTGCTAGGAAGCCATCAATGAAAGAGAATTTGAGACGTTTTTGTTCAAAGGGGTTTCTTTACTTGGTGACTTTAACCCCACAGGAAGTGTATTTTTCCTCAATAGTATGTGTATTCACAAATGATATTGATAGTTTAGTATAAATGCAAAATTATTTTTTGAAAGATCTATTGAAATAAGATGGATTTGCAGTCATTATTTTGATAGTACTTGGTTATAGTTAAGATTTATATATTTGGGTGGATTTATATAGTAAGAGACACTAAATATTGGTAACTGGCTACTTTTTAGAAGATACTGTTATCTTGTCTCTATATCTAGGTATGGGTTCATAATGAATGGAAGGAACAGATGTGTTTGGAAGTATAAGCTGAACTCAGCCTTATGCCCGGATTTGTTCTATGTCCACAGGGACTCAGCAAGGGGAGAGGACAAGGAAAAAGTGACCTTATTGGTATTAGTGTATGCTTATCAGATATTAGTAGCAGCAGAATGTCAAAATCAGCCTCTTACGTGGCCTACAAAACCAAGGCACCTCCTCTCTATGTAATTTAAGCACTCCTCCTCCCTCCCCCACCTCTGGTTATCGTAACCATATGTTTCGTGAATATGGTTGTTAGAAAAAGTCTGGAAGTCCCCTGGAGATGACTCTGACGATGATATTGAGATCAGAATGAGAGTCGAGAGAGTCTGTAAGAACTACAGAAATAAGCTCTTGGCATTATATATTCGTTCAATGGATCAAGTATTATTGAATCAATCATTTATTGAATCATGTGCTAAATCCTGGAATATAGTAGTTGCCTTAAGGGATAGAGAAGTTTTTTTAAAAAAAGCTTATAATTTAGTTGGGGAAATAAGACTAATACATAGGACAACAGTGGCCTCCCTGCAAGACAGTGTTAATGTTTCAGTGCCATGCAATTCCTAGAAGGGAGACCCTGAGGGCTTGGACTAACCTAGAAAGCTTCTTGGAGAAGATTAGACCTCAAAGAATAGGTGAGATTTGGCCAAGAATGGGATGACATTGATAGTAAGGATTATGTGGAAGAAGTTATAAGAAAGTAGGTTGGCATATCTGAGGGATGGTGGCATGATTAGCCTTCAGAAATGTGCTCGGGTGGTAAAAGATTACTATGAAAACTACGCAAGGGATATGCTAGTGAACAGGACTTCCTGATGGTTTGGAAATGTAGGCCTAAGAAGATAGACTAGATATTTAAGGAAGACAAGTCAAGCAGTGGCACATAGGATAAATTGGAGGGCTTAGAACCTTAAATGGCTATGCAGCTTGGACTATTTAGATTTTCTTTATCATTTTGTATTAGTTTGAATTAGTTATATTTTCCAAAGACTTTGTTCAGTTCATTTAATTTATTGAAATAAACTTGTTTATAATATTTCCTTATTTTTCTTTTAATGCTTGTAGGATATATGCCCTCTTTCATTTCTGTTATTGGTAGTTTGTGGGTTGTTGTTGTTTTTTTACACCTGTACCATTTTCTAGATCATTCTAGCTTGATATTTATCAATTTTCTTGATCTTTTTAAAAAACTGTGTTTTTGTTAAATTTTTCATTGCTTGTCTATTTTCCATTTCATTTATTTCCAGTCTCATTTTTATCATTTCCTTCTTGCTACTTTCTTGTTTCTCAAGATTGAACTTAGGTCATTGATTCTAGATCTTTCTTCTTTCTAATACAAGTGTTTAAAAATATAAAATTTCCTCTAAACACTGCTGAAGGTGCATCCAGTAATTTTTGATGTATTAGGTTACCTTCAATAAGTTCAAAATATTTTCTAAAGTCATCTGTGATTTCCCTTTAACCCCTGTGTTATTTAGAAGTATTGTTTAAATATTAATATGTTGGAGGTTTATTGTTATCAAATTCTAATTTAATTTCATTGTGGTCAGAGAACATATTTGTAGGATATATATTGTATTTTCTATCTGTAGATTTTACAGTTGGTTCTTTTAATGAAAATTTCCATTTAACTGCTGAGATTTATATGTTTATTACATGTATATTTTTCTTTCCATAGCTGAGCCTAGATATTACAAAAGCTTTTATTTTATTTTATTTTTATGTGTGGATATTGCTTTATTTTATTCTTTTCAAACCTGTTATAGCAGCAGAGAATAAGCCTTAGATCACAGCCCTCCGTGGTGGCTGCTCCTTGCCCTGCATGATGAAGGGGAGAGAGGCTTTCACCCATTTTCAATTCAGGGTTGGGGAGAGGGAAACAAAACCTTTTAAAACATTGTCTACTAATTCCACGTCCGTTCTCTTAGCGTTGGACCATGTTGATTACCTGTTGTTGATGTTGTTGTTTTGTGATAGCTTGGTTGAGATATAATTCACATACCATACAATTTAAAGTAGATAATTCAGTGGTTTTTAGTATATTCTCAGAATTGTGTATTGATTGCCTTTTGTACTGAGTATTAGTGACATTTTATTGTTTCTTTTTCGTTGTTGTTAATCCTCACCTGAGGATATTTGTCCCATTGCTTTTTCAGAGAGAGTGGAAGGGAGGGAGTGGGGAGGAGGGATGCAATAAAGAGAAAGAGAGTGGGAGAGAGAGAGAGAGAGAGAAAAAGAGAGAGAGAGAGAGAGAGAGAGAGAGAGAGAGAGAACCATCAATGTGAAAGAGAGACATCCACCAGTTGCCTCCCCAATGCACCCCGAGGGGGGGTGGGGTGTGAACCCACATCCCTTTGGTGTTCAGGCCAATACTCTAATCACTGAGCCACACCAGTTAGGGCTATTGTTTCATTTTATATCCTACTAGAGGCCCGGCGCACGAAATTCGCTTGCAGGTACAGTCCCTAGGCCTGGCCTGCAATCAGGACCATCTTCCCTGGCTGCCCGCAGCTGGCCCAGCCCCTGCCGGTACCCACCCCCGGTTCCCCATTTGCCATCGAGTGATCGGAGCCTGCTGGCTTGGGGAAGGAACCGAGAGGTCGGCCATTCCCGCCCGCTTGCCAGCCCTGTCCCCCTGCCGCCACCCACTCCCAGTTCCCCATTTGCCATCGGGCGGGTGATCAGAGCCTGCCAGCTGGGGAAAAGGACCAAGAGGTGGTCAGTTTGCCTCATAGTGACTGATCGAGCGGTCGTTCTGGTCATTCCGCCATTAGTGTCAATTTGCATATTATCCTTTTATTATATAGGATATCCAGTAATATGGAATTATATCCAATCTTGTGAATGATACTTGATAGAGATTCTGGATTCTGATATATTTCTCAATAGTATTGATTTTGTTCTTTTCCCAGTTAACTTGACTGAATTTAGGCTCCAAATTCAGTCTTCTCTGTGGTGGGTGGCAGTTGAAATCTCTGTTGGGGTCTTTCACCTTTCTTTAACTGGGCTGCTTAGACTCTGCCTTTCACATATATATTTCAGGAGTTAGAGATGAGTTAGAATTTATATTCAGAATTTAAGGCCTCCTACTGTGGCTCTCTATGGGATTTTTTCCTCTGGTTCTTCAAGCCAGCAAGTCTGTGTTTTCCTACCTGAATGTTAGCCTCACCACCTTACATTAATTGGGGCTTGCCTTTTCGGAAAGAAAAGATGCTCTTTGGCATTTCAAAATGGGAAATTTACCCAATGCCATTCCCTTCTCCAAATGCTCAGCCCCAACCTCTCTATAGTTTCTCACTCTTAAGGTCGTGCTTCATTGCCTTTACACACATTCCTCCCCCAGCCTCCTCCACGCCTGTGACCCTCTTCCCCCACAGACTTCATCCTTATTGTTTATGGGAGGGTTAGAGTGAAAGGAACTCCTCCATTACGGAACCAGAATTCCTGCTATTCTTTTTTAATCCATTGCAATTTGATTTGCTTCTTTTGTCCCTGAAAAAAGATCAACAGTGAACTCCTCATGCTGACTGTTACGATCTTTTGACAAGTCTAAGTTTTCCTAACCAGTATGCAGCATTGGCGTGATGTACGAACTGTTCCTTGAAATTCTCTCCTCTCCTAGTTTCTGTGAAGCATGCTCTCCTAATTTTCTTCTTGGCTGCTCTTCTTGTGCCTTCTTCGTTGGTGTTTTTTGAAAATGGACAATTTAAAGTTACAAAAGTGGTACTTACTTTTGTAAAAAAAAATTCTTATAATACATAAGTGTAAAAAGTAGAAAAAGGAGATCCAATCCCTTGCATTTTTACCTTCCCCTTTCCCACTCAGAGTTGGTTAGAATCTTTTCAGACCTGTTTACTATGTACATAAACACATGGCAGTACAATCATATATGTAAATATACACATGTATGTATAGGTTGTTCCTGTGTTTTATTTCTTGATTTTTTTCTGTTCTTTATATATCTTCATCATTTTCAATTACTGCTTCAATGTGCATTGTTTCTAAATTTTTGTTCTCCAGCTCTGACCTCTGAGTATTATTTTTGCATTTCCAACTGCCTAGTGGATACTCCATCTGATTTTCATGCTGATCTGTTAAAGTGAGTACAAACATGACATTTTTTTCCTAAATTAATTGCTTCTCCTAGATTTCCTAATTTTGTTGATGACAGCCCCACCCCTCTGGCCATTTGTATTAATTTTCTATTGTTGTCGTAACAAATTGCCACAAACTAGTGGCTTAAAACAACACAGATTTATTCTCTTACAGTTCTGGAGGGCAAGAGTCTGAAATGAGTTCCACCAGCTCAAGCCAAGGTGTCAGCAGGGCTCACTCTTCTGCAGGCTCTAGGGGAGAGTCGGCTTCTAATGGCACCTGCATCCCTGGCTTGTGGCTTCGTCCTCCCCCTTCAGAGGGCATCACTCCAATCTCTGCTTCTGTCATCACATTGCCTTGTCTTCTGCCATGACTTCTCTTGCATCCTCTTATAACGACTGTTGTGATTCTCTCAGGGCCACTTGAATAATCCAGGGAGCGCTCCTCATCTCAAGATTCTTAGTTTAATCACCCCTGCTAAATCCTTTTTGCCATGTAAAGTAACACTCACAGTTCCCGAAATTAGGACGACAGCATATTTGGGGGAAAGGGGGCATTATTCAGCTTATCATACATCTTAACTTAGAAATCTAAAGTCATCATTGATTTTTTCCTTTTTTTTCTTAGTTGACTCTCAGTCTAACAGTTTTCAAATAAATATTCTCATAAAGGTCTTTTCTTTCATTGCCTCTTCCCAATTGCCCAGTCTAATGTATTATCTTACTGGTTGGGTTTTCTTCACAACCATCCCACCTTCCCATGTCTTCTCCATTCTACACATCGATAAGACTGACCCACCTGGAGCTATATAGTCCAGGCGGTCCTCGGTGCACATGGCATACCACATTATGGTCAGAGTCCTCACCTTTAAGCCTGTCATCCTTTCCATTCTTCAGTTCCACTGCTCTCTGCACATGCTCCTTCTGCAGACTGCGCTTCTCCATCTTCCCTGACCTCATCACATTGCCATGCTTTCTTGCTTTAATATATTTCCTCAAGCTGTTTCTTCCACTTAGAACTTCTGTGTCCCTGTTTTGCTTGTCTAAAGTGTACTCTCTTGATAATAAAATAAATTTCTTACCTTGTCTGAGCCCTGGTAACACTTTAAAAATGTCTTTTATTCTATTTATATTCAATCAGGAATTAGGCTTATTTGTATACTTGTGTGGATATCATTAGTGGATTAAAATCATTACAACTATGAACCACCTTCTACTCTGTAGTCTCTGCGTCACTGAGTATAATAAGCGGTACACAATATATACTTATTGGTTAGATCGAATGAGTCAAAGCTTATAGCAAGATATTGTGCCAGGTGATTGGAAGAATAGTGGTGCCTTTGGAAAGAGAAAGGAAAGCTGGGAGGAGGAATTAGTTTTGGGAAGCACATGATAAGTTTGATTTTGTACATGTAATATGAACAAATGGAACTGGAAGCAAGTATTAAGATGGCATCATCCTAATCACATTTATGAGATGGCGAAGGAATGCCCACCAGCAAATCTGAGTCAGATGCACAGAGTGGAGGGATCCAGGTGGAGCTCAGGGACAAGAGGGCTTCAGGGTGTGGGGACATGTCACTTACATGAGAGAAGCCAGTGGAGTCACAAAGAAGGTTATTTGACAATAGAAGCTTCTGAAATGGAGAGAACAGAGGTAAAGATGACAAGAAAGCTTTGTGCTTTGGTGGTCAGCATATACTAATATTTATTTATTCACCTTTCATTTGCTTTTAAATAAAACAAGTAGAAATGATTTAGACTTTTTAGATTTCTTATAAACAACAAAGAATAGCCTAGCTGTTTTCTAAGCATGTCTTACTTGTGAAAATGTTAATGTAAATTTTGGCTTGGAAAATGTCCATCTTTTTCTTTTATGCACAAATCAATTATAGTTGCATGGCATTATTTCTGAGGCCTCTGTTTTTTGTTTGTTTGGTGGCCTTCGTTATGGTTCTAATTTAGGCAGTTGGGAGTCAAACCTCAGTCAGACTGCAGAATAGGTCACTGGATTACAGCTTCAAAGTCCTTTCACCCTGAGCCTCACAAATCTTGTCATTTTCTAGGGAGCCAGACAGAATGGCCTCTCATCTTACTTAGAGATAAACTGCAATTAGTAGAGTGAAAAGGGAGACAATTAGAAGGATGGCTAGTTTCATTTCCCCTCTCCCCTCCCACCCTGGGAGTAATGTGTTAGAGTAAAAGTTTGGTAGCATTTCTGGTGGGTAAACATCATTTCTTGTATTTACAGTGCACCAGAAATGGTGAATCTCAGCTGTTCTAATTCTAGGATTTAAGAAATACCACCTACATAACTTTTATTAAAATTACATTAAAAAAATTAAATTCTGCAAATCTGAATGAGAAAATTTGGAATTCCCAAGGAAAGGGGGAACAATATTATATATTCTCTACATGATACATACACATAACTCACCGTAATTATATTATTCCTGAATAGATTTTATAAATTAAATCATTATTATGAACACATATAAAACTGAGTGTCCTAAAAAATATTTTAATAAATTTCTTTTGTGAGAGAAAAAACAGTTTTATAATATGTCAGCACTCTCTTTTACCTGTTTTTCACATTTCAGTTTTTACATGTTGGGTTTTCTTTAGGTGGAGAGAAGCTAGCTTTACAGGTAAAATGTTTATAATAATCGTATATAGTAATTGATTTACACGAATTGGGTGTGTTTCTTTGGAAATACACAATATGATTAATGGAATCATGTTTAAAATAACCGCTCAAGATGTCAAAGTGTCTGTGAGAACTCACATAGAAATTCTTGGTATAGCAATGTAATTTCATTATATTTGTGTTTCACAGTACTTGTTTGTTTTCCTATGAACCCTATGAGGTAAACTATTATTATTCCTTTTCACTGATGAGGACTCAGAGATAAATAAACATTTGTGACTCACCCAAGATTATAGAGTAAGAGGCAGAGTGGAGGCTCCGTACAGGTCTGTGATTCCATGTCCACAGTTCTTCCATGATGGAATGTTCTCATTAGAGTAGTGGATTCCAGCAGGAGCCAGGCTAGGATGACCTGGCCTAGGGCTAAAAGCCAAAGATGCTTCTTGTTCTGCACGTATCCATTCTCCTACCTTGCCTCCCTATCCCCCAGCCTACACAGGAAGAGGAACAAGAGGGAGCACCGCTAGACGGGCTATCGGCCACCCTGAAGCAGCGGCCCCTGCTCATGCTTGAGTATCAGGCAGCAGCATTCCCAGAGGCATAGGCACCGATAGCCTGGAACGGCTTTCCTCTTTCCATAGTGCCCATTGGCTGTTGGTTACTTGCACTGAGCTAGACGCTTTGCATACATTGTTTCATTTCATCCTCATTACAAAGCTATGTGGTGGGCATAGGATTTGTTCCATATCCATGCAGTTTATAAACAGCAGAGGCAAGACCCGAACCTAGGTCTGCATGCTCTCTTCTACTACCGCCCACAGGACCCCTCGAGACCTGCTCATTGATTGAACAGTGGTTCTTCTGCCTGAGAAGCATAGACGAGACTACACAGATTGTCAGAGTTTAATACTGTCCATAACATAGGAAGCCAAGCCACACATCCCAGCTTTCATGCAAAGCAGTTCTTAAGAAGGGTCATGAAAAGGGAAAATATAAATACAGGGAAAAAAAAATGTGTCCTAGAGCCTGAAACAGATTTTTCTAGACATCTAAAAGAAAGTAACAGGAATGTGCTTTCCCCGTTGGAAAGAAATGAGGAATGGAGAGCATCAACCAAAGCAGGAGATTTTTCTGATCAGGCACAGAGGACTCCCAGAAAGTGATTCAGACCCTCATTAAGGTTATGACATGCACATCCTGCACTGTGGCCCACACCTCTCAGTGCCTAATAAATATTAATAATATTTATTCTCTCTTTTATGTCAAGATTTGTTACCCGGCTTGTCTAGACATTGCTATTTAAAAGGAGCTGCGATTTGCTTACAGATAGAGCACGTCTGTAAACATGTGAGCAGGAACAGACGGGGCAGTAAATCCTGGTCAGAGCTGCACTTGGGGCTGTTGCAGAAGAGGCTGCAAAACTGTTGGAATAATGAAGTGGCTGCTTGCTGCCAGGTCCCAGAGTTCTGTCTCCAGCAGGCAGAGTCTAGCAGTAAATTAGCTTATGTTTCAGCTTGGCAGTTGGCACTTGGTTCATTTGTAGATGCTAATTGTAATCTGATGTTATCAGCAGCAGGTAATTGAAATGGGCTTGATGAATTACTTAATTTTCTTTAATAGCTGAGTCTTCAAGAACTGAATAAAGAAGATAAGGTGATCTGGAGCAAAATACAACAGCTCTATCTTTCTAATTAGTGCTCGGAGGTTTTTCCTTCTTTACACAAATGATTATGAACAAGTGAGGCTGAATAGGTTTATGAGTCAAAAGCCCCCACGGGGGCATTTCCCATTAGACAGCCCAGTCCTGAGCATTGATAACACTTCTGTTAGGACTTCAGAAAGGAACACTTGAGTGGTAGCTTTGTAGAGCATTGGTTTCTGAACACAACTTTGTTGTCCCAGACTTAGGTGGTTACTGCCTGCTGGGGTACTGCCATTTTGGTACTCACCCTACCTTTAGCCTTTATTTTGTGGCCATTTTTTGTGAGCAGTGCAGCCTGGCATCATGCAGTAAGCAGGGGAGCCTCTCACTGATGCTAATCATTGGCTCCTACCACCCATACCTGGCACTGGCACCTCCCACACCTGCCTGCACCTAAGTCTGTCCATCTGTAGCAGTTCCTGTCTAGCCCTTTGCTTTGCCAGCAATGATGGGTGCAGATGTGATCCTGGGTCCTACCATCTGTGCTGGACGCTGCATACTGGACTTACGCCACGTGACTATGATAAGCTTTGGGGTCTTTCTTCTGCAATCACTTGGCTCTGCTTTTAGTCTCATCTTTTTTCCTTAAGGAACCCATCTGTTGTGAGGTGACTTATGAGGAATTTACTATTGACTGATTTCTTGAGAAAATCAAAATAGTAGAAGATGTAGAGTATTAGAATCCGGTCTCTTAGATAGACATTTGGAGCAGATGTAGCAAGTGATTATTCAGATCGCCCCTGTGGTTCTCCTTCACAGCAAATTCTGTTAAAGAGAACGTATTGTCAGAGGTGAAGATTCCATACACAGGAAGGAAAAAATAGTTCTTCTCTTTATACCTGGCATATTTATCTTTCAAAAATCTTTAACGTTCAAAAAGTATTTATTGAATACCTACTCTGTGCTAGAAACGATGCCAGTGGCTGTTTGTTAAAGCAGGCATTTTAAGTGCTTGAAGTAAAGTACTTGGTGATTTCAGAAAGTATTACGTGGGGTGTAATTCTAATTGAGGGGGTGTCAGAAAACTCTTCCCTGAGTAGGTGGCCCCAATTTATCTTATTAATACCATTTTCTGCCGTTCCACCCTTCACACTCACTGTTCCCCACACCCAAGTCCTTGTATTCCTCCCTGGCTTTCTTTATGCCATTTCTTCTGCCCTGAGTGTCTTTCTCTGGTCAAGCCTGTGAAGTCTTATTTATTCTTTCAAACTTCAATCAAATATCTCTTTATTCTTAAATCTTCCTCTCAGGTTCTTCCAAGAAATTTAGCGTTCGTCTGTATTCTCCTACCATTTTTGTACATAGCACTTATTAAGTATTGTAATTATTTTCCAACTAGATCATAAATGCCAATAATGGGCAGGATATGTATCTTAGCTTATTTGTGGCCTTATCCTAGTGGCTAATGCTTGTACTATAGTGGGTATACCATCCAAATATATAAAAGGCTAAGCGGCCATCTGACCTTCCAACCTTCTGACCTGCCGGTAGGTATGATGCACACTGACCACCAGTGTGCAGACACTCAATGCAGCAGCTGCCGAGCTGCGGTGACTTGGCAGCAGTGGTTCTCCGGTGACGCACCCTGGAACCAGAGAGGAGGGAGCCCGATTCCTTGCAGGCTGCATGATTCCACCTTCAGCCATGGGTTATGTTGTTGCTGGGGCACTGTCGGCCCTGAATCTGGTTTACTGCACACTTGCATTTGTGTTCCACACCCTGTGTGACAGCGATACCCCTCGGGAGATGTTAGAGAGCCGATTTCGGCCTGATCTCAGCAGGCCAGGCCGAGGGACCCCACCTGCCTGCCCGAGGTCTCCACAGATGCCTTTTGAGCTGTGGTACCACCCCAGGTGTGGTTGGCCAGGAAAGGACCGCGGGAGGTTGGCTCCAGGGTGTATTGGACCCATCTCGCCCAGTCCTGCCCCACTGACCACCTTCTAATTAATTTCCTTTCAATGTGCATGAATCTGTGCACCGGGTCACCAGTATAATATATCTTGAATGGATGAAGGATGATGTGAGCCAAGCACTATGGAAAATGTCAGAAACTAATAATTGGAGTCTAGGGTTCAAATAATTACTCTTTCATATTTACGATTTTCATCCATTCCCTGCTGCTTCTGATTCCATAGCCCAGGGTGACTAATTCTGGGAACCAATGGCAGTTTCTGTAAATAAACTTTGGACCTTCATATTCTTGTCAGTGTAAATGATGTCTAAAACGCCTTACTATTCTTTAAAGCTCAAATTCTATTTTCTGTAGAAAGACAGTGTATATGGAAGCTGAAACTTGATTCCTAAAGCCTTTTAAATGAACCAAAATATAATCAGCTTGAGAGTTAAAACAGCAGGTGGTGATTAGGTTTTATGATATCATTTTAGTTTTACTCCTTACTGGTAGTAGGAATACAGAATTGAGTAGATTTTTTGCCTTTCTTTACATAGGCCTTTGGCCTATAGCTGGATGAGACAGTCTGATTAGCAGGCTAACTAAAAATATATTAACCTTTTTGTGTTTGTTTGTTTGTTTTAATCCCTCACCCGAGGATATTTTTCCATTGATTTTTAGAGAGAGAGTGGAAGAGAGAGGGAAAGACAGAGAGAAATATCGACGTGAGGGAAACACATCGATTGGTTGCCTCTTGCACGTGCCCTGACCAGGGCCCAGGCCAGGGAGGAGCCTGCAACCAAGGTACCTGCACTTGACCAGAATTGAACCTGGGACCCTTCGGTGCTCTATATTGGCTAGGGCTCAAACTGGCTAGGGCTATATTAACCTTTTTGGGTGTTTATCCAAGAAGTTTACAAAACACTGCTAAAATGAGATCCTTTGTGCAGCCTTGAAGAACCCTAATATTTATTCCTTTTGGACAAGAAAATCACTAGGGTCTTACACTGTTTCTTCTTTTAAGTATATGAACTAACAGTCTATTCTCCTCTTCATTTAACATCTAGCCTTAGGAGACTTTTTAGGTATTCAAATAACAGGTTCCATAGAGAATATATGAAAAGGCCTTTGTGATCTTTTCAGCACACCTTTGAAGTGGCAGAGAAGTCATTAGAATAAGAAATGGAATGCCCCGGCGCCAACACTATACTTTTTATGCAGTGTTTCGTTAGTTCATTTAAACATTCAGAAATAGAAGGCTCATTATTCCCATTTGGAAATGAAAAACCCAAAGAACAGAGAGGTTAAGTTGTCAAAGGCCCCACAGCGAGTACTGAACGGGAAGTCAGTGCCTTTACTCTCTTCTCTAAAAAGAAGGGCTACCATCATTCAGGGAAGAGCTAAAGCTCTCGTGTTTTCACATGACAAGGACAACTTGACATTGTAACTGGAAGCTGAGCATTTCTTTTTGCCCACAGCTTTTCATTCTCACTCACTGATCCCCGTTTTGCAAGCACACCTACAGACTGAATGCAGGGCAGAGCGAGGCTGCTTCTGTACCACTTCAACTCTCCCCTGCTCCCCAGCATGAAATCCACAAGAGGCTCAAGTGTTTAAGACTCTCTTCAGCATAATTAGTAATTTCAAGGCACCTTCAAAAAGTAGCTTTCACTAAGAACCATTTTCAGCACGTTCTTCCAGAAAGTCTTCTTAAGGCTCTCTCTGACACAGCAGAAAATGCATTTGTTGAATTGGATTAAAGCCGGAATGCGACTTTTCGTTGGTATTGCTGACTCAGCCTGTCCCCACTTGACTTTTAAACAGCTTTGTTAGCTCCTGAGTACAGGCTCTTAGTTTTCAACGGATTTCAGAAACTGGTCCTTTCTGTCCTCCTTTGAAGAGTTAAGTTACTCTGGGAAGTGAGTGCTTTCATTTTCTCTTAAAAATTGCATTGGTGCCATTTAAAATAGTTCCAAGAGCAATTAAAAAGTGAAATAAATGCTTTGTTGTTATGTGCCCAATGTGCTTGTAAAGGAAGCCCGCATCAGAACAGCCCAGTGGCAAAAAGGAACAGATTTGTGTTCTTCAGCCAGAATGTCAGAGTTGGCCACTTATTTGAAACAACAACAGTTTTGCAATTGTGTTTTCCTGATTCAAATGGAAGGTCCCATCAAATCCATTACCTAATACCAAATAAGACAAAGACAGCTTATAACATGGCCCAGCTGCTGGAGTGCTCTGGAGGGAGACATAATATGCTCTGTGACTCAGTAAGCAGAAGGTAATGGACTAAGAGTTATCAAGCCCTTCACAAGGAGATCTGGAGTTTAACCAGAAATTTCAGACTGCCAACCTTAACAAAACAGATGGTGCGCTCCAGTTCGCGGCACCATCCGGCGAGCTGGCATGTCTGCCTTGACAACTCCTGGTACTTCTTAAATGCCTGATGGAGAAAGACGTTCTCTTTGTCATCAGTGAAGAACTTGCACTACTGTGTGTGTGATAAAGGGAACAAGAAGCACCTACTTGCTAAATCCTTTGCTAAACACTTTTATGATCTGTCTGTCCTCTGGGGCTTTGACATTTTTATATGAAACACCCTGTTGGACTGTTCTTTTTCCTTCTGGTACTATAGAAACCACTCAGATTGTGTGCTGATTTCTCTTCATTTTGATCACTGAGAGGCCCCGTTCATAAATGGCTTCCCCTCACCACCAGCGTTATGGGTTTTTTACAGTGTTATTTAGCTACGGTGACTGTGTTATATAATTTATCACCAGGACTGTTTCAGGCACCATCAGGATATAGAAGATAGAGTCCCCTACAACTAGCACACATGTGAAGAACCTGACTGCTGGACTCAGATGGCCTGGCTTTGGATCTCAGCTATGCCACTTCATGGCTTTGTGACCTTGGCTTAGTTGCTCCCCACCTCAGTTTTTTAATCTGTGATGTGGGCACGATTATAGTACCTATTTTACAAGATAACTGAGGATTGAGTCAGTTGTATGTAAAGTCCTAAGAACAATACCTGGAACATAACAGACATTACAAATGTCTTAATCATTATCATAGTTTAATATCATGTGTGAGAAGAGTATAGCATTTAACACAAAACTAAGATGCTAAAAGAAAGGTGAAAATGTTACTGAAATACATATCATTTCTTATCGTTCAAAATATTCTGATCCATTGAAAATAGGAGGTGGTTATCAGGGGTCAGCAGTACATGTTATTTGATTTCTTCATCTCTTTTTTGTTCCTGGCTTTATTGAGATATAAGCGGCATATAACATGTAAGTTTAAGGTGTACAGTGTGACTATTTGATACATGTTTATTTGTGAAATGCTTTATCACAATAAGGTTAGTTAATACATCCTTCACCTCATATAATTACCATTTTTTGTGGATGTTATGGTGAGATCATTAAAGACCTACTCTTAAAGCAAGTTTCAAATATTGTTAACTATAATCACTATGCTGTACATTAGATATCTTGAACTTATTCATCTAATAACTGAAATTTGTACATCTCCCCATTCCCCCCACCCCCCAACTCCTGGCAGTCACCCTTATATGCTGTTTCTATGAGTTTGATATTTTTAGAATCCACATATAAGTGAGATTATACATTTGTCTTTGTCTGGCATTTCACTTAGCATAATGCTCTCAGAGTGAGTGTGTGTGCTTTTGTTATTGTTTAGTTTTTCCCCTGTGAGATTTCCCCTGTGGCAGACGCTTTAAGGAGGATATTTCCTGTGACTCTACAGCAAGAGAATGGGCAAAGCATGGCTTTGAAGTGATGTAAACATTGGCTCAGCCCACTTCATAGCTATGTACCTTTGTATTACTTAACCTTTCTGACCCTCAGGTTCCATCCTCTGGTGTTATAAGGAGACACTACCTCTTTAAGGAGCTTTCTCATATTCACATTGGTGCTCTTCTGCACCCTTGCAAAGCACTGTGCCTGACAGCAGGGAGCACACTTTTCCTGCCCTTGGTCATCTTCCTTGTCCATCTCTCCATTCAGCCTGCGAGCCCCAGAGAAGCTGCAGGCTCCCCATCTGATGCATTTGTATTCCCAGTGCTTAGCTCTCTGCTTGTTAATCTTTGATGCTGCGTGAATTGATGAGTAGTGCTTAGCACATAGCAAGCACTCAGTAAATGGTACTGCTGTCATTATGCTCGGAGAGATTTGTCTCCTTTAAAATAAGCGTACAGATGTCTCCACTCATCTCAATTAGCTGTACGTTCAAATGCAGACTTGAGTAAGGAATGACCATCACACAGCAGTTTTGGCTTCCAGAAGGTTTTTCCCAAAGAAAGACAGTTACTGCCAGTTATTTTATAATGGTAAACCAGATCTTTGAAACTCTGACCAGCGATCTCAGGGCATAGTCTTAGAAGAACTTGAAAGAATATGTGGTAGATTTCCAAATCATCTTCCACTGTGAAACCTGGTAAAGTCACCGCTTCCTGCAATTCTCAGAGGGGAGACACTATAGCAACCAGGACACAGAAGCACCTAGGCTGGGTGTCAGGCCTGGATTTGAATCCTAGCTCTGCCATTCATGAGCTGGGTAGCCTTCGGGAAGTTATATCAGCTCTCTCAGCTTCCCTTTCCTCATCTGTAAAATGGAGGTAAGAATAGAACCTCCGGACTGGGTGTGGGAGCTGCAGCTCTTCTGAGGATTAAATGAGACAATGTATGTGAAGCGCTTTGCCTGATGCCTGGCACACAGTACAGGCTCAGGAAGTCACGCTGGTATTGCACTGAGACTCCCTCTGCCTCGGGCACTGCTGGCACCACGAGGCTCTTTTCCTTCTTCTCCACTCCTGCTCCGGGTGATGTCAGAGCTCGAGAGAAATTAAAAGTCCATAGTTCTTCTTTGTAGAAACATGAAGATTCCTAGACGGATGATCGGAGCTAGTTCCTTTTGTGCTGGGGGATTAGTTAGAAGAGAAGTTTCCTCCCATGCTGGTAAAAAAAAAATGACTTTCTTCCTTTATATGGTTTTAACTTGCAATGAGCCCGTTTTCCCTGTTTTAATATTTTAGACCTTCTAGATCTTGAAAAGCATATTGTTTTCTTCTAAATGTGTTTGTAATGATTGCAGAAGCAGTTGTAAAGTACATGCCTGACTTTTAGTCTGTCTCTGTGCTAGGGCCTTCCTCCCCTTCTTCATCTTCTCTGTTTTCCCTTGAAGAAGAGAAGCATACTAAATGTTGTCAAATAATAGCAGTTCTCTTTAACAAGCTTGTTCAGTTAAGTTTTTTCTCACATTCATTACTCATTATTCCATTTGGATATTTATCCCTGGTAGATTTCTGAATCATGTAAATTTCTAAATCATATCTATATCTATCTATCTACCTATCTATCTAGATAAATATATAGATATATCAGTGCTCTCCAGCACAAAGTTATACTTGAAAGATATGTTGGAGTCATATTGGGAATGGTTGCAAAGCATGATCTATCTGGCTTATCGGTTATTTCCTATATTTCTGATCCGTAATCAGACGCGTTATCCATTGCGCCACTGGCCCCTTGTATTTCCTTTATTTCTGTAGTATTTTAGTGGTGTGTTCTCTCTGACTTTTTCTGACTATGAGCATTGGCCCACAGAAGATGGTTTTAATATTTCATTAATTTTCCATTTCTCTATTTGCTCATCTACTCACCCATTCTTCATCCATCTGTCCATCAAATAACTTTCATACACCTACCATGCTTGAAGTATCGTTCTGCAAGCCTAGACTCAGTGGGCTGGGCGTTAAGGGATGTGTGTTTTTGTTCCAGTTCTGCCATGAACTCACTTTCCACAGAGTGGAGAAGGTAACCTGTAGCACAGCGCTCTTTCTGCCTCTGCCATTTTTCCAGTTCTGCCATGAACTCACTTTCCACAGAGCGGAGAAAGTAACCTGGTTGCACAGCGCTCTTTCTGCCTCTGCCATTTTAGAGTACATGCACATAGAAAATGTGACCACTGCCTGTGTGCCATGGTTGGACATTTCACATCCCTTGAGGGTCATGAAAGAAGTACAGATGGCTCTGTTGTGCATTTAGGCACTTTAATTTGTGTCAACATTCAAGCTGTCTTAAAAAAAAAAAAGACAACTCACGTTATTCTGGGGAATCTCATGGTGGTGGTAATGTTTATGAATGACATTATGTCCATCATATCGTTTTGGCTTGTCTGATGGTTTCCTGAATGTTACATACTCATTTTGTGAAACCATTCACAATGGTGGACAAGGAATGTCAGAAAAGTCCAACCCTGATTTTTCTTTTTTGCCTTTCCTTTGTTCTGTTTTTACGGCTCCAGTAACAGGAATTTTATTACAGCAGTTTGTGTCCTCAGCTCTTTTGCTGAGGCTCTGCATAATTTATGATCTAGATTCCAAAATGTTAGTGAATTGCTCCACCAGAAATAATGGAATGTGACAGCAATGGATTCCACATTCTTGGCCCAAATATTTGTGTCTGTGGTTTACAAGTCATTTCAGAGCACGATTGCTACATTGTTCAAGCTGTTACTGGGAATGAATTCTGACAAAATAAGAGAATCTGGGTAATTATAAAAACACAAAATGGGCCTAGGCAACAGTATTCGGCTTATGGGTATCTGGAAGAGCATGTCCACTCCCATCCTTCCCCTCCCACAGACATAGTTCCCGCTTCTGACCTAGGCCACAATGTGGAATGTTAGGTATGTGATGTAGATTTCCGAGTATCTATTGTAAGAAAGGTATATATGATCTATGGATCAGCATTTACTGGGCACTTATCCTGCCTAAATAAAGTAGGTATGAGCCTTTATGATGTACCCTTGGAAGCATCCCTTTTTATTTTATTTTTTAACATTTTTATTGATTTTTAGAGAGAGAGGAAGGGAGAGAGATAGAGATAGAGATAGCGATAGAAACATCGATGAGAGAGGAAGTTATAGATTGGCTGCTTCCTGCATGGCCCCCACTGGGGATCAAGCCCGCAACCTGGGCATGTGCTCTGAAATGGAATCGGATCTGGTTCCTGGGTCAGCGTTCAACCACTGAGCCACACCAGCCAGGTGGCATCACTTTCTTTTTAAAGTTTTATCTTCCTGAGGTGAATGCCTGGTAAGATAGTGAATGATATGTCTCACATAAACCCATATATTCATAAAGCTCCATAATCTGTTTAATTTTTTTTGTTGAAACACAGTTTTATTAGCTATATCTCCCAACTATTTCAGAAAGATCTGAGAATAGAGCCTACTTTATTTTTATTTATTTATTTATTTTTATTGATTAAGATATTACATATGTGTCCCTGTCCCCACATCACCCTCCACGCTCATAATGCCTAGAATAGAGCTTTGCTATCACATTGCGGTTGCACAGTGAATATTTGTTGAGCAAATGTCCTAAGGCCTGACATGGAGAGTGAGAGAAAGGAGCATCTTCTAGAGCAGTGATGGCGAACCTATGACACGCGTGTCAGAG
>NW_006289570.1:3033060-3033269 GCF_000327345.1 Myotis davidii | reverse complement strand
TGTGGCAGTGATAATCAGCTGTGTCTGCAGTGGGAGAGCTTCTGTGTTGGATCTCTAGGGCGGTGCTAATCTAGGCCGCGCCTGCGGCTATCCAGCAGATGGCTCTGCCGCGGTGCTAATCTAGCAATTGCCTGCGCTATCCAGCAGGTGGCTCTGCTGAGCAGGGCTTGGGCGGGGCGGGTCCCCGGGGATCTGCAGGGGGCGCAGGT
>NW_006289570.1:2935193-3032811 GCF_000327345.1 Myotis davidii | reverse complement strand
TAAATACCAACCGCCCCTCTGCGCCGCCAGCCCGTTCCGCGCGCACTCCGCACCTGAGAATTTCACTTCAGCACTGTGCCTCCTCTGAGTCTGGATATGATGTTCTCTTTACTCCTAGTTGTAGAATTTCCACTCAGCCAGCCCTCCTGTGGTTCTGGATGTTGTCCGTTCCCTTTTTCAGGCTTAATTTGAATTGGTTGTTTAAGGCAGCAATCTCCGGCGTTAACCTATGCCGCCATCTTTGGTTCCTTCTCCTAGAGCCTACTTTAAATGCAAAATAATTTAAATGACCAAAATTGCAGTTACTTGAGAAGTACTAACGAGAGTGTTTTGGTATAATCAATTAATCCCTGCCCCCATGTTGATGTGGTTTTTGTTGGTGAGTCAGAAGAGGTTTAGTGGTTGTGGAATTAACTCTATGATCTGGGAAGTTTGGTATTAAATTGTCCTTAGAATGGCAAAAAAAAAATAAAAAATAAAAAAATAAATCATTTAAATAAATTTGTGGACTCTCCATAAAAAGGGTCCTTATATTAAAGCTTATAACTGAGCTGATAGAAAAGAAAAATACAGTGTGGACAACAGCATGCTTCTGTAGTTGAAAGGGTGTCCTCTAATTCCTACGGTACAGCTGCTCTTTTATTTTAGTAAAGATATTGGTTAGTTGTCTCCACAACCAATTTGAACTGTTACTCTATGATCATACCACCCAGACCTTGGACAGAGTTACTAGTATAAAGTAGAAAGTGCGTGTACGTGTGTGTATGTATGTATGTATGTATGTATATGTATGTGTGTGTACGTATCTGGTTTCTTTTACTATACCCTCCAATGAGATGTGGTGAAAAACGCATGCACTTAGGATTTGTTGTTCATTTGTTTATTTAATATTTAATGAGCACCATGTCTCAGGCACTATTCTAGGCGTTGGAATCAAAGCAGTGAATAAAACAAAATCCCCATTTAGTTTTCACTCTAGTATAGGAGACATAGTTTTAAATAAACAACTAAAGCCAGGGAAAAGGAGAGAAAGGGGATGGAGAGGAAGGAGGGAGTCGGAGTGCTGGCTGGTTTATTTTAGGTGGGAGGTCAAGGAAGGCCTTTATGAGGGGATAATGTTGGAGAGAGACCTGAATGAAGCACAGTGTGAGCTGCGCTCGGTTTAAATTCCATCGGTGTGACTGAGTCGCCGTGGCCCTCTCTGAACCGGTCTCATCACTAGTTGAAGTGCAGTTAATCACACCTTGCTTGCAGGAATGTATTTATTGATATGTCTCCTCCTCCTTTCTTCCTTTGCATTTAAAAGTTAAATAGAGCTTTATATTCTCTGACCATGCTGGTTAACCCAGAGTTTATAATATTTACAGTAACCATATTTTCCTAGTAAAATTCAAGGTTCAAGAATCTGATCTGAAAAAATATGTATTTCTGATTTATTTGTATGACTAAATATCCAAGGGAGTTATAAAAATTAAGTATACTTAGTTACACATTTAGTTAATATTTGTCTTTATTGAGAAAAAGTTTACATGAAATTGGTCATTTTTAGAAAATCCAGGCCCATGGATGCCTTAACTATGTTAAATGCCCACAGTCCCATAAAACTCTTTTGTGGAGTCCAGAAGTCAGTTTCAACAGATCTTAACTTCTTGGAACTTTAAATGGGACCGTGGGTGGCATGAATGTTGACCTAAGTGGGAAGTGACAGAAAAGTTCTACAGTTAGAGTTTCTAATGCAGTGTGTTCCAGAGACAGTGATCTGAGTGGGATTGATGTGGACAGCATCACTGACAGTTCACAGTAACGTTAAAAGCTTCTTTAGAAAAAGAGTCCGCTGGGACCTTATTAGTTCTAGAGCCACTAGCTGCTCTGGGGAGAGATTCAGAGGCACACCAGCTTCAAGGCTGTGTCTGTTTTACATCAGGCTTCCTCTCAGAGAGCAAAACAGCACACAGCTCAGTGCTGGCAAGACTTCCGGCTGAAGGAGCCCCTGAATCTGGAGCATTTAGTCATCACAGTCATCATCGTCATACTCTGTATTTATACAGTGCTTTACTTAGACCCCTTAACACCCCAGCAGAGATTCAAGGCAGACCCTCTTGACCTGATGGGTGAGGAATTCACATGTCCAAGGTCACCCAAGAAGCCAGGACTACACCCAGTCCAGGCGCCTGAGCAAGCTCCCCCTGGGCCATGTGCTAGGAGGGACTGTCCTCCTCAGCCCCGGGGCCTTGGCCTGTGGCAGATCCTTCTACAGGATACATCTGGGTGGTTGTAGGTGGTGCTGTGATCCGTCATTTGTATGCGCAAGTCAGGAGAGGAGAGAAAGGTTTGGCTCAGGGCTTGAAGCCGAAGAGAGCCATGTGGGGACAGACGGCACCTAAGAGGGCTTTCAGAGAGACTTTCCTTGGAACATTAGGATCACAAATTTTGGAGCTAGAGAGGAACTGTAGTGATGATGTCATCCAATCTCCTTAATATGTGGAACAACAAAACCACAGCTCAGGGAGTTGGGGGATTGAAATCACAGAGCTGGTGTGTGACCAAGCAGTGTGAGCGCCTAGTGTGCTAATGCCAGGCCAGCGGTTTCCTTCCTCAGGTCAGGCTTACTCTCCCTCCTGCGATGGAAAACCTTTACTTTTTGACAGTTTTATATTTTAAATTCATCATCTAATGCTTATGGTTCCTAAAGGCAGTCCTGATTAAAATGTTTTTAATTGGCCCTAACTGGTTTGGTTCAGTGGATAGAGCGTCGGCCTGCAGCCTGAAAGGCCCCAGGTTCGATTCCGGTCAAGGGCATGTACCTTGGTTGCGGGCACATGCCCAGTAGGAGGTGTGCAGGAGGCAGCCGATTGATGTTTCTCTCTCATCGATGTTTCTAACTATCTCTCTCCCTTCCTCTCTGTAAAAATCAATAAAATATATTAAAAAATAATAAAATAAAATGTCTTTAATTGAAATAAGAGCAGTGGTTACGGCCTCCTATCCTTGTTACAGTGGGTTTATCTTGCTTACTATCATCTCCTTGATGTGTGAATGCATCACAGAAATGGAGCTCCCTGGCCCTGTAGATAGTTGTTCATGTCATAGAGTGTGTTTCATTTTCTGTTTCATGTATCACAATGTGGTGGTCTTATTTCTTTCCACGACTCTGCTCCCATCTAGGCTGTGAGATCCGTGGAGGCCTGGCATCGGATCTTTTGAGTCTGTAGGTTGCGCCCCCTAGCACAGTGTATCACCCTCAGAGGCATTCATTAAATGTGTTTGGGGAGCATGTTTACACTGCCTCTCCTTCAACCCCCTCAATCTCACCCCATCCCCTTTTCCCTCCCCTGCCCCCCTAACCCCCCCTGCAAACCCAAGCAGTTGTTCTGTAACCCTAATAGCTAACAGGAAAATGTGGAGCCTCATGATTCATGCTCATGTTGTCCTTTTAAGTGACCTGTATTTTGAGAACTGGTGGTCATTGTTATTCTTTGTTCATTTGAACTGTCCTCTGTTTTTGTTCGTTATCTTTGAGTTCAGTTCAGCAATATTGATTTCCTTTTAATGGAACAGAAGCCACCTCCGATCTCTCCTGCATATTGAGTTATGTTTTGATGTTTAGGGAGGCAACGCCGCCTAGTGATTAAGAGCTTTGGCTGTGGAGTCAGAGGGGCACCAGGTCTCTCAAATCCTGCCCGCGGGGTTATCTCTGGGCAAGTTGTTTGATAAGCTTCAGGATATTCCCAGACTACTGAGGCCAGAGCTGCACTGACCAAATCAGTATCATTACAGTTACAAGCAGCAACACGTGCCCAGGTTGTTTGCTTCTTCCATCATCCATGCAGATGGAGAGATGGGCTCCTGCCAGGTTGGGCATCTTGATGGTGATAGTGAGTAGGAGGAAAAATATAAAATCTTACACTTTCAACTCTCTTGTTTTATTAGTGATTAAAGCTTCCCTTGTGCAAATACTTGTAAATATTTGCTCAGTGTTTTTAAAAAGTTGTAGCAGAAAGAGATTTATTGGAACATTCAAAGATTTTTTTGGATCTCATTTCCTAAGAGTCTAGCAGTACATTACTTTACCCATTATTAAACATTTATAAAAGTAAAGCTTTTGACAATATCTTGAGATTATAATGATTTTTGTGTCAGACATTTATTTGCTTCAAAATCTGGCAGGTTAATACTATAGTTCTTTTCACAGATTGAGTTAGAAAATGTTTAAGGAGCATGGTGGTTTTAAAATCTGTCCATGGCCCTAGCTGGTTTGATTCCGTGGAAAGAGCATCGGCCTACAGACAAGGGTCCAGGGTTTAATTCCAGTCAAGGGCATGTATCTCGGTTGCAGGCTCAATCCCCAGCCCTGGTTGGGGCGTGGGCGAAGGCAACCAATCAATGTGTGTCTCTCACATCTATGTCTCTCTTTCTCCCTTTCACTCTCTCTAAAAATCAATGGAAAAATATCCTCAGGTGAGGATTAATAAAAAATAAAAATAAAACCTGTCCACGAATTCATTGACACTCCTCCGTTCAGAAAGTAGAGCCTGATTCTCCTCTTGAATGTGGGCCGGCCTTAGTGACTCCCTTTTAGCCATCAGAGTATGACAGAAGTGATGCAAGGTGACTTCTGAGGCAAAGCCATAAAGAGGATTCAGCTTCTGCTTGGCTCGCCCCCTCTTGGATCACTCATTCTGGGGCCAGTCAGCCCCAGGTTTCGAGAATGCTCAAACGTAACCTCCCGGTGGAGGACAGAAGTAGGTACTTCCCCTCCAAACCAAGAGGGAGCCTCCAAGAGAACTACTTATCGTGTCGGAGGTGCCTGCAGGAACGGGAGTCACATTCCTTAGAGAGATGCCTGATTATGTGATGAACTTGTTGGTCTGGTCCCTTACCTTCCTGACTGGGAGAGGAGAATGGTAGAGACGGGCCAGTAGCAGAAAACTGGCACCCGTATTGGCAAGTCAGGCACACAGGAATTTCCTGTGGACCAAAGAGAGTAGAAGTTGGCTCGAGACAGCTTTCCAGACCCCTCCCAAAGAGGGCTGCCTCTGGATGAGGAAACCCCAGTACATGAGGCTGTGGACTGTAACTTGAAGGATGGGATCTGAAAGAGGGGTCCCCCATCAGGAAACTGTACAATGGGTAGATCTCTCCACAGGCTCCAAGAACTCATACAAGATCCCCACAAATGGGGCTATTTTGAATGCCTGCCTAAAGGCAGCATCCCTAGGCAGTCTTAGGCCAAAAAAGCCAGCAACAGCCAAAAGAATGCTGGTTAAGTAAGAGTCACCTGTTCCTTTCCATGCCCCTTGTCCCCACACCCTGGGGGAGTGAGAGGAAGAGAGAAGTTGTTCTCCAATAGAACTTCGACAGACTTTCCTCTGTGTTGTTATGGTCAAAGTTGTGTGCCTCAGTTTCCCAGCCTCCTTGGCAAGGATGCGTTACTACTTCTAGCCAATGAACCCTGAGGCCCTGGAAAGCATGTGCAGCTCTCCACTGTCAGTTTCCTGCCGCTGTCACTGAGGTATGCAGAACAGAGCCTCCTGCTGACTCACCTTGGACTTGCAGAGTAAGAAACAGACATGTGGTAAGCCTCTGAGACCGGAGTGTTCTTCGTGACAGCATAGTCTAGCGTACTCTGATTAATACAAGCAGGGGCACGGAAATGCAGTGCCCTCAAGTTAGACACGACCCTGGACATCTGGAGCCCAGTTGAGAAGTGAGGTTTTGAGTCTGAGGTCTGTGCAGCCCGAGTCCAGCTTTAGAGAGCAGTGCTGCTCTAGGCGTGGGCTAGTGCCAGTCCATGAACTATTTGTTCCCTGTCCACCAGAAGATAAAGAGAATGAAAGAAAGAGTAAGCATTTCAAAACTTTCATAGCAACTGCTGTGATATTTTATTGCCTTTTATAGTAGAACTAGAGGCCCGGCGCACAAAAATTTATGTACTCGGGTGGGTCCTTCAGCCTGGCCTGTGCCCTCTTGCAGTCTTGTGCCCCTTGGGGGCCCCTTCCCCTGGCTGCTGGCACCAGTTTTCCTCCGGCGCCTGGAACCCAGGCCTTCACTCTTTGCTGGGAGGAGCCAGCGCAGTGGGCGAGGGGCTTAGCTCCTCGCTGCTTGCCACGAGGGCCCCGGGGGCGTGGTGACTTGGTGCCTACGTATGCAAATTAACCGCCATCTTTGTTGGCGGTTAACTTGCATATCACCCTGATTAGCCAGTGGGAAGCGTAGCAAAGGTACGGTCAATTACCCTTTTTGTCTTTTATTAAATAGGATTAGTCTGCAACATACTGTAAAAAGCAACCCCCCCCTCAAAACTGGTTCTTCACCAAGATAGTTTGAGAAGCTCTATTTTATAGTATATTCAGGTTAATTTTAGCTAAAAGAGTAATCAGTTTTAGCATTATTTCTTTATTGTATTTATTCCATATATCCATTCTGTTTTAAGGCTTCTTGATCTTCCTTATTAAATGACTCTAATATAATAACAATTACAATAGTAAATCAGAAGCCATCAGATGTAAATGCCTTTATCAAAAACTTGGTTACCATTCTGAACCCTTAAGAACTTAACTGATTTTGCTCTTCCAATCTCAAACTGCCAAATCTGGATGCCCAAACTGGTGAACTCCTCTAATGCATCTACCTTCTTGACTTCCGGAGCAGACAGCGACATTTTCAAGAGTCACTGGTATGTTCTATAGTTCACCGCATTCGATTCACTGAGGAGTTTGAGACGGCCTCTGCCCTTTGGCATGTGTGACCTGAATCAAGCTGTCAGCGGGTGCTTCCTAGCATTGTCAGAGTCATCTTAGGAAGTCAGAATATTAGGTTATCCTAGCATTAAAAGGGTCTTAGAACCATAGAACATTTGAGTTAGAAAAGCATTTTGTAAAATATTATTCAGTCTAACTCTTACACTTTACTGATAAAAAAAAAACCTTATGTTTCAGGAGATTTATTGACTAACCTGAGATCACACAACAGATTCATGGCTAAACCAAGAGAAAAATACATTTCTCCTGGCTGTTAGTCTGTTTCTGTGCTACAATGAAGGTCCTGTTGAAGTCACCAGGCTGAGAGCTGTGCTTGTGAAACATACTGAGATCATTAGATGAGAGGTTAAGAATGTCTCTCACCATTCAGTATTTCCATCTCAAAAGGGTTGCCTTATTAAAATGTGTAATTTTATGGAGTAACAAATCTGATAGAGCGTGACGGCTTCTACCAGGCCACCCTCTGAGATATACATCTGTAGCATTCACACATTGGACTCCAGGAGCCCAGGGTTTGCAGTTGTGTTTTTCTTTTATAATATTTTTTCATTCTCTTCTGTTTTTTGTTTTTTATTGCATATAGCTGAATAGTTTTCCTTTTCCCTAGAATGTGGCCCTTGGAGACTAGTCACAGAGATATCACAATACTAATGGTTTACCTCTCGCTTACTGGGCAAAATGGCCACAAATTTCTGAAATCAAAACTTCTGAATCTTTTGAGTAATGAATGGTGTCTTTCCTAGGGCTTTTTAGGGATTAGCCCATGGGACAGAAGAAAACAATCAGAACAAGCAGTTGAATATTTAGTGCTTTATAATAAAAATTACAATCACTACCATTTATTGAGCACTGATTCCATAGCAGCACTGTGCTAAGCCCTTAATGTGCATCTCAATCCTTAGAACAAACCTTGTAGTACATGTTATCACCTTTTTATTGATGAGGAAATTGAGGCTTAGTGAGGGTAAGAAATTTACTCAAGGTATATGGTAGATGTAATTATTTCATAAAATTGATCAGGAACTGATCTCAGCCAAAAAATATTTACCTGAGAAGACTTTTTGTTTGTTTAAAACCAGAACCAAGCCTCTCAACATATAATACCAATTACTTGATAATTTTTTCAAATTAAAAGAGGGGTATTGGACTTATTTTACTCACAGTCCTTGCCTGAACACTTCTAGCACCTAGCACTGAGTTACATACTGTATAGCAGGCACCACCAGTGTTTGCCGGGCATCCTGGCTATTATCTAAAAGGTGCTGTTACCCTGGGTACCATTATCTAAAAGCACCCAAATATCTGTTCCTCTCTGGTGACAGATAAAGTTGTGTTCCCCCAAGAAAGTAAGAAAACAGAACCTGCAAGACTGGAAGAACCTCTGTAGAAGTGACTACTTAAGTGAGGTGTTTCAATGCATTCATGTAACAAAATGGAAATCCAGATTTTCCAAAGACAAAGGAGACATTCAAGGATGGCTTTTAGGATTATCTTACATAGAAACCTTAACTAGCCAGGTGTCTCTCTGCATCTAAAGTTGGGTTTCATTCACCCAGAAGCTTTTTATGCCCAATTTTTTGAGGCCGTATTTATATGTAAATCCGGATGCATATGTAGAAGACAGCAATCCCGCCGTCACTCTGCTAGGGCGCACACAGGACTGAGTCATCGGCTAGAACACTGCTGATGCTGAGGACCACCATTGTTTCTGTGAAGGTAAAACGAGTCATTTCTGAAGCGTCAGAGACAGTTTACTGTCATTTGCTACAGTGTGAAAGAAGCTCTAAGCTCCTTGGAGGTGGTGATGGGTACCCTGCTTTTCCTCAGGAGCAAACGAGGGCTTTCCTTCCTGGGAAACTGGAAGGTAACTGTGCTTTTTACCCTCCTGTGATTCAGGTACGTGTTCATTAAATTGAATCAGATCTTGACTAATGGGCAGAAGAAGACTATAAGGTGAAAAACAGTGAGTGTGAGCTTCAACCTCAAGTTTTTCATAAAGCATCTCTGATGTAGACTGGTTCCTTTGTCCATGTTAAACTTCCTATAAAGTCCATAAAAATAACAAAACACTTAAAAAATTTTGAACATTCAACAGAGTAGGTAATATGATGATATTTCCCTAAAGTATATTAAGGAAATACTAGTAGTGCTTTATTCTGGAAAGATCTTTACGAAGCATTTACAGTCTCGGTACTCAAAGTGTGGCTCATGGATCAGTAGCTTCTCATCTCCTGGGAGCTTATTAGAAAAGCAGGTTCTCAGCTCCACCTCAGACATCGGAAACCAGCTTCTGTATGTTAACAAGATCCCTTGTGATTCCTACACACATTAAGGTTTGAGAAGCCTTGGTCTGCCTGGTACTTTTACGTGCATCATCTTCCTGCCAGCATAGCATGAACACAGGAGAAAGTGATATTGACCTTACCGCACACAGGACTCATTTCCCCGGAGGTGGGGAAATGATAGCAACTGCCTTTCCTTAAGCCCCCACTAAGCGCCACTCTCCGTAGGCGATCATAGTCCCTTTATCCTCCCACACCCCATTAGGGAGGGATTATTAGCTCTACTTCATAGTTGAGGAAAATGAAGCTCAAGAGGGTAACTCACCCAAGATCACACTACCAAGAAATGCTAGAACCCAAATAGCTCCCTGACCTCAGAGCCCCTGCTCTTTCCAAGTGTTCAACAACACGCTAGAACACGAAGGAGGTTACCACAGTGGACTTTGGCTACATTTTAGAATTGCCTGGGGAGCATTAAAAACCACTGATGCTCGCTTAGTGTGTTTGGGCTGCTGTAACCAAATACTACAGACTGGGTGGCTTATAAACCAGAAGTTTATTGCTTACATTTCTGGAGGCTGGAATCTGAGATTCGGGTGCCAACATGATTGAGGTGAGGTTGAGTGACCCTCTTCCAGGTCATGGCAGAAGGGGCGAGAGATTTCTCTGGAGCCTCTTTTATAAGTACACTGATCCCACACTTCATGACCTGATCACCTCCCAAAGGTTCCACCTACTAATACCATCACCTTGGGGGTTAGGATTTCAATATACGAATGTTGCAGGAATACAACATTCACACTACAGCACCCACCCTCAGAGATTCTGATTTACTTGGTCTGGGGGCTGGGCCTGGCATTGGGATTTTTTAAAGTTCCCCGGATGATTCAAATGTGTACCCCCACGGCCGACACCCACTGATTTACAGACCAGCTAAACGTCTCTCTGTTTGGCACTGCTGACAGGACCTTCATCCGGAACAGCTCACCTGCCTTGGTTCACTTGTTACATGGATAGACTTTGAAATGGCTGGCACTGGTGATGCCAGCCAGAGTAATGGCATAAACACCTAAAGCATTTGATGCTTTGTTACATGCAACAATCACATCATGTTCAGGAGGAGAGAAATTGATTATGGAGTCAGATGTGGCTGAATGTCCAAAGGCAAATATTCACCTTTCCCAATCTTTCTGAGGAGTACATTCTCTTAGCTTACTACTCACATAGCCTGGCCCTCAGCTCCAAGCACCACTTAAAATCGCGTGTGTAGGTCTGCAGGTGGGTCTAGTATTAGGCAGAGCAATATTGAAAATAGGTACCAAAGTTCTAATCCTGCTCCACCAATTGGTGACAGAAGTTGGCTATACTTAATTTTTTTTACTTAATCCTCACCGTACCCTACTTCTCAGGTAAGCAAACTGAGGTTCAGAGAAAGTAAGAAATTTGCTGGACCTGTGATTCAACTCAAAATAATGCCAAACAGTCTAATTTATTTTCTTTTTGCCATACCATACTTTCTAATAAGAAGGAGGTTCTTGCCTTAGAGAGTCATCCCCTGGGAATTCAGGTTAGTTCAACAAAGACTTTCAGAGACTCTGATGGGAGCCAGACACTGAGCTAAGTTCCGGGGCTCTAGAAAGAAGGCAAGGTCATTTGCCTCATGGAGTCACAGTCTTGAAGGGGAGACAAATGGGCTTACGCAGCACTGTCCAGTAGAAAGATAATGTGAGCCACATATATCATTTACATTTTTCTAATGGCCACATTTAAAAGGTAAGAAAGGGTGAAATTAATTTTAATAATATGTTATTTAACTCAATACATAAAAATATTTCAACATGTAATCAATATGAAAATTAATGGCAGATTTTACATTATTTTTTATACTAACTCTGAAATTCTGCATGTGTTTTTTATGACAGCACATCTCAATTTGGACTATCCACATTTCAAGGGCTCAGTAGCCACATGTGGCCAGTGGCTACCATATTGGACATTACATATCTAGAGATACAGTGAGGAAAGCCTATATTTGTTGTTGGGGGAGGGGGATTAGGGCAGGTTGGTTAGTTGTTGTTACAATTTTCTACTTTAAAAAGGTACCTAAAAGCCCCACATTGGGGTGCATGTGACGCTATATTCCTTAGGCTGAATCTCTGTACTCAGTGAAATAATGCATTTCATATCTGACTGGAAGGAGAGCCACAATCATTCTTTCTCTTCACTCCTCTCTAGGACCAAAGTATTTTATCTTGTATGTTGTTTTTTGACTCAAAGGTACAGTGTCTTTCAGTAATAGAGAATGTAGTAGTGACTTTGCTGCTTTCTAATTTCCATTCCCGCAGATCCTCTCAGGATTGCCAATGGGTATGCGTAGTCTCTGAGCCCCCAGTGTGGTAATTTATGCAGATGACTCATAAAAGAAAACTCATCCTTTTGTCTCTTAGCCAGTTTTTTGTAATGAGCTCTGCAACATTTTTTAAATTTAATGGGTGGGTATATTTAATGCATTTGTGAAGTACTTATGAATGTATTTTTATGCTGAATAAATTTCATTAGTGATTTTTTAAAAAATCACTATTAAGCCAATTAGCCTACCTTATTAATGATTGGCGATAATCCTTTTTTCAAACAGACCTCTATGAACTGTTGCAAATCAAAGGCACATTATACATAGAAATATGAATCCTCTTGCTGCAAGCTTACACAGTATTGATCTATACTGTTTTGTGTTAGCAAAGTTCAGGGTATAAAGCTTTTTTTTTTCTCTCCCCACTGGAAGGTGGCAACACCAGTGATCTTTACAGCGAGCACCTACCTGCTAGGAGGCTTTGTGTATTGTTTGTGGCACTTCCATTCCCACACGGATGACCCTGTGTTATGATAGTGCCTCCCCCACCAGGTCGGGAGCAGGCATCTATGTTCATCATCCCTTAGTCCTGATGCCCACTATGGCACAAGAGCTGTGGTCAGCAAACCGTGGCTCGCGAGCCACATGCGGCTCTTTGGCCTGTTGAGTGTGGCTCTCTCACAAAATACCACGTGCGGGCTTGCATGTACAGTGCGATTGAAACTTCGTGGCCCATGCGCAGAAGTCGGTATTTTGTGGAAGAGCCACGCTCAAGGGGCCAAAGAGCCACATGTGGCTCGCAAGCCGTGGTTTGCCGAGCCGCAGTTTGCTGACCACTGCACTAGAGTAAATGTTTGCTGAAAAATGATAAAGGCATTGTAGTAGATTATGTCCAAGCCAGAAGAGATGAATAAATCAAGTTATTTTTCACTCTCAGAGCTCACAGGACCTGCTTCTAAGGAGGTGAGATGGGAAACAGGTACATATTGACAGTAACCAGCTGTCTGACTTTGGGTAGATTGCTCCCCTTCTTTGTACTTCAGTTTCTCCATCTGGAAAATCAATGATTAATAACTTTGCCTCCCTCCGAGTAATACTATAAAGATAAAGGGAAGAGAGAGATGAGAGCATGGTGAGCTCTTTGGAGGCAAGATCTATGTAACACTAAGTCATCCTAATTGCCACTGTTATTATTTCTCTAGGGTGTGCAATGTATTCAATTTATTCCTTTGAAGAACACAGAGGAGGGAGCTAGCTGGAATGGAGGGTTCACACTGGTGAGACATAGAAGATGAGACTGGTTAAGCAGTTTAGAATCCATCTTTTTAGTATCAGGGTATCTTATGGGACTTGGTCCAAACAAGTACCTCTCCCCAACCCCACTGTTGATGAAGAGACAGATGGAGACCAATGGCTAGATCTCAGGTGAGCAATTTAGACATGATTTAGAAGTCACTGAGCATAGATAGGACCTCCCCAGATTCCATCTTCTTTACCTATAACCCACTCACAGAAGTCTTGTTTTATGGCCCAGATGCCATTAAATGTTACTAGATATACTGGTTAAGAGCTTAAACTTTATTTTATTTTATTTTTTTAAATATATTTTATTGGTTTTTTACAGAGAGGAAGGGAGAGAGACAGAGAGTTAGAAACATCGATGAGAGAGAAACATCGATCAACGGCCTCCTGCACATCTCCCACGGGGGATGTGCCCACAACCCAGGTACATGCCCTTGACTGGAATCGAACCTGGGACCCCGCAGGCCGACGCTCTATCCACTGAGCCAAACCGGTTTCGGCAAGAGCTTAAACTTTAGACTCAGACTGCCTGGTCTCACACCCCAGCTTGCTACTTTCTAGTTGTATGGCCTTGGACAAGTTCCTTAACCTTTTTATGACATATCTGGAACACAAGTTGACCCTTGAACAACACGGGTTTGAACTGCTTGGGTCCACTTATACATGGATTTTTATCAATAAATATACAGTTAGCCCTCTGTACCCGAGGTTTCCCATCTGTGGATTCAGGCAACTATGGATAAAAAAAAGCAGTATTTTTGATTCTTGTTTGGGAATCTGTAGATGTGAAGGGCAACTACATGCATTCTTCTACACCATTTTATAGAAAGGACTTGAACATTCACAGCTTTAGGTATCCGTGAAGGATCCTGGACCCAATCCCCTGTGGATACTGAGGAACTACTGTAGTTAAGTTTTTGGGGAATGAAAAGTTATATGTAGATTTTTGACTGTGTGGGGTAGGGAGGGCCCCCACATTGTCCAAGGGTCAACTGTACTTAACTCATAGCTCTTGTGAGAACTACATTTACACATGTAAAATGCCTAGAACAGTACCTGGCAAATAGTAAGTCTTCAATAATTTTAGCTATTAAAACGGATATTATTATACACTAGAGGCCCGATGCACGAAATTCGTGCAAGGGGCTGGCCCTTGCAGCCACAGCATCCGGCGGTCATTCGGCTATCTGGTCTAATTGGCATATTATGCTTTTATTGTTAGATTGAGAGTTGAGCTGGGCACTATATACATCATCATTCTGTCATCCAGCTATAGATCTGAGACCAGGATTTGACTAGCCCCCAAGCTGGAGAATGGAACCAAATTCCATTGGGGCACAGAGCACGTACTTTATTTATGAGTAAATAATAGACACAGCTTGCTTTATTTGAAAATCAAACAGAAAAAAATAGAGCCAAATGAAAAATTGCTACAGAATAAGGGAGAGGCAGTATTGATTCTTAGGAGGTAAGCAGACCTTTAAAAATTATTTACTGTAGGTACTTAAGTAATGTGTATACAAGTTTGGCATCCTCAATAGATGCAAAAATACGTGAAATAAGAGTAGAAAATAGCCCTAGCTGGCTTGGTGCCTTGGATAGAGTTGTCAGCCTGTGGACTGAAGGGTCCTGGGTTCAGTTCTGGTCAAGGACACATAACTCGGTTGTGTGCTCCTCCCTGGCCTGGGCTCTGGTCTGGGCATGTGCAGGAGGCAACCAATTGATGTGTCCCTCTCACATTGATGTGTCTCTCTCTCTCTCTCTCTCTCTCTCTCCACTCTCTCTAAAAAAATCAATGAAAAAGTGTCCTCTCGTGGGGATTTAAAAAAAAAGAGTAGAAAATAATAATGAGAAAGCAACTTGGTTTGGGGAAAAAAGGATTAGAGGAAAAAGAAGACAGGTGAATTGCAAGGAACCTAAAAATGTAAAATCTGCAATAAAGTTAGAACTGAGCAGAACTGATAAAGTAGGAAACTGAATCAGTGAAGTGGATAATTAGCTCTATCAGAATATAGAAGAAAAGAACAGAGAGATGAAGACAAGAATTAGGAAGTGTTACTAGGGCTTTGAGGGTCTTTTTCTCATTGTGCCCCACATTTCAGTTGGCTGGTGTGTTGTAAGATGGCTTCTATTGACAAGAGAAATTTGAACCTGTCATGTACCTATGAACTGCCCTTCTTTGGCTCCTTGGCCAGTACCATAAATGTATTCCTTTCACCACATCCTTCACCCCTCATTTCGAATGAAATCTCCTGTCTAGTGTGATACCTCTGAAAGCCATCTGATAGAGTGCTGTCCCAGCACTTCCAAGAATGGCTATTTTTTCATTGTGAAAACACTATGAGAAGAGCAGCTGAACTAATAACATTTTTTATTCTACAAAACAGAGCTGTAGAGCGCAACATAATGACCACTTTCATAACCAAGAAACTATCAAGACAAGAAATGATTTGTCTACATCTGCAAACCCATACTGAATGACCTAATTCTAAGCAAAGAGCCAATGCAGATATCTGTCATCAAAATACTTTTTATTACTATCTTCCTTTAAGAACCTGATCTTCTTTTAATTATGTTTAAAAATCAGTACATATAATATCTCAATAATATAAACAAAACAGCCCACACCAACACCAAAGCAAATTGTCAGGAACTATACTAAAATGTTAGCCATGATTATCTCAGAGAGTCATGAATAATGCAAATATTGATAGGTGAATAGATAGATAAATAGATTTTAAAAAGAATTTTTCTGTATTTTTACATTTTCTTCATTACATATTGTAGCAGTAATTTTTTGGCTAAGAAACAAATTCTGATTTAAAATGGCGTAGACAAATAGGGGCTTCTTTTTCTCACACAATAAGTGCGAGGCACCTGACATTGGTTCAGAGGTTAAGGATAACAGGGCCTATTACTCTGCAGTTCTCTTGTCCTTTCTCTCATGCTGGTCCCTTATGCCTCAAGATCACCTGATGGCTACTGAAGCTCCGGGCATTAGGACTTATTCAAATCAGGAGAAGCAAGGGATGCTGAGCCAGCTGCTCTGTATCCTTTTATCAGAAAAGCAAAAGCTTTCCCTAAAATGCCAACAGACTTCCGCTTTTGTCCACTCGCCACAATAGTGTCACTTAACCAACCCTGGCTGCAAGGGAGACATGGATAGTGAACATTTAGCTTTCCAGCCTTACAGCCAAAGGCAGCAAGGGAGAAGGGGGAAGTTGAAAAGGAGTGTTGGGTGAGCCAAACTTTGCTGGCTGCCAGCGCATTTTTAAAACATGTATTATTTTTATAATTGAAAACATATTTTTGAGATTGTTATGTTCAATTTTAATCTATTATAGAATCTCAATAATGTAAAAATATGCACACCAAGAAGACAAAAAAAGTAAAAAGAAAAGAAAAGTAAAAAGAAAGCCACAGGAGCATTGAAGTTGTCTGCTCTGGGTCTTGACACAAATGGTATTTCACATTAGCATTACTCTGTGTGATCAAGGTGGGGGAGACTGGGTGGTTCATTTATTTGTATTTATATGGAAGAAGTGGTTGATGAGATAGTGTAGACGGACTGGTGACTGGCCTGGCGGGATAGACAGGGACCCAACCCTTCCTGTTGTAGCAGGTTTGCAGTTTGTCAAGAACCAACAAACGTTTTGGGAAGCTCTAGTTCCGGTGATTTCCGCAGGCTTCTCTGACCTATGAGTCTACGATGTGAATAAGCGCTGTAAATGGGGTTTTAGATTTAGAGCGCTCACAAGAGCTTTCTAGGAAGACATGTTCAAATAGCATCTCTGTGCTGTACACGAGTAAGCCAGTATCAGGAGCCTCTAATTTCCTAAGTAAATCTCTCTCAATTAAACAGAAAGGGAAGAAAAACTGAAAGCAATAAATGGACTCACAATGTCAATCCCATTTTGCGCTTTTCCATGTTTTTGAAATTGCCCTAACCAAAAGCCCATGTACTAATAGAAAAACGAGCAGAATATATGAATCACTTGTTTTGATAGCATTATGCTTAATCTAGCTAGAACACTTCACACAGTCATAGAGTATGAGTTTTCTATCCAGCGTGAGTTTTTAAAATGAAGCTTTTCAGTCCTGATTGCCTTGGGAAAGCAGATTTCATAATTTGCTCTCCAGCCTTGCTGGAAAATCCATCTGTCTTTGCAATTGAATTTGCAAAGTGAAATCATTTCGAAGGGCTGTTCTTTTGGCCAGCTCCTCTGCTCCTCCTCCCCTTCCCTGTCTGTTTCCAGGGCTCCCTGTTGGCCTGGGCAGACCAGGCCATCCTCTCATCCTCTCTGAAGGAATGATGTGGCCCTGGGGGATGGGTTTTGTCCACACCCTCAGCTCCCTCTTCCCCCTCACCTCCCAGATCACACAGCTGAATTCTGCAGCAGTTGTGCCTCAGACTCTCAGAGCTGCAAAGTAACCCAGGAGAGAAGTGCTTGGCTGGGAGGTGGTGGACTTGAGTTCATCCCAGCTCTGTCACTGAGGGACCATATGGCCTTTGTGTCTTCAGAGCAGACCCAGCCTTTGTTCTAGAATCAAATAAGATAATGGAGGCCCAAGGACTCTGAAAACTGACAAGTCCCATAAAGTGTTCGATTTAATTCTGTTCCACAATTTACAACCATTTTTGGAAACCTTGAGTTTTAGGTTACTTGAGGTATAGCCAGTGGACAGTTAGACTTATGAGACTAAGATTTAGGAGAGAGCTCTGAGCTGGAATTGCATATTTGGAGTCACATAGTGGGTGTTGGTGTCATGGTATTAAATGAGATCACCAAGGAAAATTTTGTATATTGTTGTCATTATTATTTTTATTATTTAGGAAGGCTTCCATTCTCCTTTATTTTAAAAAATATATTTTTTTATTGATTTCAGAGAGGGAGAGAGATAGAAACATCAGAGATAGAAACATCATTGATTGGCTGCATCCTGCACACCCCACACTGGGGCTCGAGCCCACAACCTGGGCATTTGCCTTGACCGGGAATTGAACTATGACCTCCTGGTTCATAGGTCAACCCTCAACCACTGAGCCACACTGGCCTGGCCCCTTCTCCTTATTAATTATCATGATTAAATTGAGAGGAAGCCTATAACTTATTTTCACAGTGAATCACATTTCACAGGTTAAAAAAAAAAAACTGTGGTGAAGCCAATCAGTCAGTAAGCCAGACTTTAAAAGTAAGGTTCCCAATTTCTCAGTCTTTTGCTTAAATTATTGGATACTAGCCAACAGACTTACCAGGTAATTAGCTTTGATGATTAATTTTAACAACTTCAACTGGATGACAGTACAGAAATGACTTTATGTTTCCCCCCCCCAGATTATTAATTAGTGGCAGGGTATAAAATCACCTCAGAGCACCCAGTATTTCTCAGTGTGGTCTATTGACATCGGGGGTGTGATAATTCTTCATTGTGCAGGACTTTCCCACATAGTATAGGCCGTTTGGTGCCCCTGAGCCCACCCAGTGTAAGCCCCCTGATATTGTGACACCAAAAATGCTTCACCACATTCCAAAATGCCTTGGGGGTGTCCTGTCTCCCATGCGGAGACAGGCCCTTACAGAAGTGTGCCGCATCCTCACATCACGTGCAGAGCATGGCTGTAATATTCTCAGAGCCCAGGGTTCTTCTCTCCCCTGAGATGAGATGATCTGGTATCAAGTTCCCTTTAGTGTACTCGCTTTAGAAATAAGATTGCATCTAAGACTTCGAGTGAATTACATTCTATAGTAAAATAATGCTAGAGGGAGTGGCATATTTTGATTTTGTTCATTGTAATGTTGAGGGCTATAGTTATCAAAGCTGTTTGGAATAATAGCAGTATCCTAGAAAATGGAGTATCACAAAGATGAAAACTTGAGGCCAGGAAAAGTAACTTTTCTAAGATCGTAAGCCAGTGAAATGGTAGAGCCAGGAATAGGGAACTTCCAGTTTGGTCACAGTGCCTTTCTACCATAAAACACTATCTCCAGGCAACTGATACTTTTGGGTTATTAAAGGTGATAGAAAAGTGTCCCTGAAACAAATTATTGCAAACTCGAGAAGTGGCCGACTAAGGGAGTAGGCAGTTTACGTAGGCCATCAACTGAGAATACAACAAAGGTAAAAGGGTTTTTCGATTGCTTGCTCGTTTATAACTTCATTCCATAAAGGACTTTACTTAGCTTACAATATCAAATGATGATACAATAGAAATAGAAAATTAAATCGGGTAAATACACATCAAAGTAGGAAACCAACCTCAGGGAAAAGCGCCAAAACATGCAGCCTAAAGGATAACAGTTGTTACACTAGAGGACCATGTTGAGTGAGAGCTTCCTGGTGGCCAAAGCAAAAAGAGTAACAAACAGTCCTCATTACCCAAAAGATGGGAGCATAGAATTCCTCCGGGGAAGGAAAGCTGAATTCTAAGAGATTTCTCAAGGGAGATTTTATATAAGGTATTTTGGTAACAAAATTTATAGCATCAATAAAATTTTAACAGTAAAATTATAATAGATTTCTATATGCTTTTTCTAATAGGAAACTTGAATCAAAACCTGCCCTGGCTGAGTAGCACAGTTGGTTAGAGGGTTATCCCAATATGACAAGGTTGTGGGTTTGATTCCCTACCAGGGCACATACAAGAGCCAACCAATGAATACATAAAATAAGTGGAACAGCAGATGGATGTCTCTCTCTCATCCTAACTCTCTCTCTCTCTCTCTCTCTCTCTCTCTCTCTGTCCAATCAATAAATAAAAGTAAAGAAAAAACAAGTCAACTCTAGATCATTAAGATTAAACCTCAATTAATTGAAGCCTATCCAGTATTGGTCCAAGGCCATTTGGTTCAAGTTTATGGATTTTAGTGGACTCACTTGATTCCGGGCTAGAATTTAGAACATCCAGAGGTGTGGATCACGTAAAATCCCCTCAGAACACTTCTATTAATAGGTGTCTCTCCTCTTACACAGACTTTGGAAGGACAGTTTGAAATTGTAGGTTATGACAAGGGCTTGGAAGATTGATATTGTATGGCACATCCAGTATTGTTTACTGTTAAACAATAGTCCACAAATCTTAGTGACCCAAAACGTGAAAGTACTATATTCATACACAGCCCACCACAGACTCTTATAGCCTTCAGGAGCAGCTCACTAATCCAGGCCTACAGCAGGACCATCTGGAACACGTACTTCCCCAGTCAGTGAGGCAGGGGGAGAGAGCATGGAATATTGTACTCCAGCTCTTACCACTCCGCTCTGGAAGTAACACGTCGCTTGTACTCAGCATTGCAGTGGGCACCCCTGGCTTTTCCTGAGTAGGAAATACTATCTGAATGTAGAAGAGAACCAGAGAGTATAGATCATTAGTAAAGTCTGCCACAGATGGGGGGAAAGGCAGTCCCAGCCAAGCGATGGAATGAGAAAGTCAGGCATACAAAGCAGGGTGGGAGAGAGTGGAAGGGCGAATGGGGCTGCTCTGTGACTGGCATCGCACAGGGAGCCTGGGGCAGGGAGGAGTGGGTTAGAGCTGGGCCCAGAAAGCTCGTAAATGCATTTTAATCCATCAACACTTTACCCCGCAGGCCACAGGGGCCCTTAGAAGGTATTCCAGGGAGGTGGGGTTGGTCCTTTTTTGAGAGGCTCAGCTCAAGGGAGGAGCAGAAGGGCTATCTCTGCATTTCAGTAATTCTACCTCAGACTTTGAAACAAAAGAACTGTTTGTTTCATACAGAAACGAACTCCCTGCAACATTCTCTGCATTGTTAGCTTATGAGGGTGCCTCCCACCTCTCATTGTGATCCACAATGAGAACCAGGCACGCTTTGCCTTTTCCAAACAGTGACTAATGGCGGAGCTTGGCCAGGCAGGCCCGGCATATTTTTCACTCCGCTCTGGGCTTCCCACCAAGTTCTCTCACAGTGGCCTGGCCACGGCCATTAGGGATGATTGTGCCTCGCACTTCCTACCCCATCATCCATCTCCAGAGCACCCCTCTCCAGCCACCTCCTTTTTAAATAGGTTTAATTATTATTTCCCCTGCTTCATGGCACAATTAATCTTCCCCACCGCCTCGGAATTTACGGCCGTGCAGAACCAGGGAGTTTCTGAGCTGCTCGCCTGCAGTCTGGGTTTTTAACTCTCGGAGGGAAGTAGGAAGTGGGGCCATGGATGAAGGCCGTGAAATACCTGTGGGCGCCAGTGGGCCCCAGGCTGGCTTCTTGCTATTATTTACCTGTGGTGTGCAGAACAATGGCAGGAGGGGACTACAGGGGATCTAGCTTGGCCTCTGTTCAGCCTATGGGGAGCCTTGAGGGCCAGGAGTGAGCAATTCGGGCTCTCTATTTCGACTACATTTTATTTCCTCCAAGTTTGGTTATGAGATGAATGAATTCTGGGGAACCTAAAAGTACAGCAGGGCAGCTATAGTTAACAATACTTAATATATTTGAAATTTGCTGAGAGTAGAAATTAAACATTCTCTCTACAAAAGACGATGAATGTGCAATTTAACTTGATGGTGGCAATAATTTCACAATGTATATATACCAAATCACATTGTATATTTTAAATATTTACTGTTTTGTCAATTATACCTCAATAAAGCTGGGAACAGGGAAAGACAAGTAGTTTCTAATGGAGTGTGTTTGCGGGAGGGAGAGGTGGCATCCTCGGCCTTATTATAGCGGCTCCTCCAAGTGGAAACAGAAGAGAAGGGCAGTTGGGATCTGGGACAAAAGTGCCACTCAACTCTCAGTGTCACTAAAGACATCCTCAATTGCCGCTGAAGCGAAAGAAGATAACAGGCTCTTAGCTTCACTTATCCTTTGGAGGAGCAGGAAGAGCCTGGTGGGTTGGTAGGAAAAGTAGACAGATGTAATTAAGATAAATGATGGCAGAAGAGACATGGATGGCCCAAGAGGTGGTGCCCACACTAGTGATTACATCTGCCTCCTCCTCCTCCTCCTCCTCCTCCTCCTCCTCCTCTTCTATTCCTTAGGAGTTTCCGGTCTCTAATGTGCACGTCTTTGCTCTAGATACACATTTAGCCAGGCTGTTCTTACATAGCTGCCACAGGGTTGCTTTGGCCTGACAGTGTACTGTTAATAAAGAAGAAGTGGGTATAAAGTCATGACCGCTTTTCACCAGCTTCATTCCAGAAGGGGAGCAGGTGAAAGAGATGGACTCCTGCGTCAGAGGAACCTAGATTCCAGTACTTGTCTTGCCCCTGAAGGCCGTGTGGTTCCCGTGCGTTCTTGTCTTCCGGGTCTCTGAGACCACAGCAGTGACCTCAGGACTGTTTTGAAGTGTGAATGAGATCATCAGATAGAAAGCAGGCACAAGTTCTCAGGAAAAGCTTACCTACTGGGAAGATGCTTGTAGCTGACGTCATAGAACTGATTTTTTAATTTCTGCCATTTAAAAATAGCTGTACCTTTGCTGTCCTTTAGGGAAAAAAAAAATAATAGGGCCTTGTCTCTGGGCACATAAGTAGTAACCGGAGAATGAGTTAGAGAAAACATCGAGTTGTTGCATTTCTAATACAGAGCACTTGGATTCCAGCCCTCTGTTTACTAAGCAGGTATTTCTCCTCTTCCCCACCCCAAGCTTTGAGATATTTTAGGTGCAATATACAGAAGCTCTATGTGGAACGCGAGAGGGAGAGGGTCCGGGGAACCTGAGGATGTCTGCAGTTAGAATGATGGGTGTCCTGAAGAAACCGGGGCCGCTCCTCCTGGTGAGGGGGCACCTTGGGAAGAGCAGTTGAGCATGTGCAGCAGGTGTTCCCAGCTGCTTTCACCATCCCCTCCCACGTTTCCTGTTTGAAAGACAAAATAGCATGTTGTCCTTTAAGATCACTTGAAATGAAAGGTACAACTAAATATCATGATTATAAACTTGAAACAATGGGACAAGCACCGTGTTGTTTGCAGTCTGTACATGCCCTCCTCCGGGCCTGGAGAAGTGTAAGGAGGTTGGTACAGCTATAGAGGCTGGCGACCAGCTGATTTTTTTCTCTCCTGTGGTCCCAAAGACGAGGAAATGAACTTAAACATCCACATCAGGACTTAGCTATGAGAAAGTGTTTCCCAGTCCAGAATGGGCTACAGAACAGCTCTCTGCATATCTTTCTTATTTGATTTAACTTTCTGTTGTGGAATTTTGCACACACACACACACACACAGAGAGAGAGCGAGAGAGAGAAAGAGGGGACAGTACTGTATAATGAACCCCTACTAAGCTCATAAACCAGTTATCAACATTTTGCTAATCTTGTTTCATTTGTTTTCATAAACACGCATGCATGCATGCACACACGTGCTTACTTCCCAACCCCCACTAGAGTATTTTAAAGAAATCGTAGATACCATGTCATTTCATTTGTAAATGCTTCCATATGTATTTCTAACAGATGAGAACTTTATAAAACACAGCTACTGTCCCAGTTCACACCTAGTGAAACTGATTAATAACAGTTCCTTCGTATCTTCTGCTTATTTTAAAAGCAGATGGGCTGTGGGTCAAGAGTCCCTTCCTCGGCTCTGCCGCTAACGCACTTCCTCTCACTGGGCCCAGGTCATGTCTTTATAAAGTGAGCCTGTGAGAGGGCCTCTTCCAATCCCCAATTCTTATGTTTCCCCTGAGAATAGCTGGTGATGTGGCCAGGATGGAAGCCGTGGATGAACTCTAAAACCCCCATTTGGATCATGAACTATTAATAATCAGAACAGTAATATGGTCAGGAAATGATCAGAGCACTTCCATTGTTTGTGGAGGCACTGAAGCCCTACTTTTACAGAATTCACAAGTGAAAATGCAGTCAGAATTCACTGCTGAAACGCTAAACATTCCAGTTTCAGCAGAAATTCCCTTGCTTGGCTTGTCCCATGCATACCTCCATTGATGTTTGCTGGTCATGGTTAATAATAAAAGCAAAATGCACTGAGCACTTGCTGTGTCCCCGGCACTGGGCTAGCTTCTAGGAAGCATGGTCTCCTTGGCTTTCACAATGGCCCTTTGTAGTCGGTATTGCTATTCCCAGGGCAGTGACCACTCCTGACACAGAGGTGGAAGCCCACGGTGCTGCTGTGTAAATCCATAGCCACACCCCCTGTGAGAACTCTGCTTTGTGGAAGGTCTTCTGCCCCACTAATCTTCGTTTAATTCCCCTCCCCGAGCATGTTGTCACCTAGCGCACCCCGCTGACAGGCCCTCTGCAAGTCCTCATCTGAGTGACGGCCCTGGAAAATCAAGCTGCGGTCTCCAAAGGGAAGGAGGATCTGCAGATTATCTCCTCAGCATGTGCAGTCACTCTGCTGGCAGCTCTCGGCGGCTTTTATGTTGCCTCAATAAAGAGAAAGGCTGCCAATTGTGTGTAATGTTCCGTTCAGAATTCTCCTGGCTGGCAGCGGCGAGACAGTAGAGACCCAGGGCAGATGAAAAAAATCCCCACTCAGCCAGATCCATATCCTTCTGCCTTTGCTCGTGTCCAGAAGTTGTTTTGAGAATCTTCCTATAATTCTTTATAGATCCTTGGACGTATCAGACCGGGAGAAAAGGGAGGAGGAAAGGGGGGTGCGCGGGCAAGCTGGCTGGGGGTCAGATCATTTTGCCATAACCAGCAGGCAGTTTCTTTCACAAATCATTGAACCCTGAGTAGCCATTATCGTCCCAACTGCTCCCTATTAACTAGGCCAGACTCTTAAGGCCCTGAGAGCCAGACAGCATTCCCCTTCCTTTCTCTCACTCTGCTCAGACCATGGTTAGAAAGCAGGCGACAGTTTACACAGATTATTGATATATACTAACATGTTTCTGATACCATTTCTTTGAGATGATTATCACCTGACCTTATTAATAAGAAGGCAAACAACATCAGAAAGTTTTCAATTGAAAAAAGAAAGAAAGGCCCAGAGACATAAAGTGGCTTGTAGAACAGGACTTCTGACTTAAAGTTCTGTTCTTTGCCATTATGGTGTGCCTTCTAGATATTTCGTCAGCTTCCTGGATGATGGGGTGCCAGCGTGGAGTGGGGAGCTAGCAAGGAGACCTGTGTCTTTGGTGGTAGGGAGCAGGAAAAAACCTGAACTTCTTCCGATTGCCTTCTCTGAAGGTCTTAACATCCTCTTAGCAACCGACTAGTGATCATATTGGCTTAAAAGTCATTACAGTGAAATCCAAAGCTGGGGGGAGGGGAGATCAATGCAAAGACATTGCTGGGGAGAAAGTGCTCAGAGGGGATGTGGGCACGCTGCCGCCCTCCCCGGCTCTGGCTCTGTCCATGACTATGGACTGGTGGCTGGGCAGATAGTTTGACTCTCATTTCAGAAATGCAGAAGCTGAGGAGAGAGGGAGTGAAATGATTCATTTTCTTTAAGGATACCTGAAAATTTGAAATCTAAAAGTTTTCTCTTTAGATAAAAGCATTTGAAGGGTCCAGGCTAACTGCTGGTCTTTAGAACGGAAATGTTGACGTCACTAATAATTTTTCACCATTAACAGGGGTCCTGGATAATGCTAAGGTATTGCCTCTTGGGCAGCTCAGAGTTTCTAACCTTGAGACAGGTTCTGAAGACTCTTATCCTTCTAGCTTGGATGCTGGCGACATCTCCAGCCCAGGGGAGTGGCCAGACCCAACCCCCAGGAATATCACTCCTCTTATTGGATCAGTTTCAAAAATCCTTTCAGTAATTTTTAAACCAAGGGTTATGCATTCATTATAGAAAAAACACTGACAATACAAATAATCAAAAAGAAAAAAGTGCCATTCCACCACCCCAAAATCATTACTGTTAACATTTAAATAAATTTTATGTTGTATGTGTGTATATTATAAATGTAAACATATACATATACACATACATCCTATTTAATATTTTTATTAAAATGTACTGTTTGTGACCATATATCCCATTAACATATTACAGTTTTTTCCCATGTCAATATGTAAACTTCTACTTTACCATTTTTAATGGTACCATGTTATTGCATTGCATAGAGTACCATGATTTCTTAATTGTTTTTAAATTACATATTTTACTCATACAAGCAAATACACAGAAGAATTGCCATAGTTTATTTAATCTCTGCCACCTTCAGCATTTCTTTTCCTTAAAGCATCTAATACATCCAGTAACTAGTATTTGAATTTCACTTTATAGTTTACAATACACTTATACACATATTATTTCATTTGATCCTTTAAGGCTTGTATTATATTACTATTTTCCTCATTTTATAGATGAACCTTAAAAAGCTCAGAGAGGCTAAATGATGTATGCAGTACCCTAAGTCCAGTTAATGTCAAAGAGATGCTGGGCCCAGAGATGGACACACCTCCTGTGGTAGGGCAGACCTCCATCGTAGGCAGGGGGGAAGTAGGGACCAGAAGAGCGGCCCTGACATGCTCCTGTCTCTCCCCCCCACACACACTTAGGCATTTGTTATGTGTACTGACTTGTTTCATCACTGTGTCCCTTATGACTCTGTGTGCTTTTTGAGAGCAGACACCTGTCTTCATTTCTCCTCTCCCCTGCTCCCACCACAATATTAGTGTACAATACTTAGTTCATGTTTCCTGGGTCAGTGTGTAAGTGAATGAATGCATAAACAAATGAACAAGTGAATGAATGAATGAATGAATGAACGAACGAACTAATGAAAGGTGTCACAGAGATAAGCGAATTGCAGAGGCTGGATTTTGACAGTTTCCTCCGTGCCTCTATTTTCAGTTCACATATTTAATAAGCCATCTTGGTGTCTGAGTTTTTGTACTTCTGCAGGTTTTTGTCACCCCTGCAAAGCTTCCACACGAATGCATGGAAAAGCATGTTCAAAACCAAGGGCAAGGAGAAACTGTCTGCATGCTAGAGTCCCTCTAGCTTTTCCAGTGCCCCACCCTGGCCCAACTGGGATGAACCAGGCTCACCTTAAAGGCATCTCCGAAATTACCTCTCTAATATCCCTCATTTGGAACTACTTGATATATATGATCTCATTTGAACTGCTTGTGAAAACAATGGCTTAGCCTAGCAGCTTATAGCATACTTTATGAGGGTTGTTTGAAGTGCTATTATTGTTGACAGTAAAAGCTGTATAGCAGAATTACAAGAAATTTTGGAACAAAAATCATTCAAATCCCATCACCTAACAAGGCATTTATTTTTATTTTTGCATAATCTCCTCAAAGTCTCGTCCTTGTGCATTTTTTTCCTACTCGTCACAGGGAGCATGCAGCATTGTTTTCTGCTTTTTCCACTTAATATTACTGTAAGAAGCCATAGCCGATTTGGCTCAGTGGGTAGAGCATCAGCCCGCAGACTGAAGAGTCTCGGGTTTGAGTCCAGTCATGGGCACTTACCTTGGTTGCAGGCTGGATCCCCAGCCGGCCATGGCTGGGGTGCATGTGGGAGGCAACCAGTCCATCTGTCTCTCTCACATCTATGTTTCTCTCTCTGTCACTCCCCCTCCCTTCTACTCTCTCTAAAAAAAAGCCAAAAAAAATCATTATTGTAAGAATCTTTCCTCCCCCACCATTTTTCTGCATAGACTTTATAATTATCTTTTTAAAATGTTATTAATTTTTTTAGAGAGAGAGGAAGAGAGAGGGATAAAGAGATAGAAATATCCATGAGAGAGAAACATCAATTGGCCGCCTCCTGCACACCTACTAGGGATCAAGCCCACAACCCCAGCATGTGCCCTGGCCAGGAATCCAACCGTGTCCTTCTGGTTCATAGGTCAACGCTCAACCTCTGAGCCACTCCAGTGGGGCATAATTATCTTTTAATGACCAAAACCCCTCTATTGGATTGATATATGGCAGCCCCTGTGTTTGCCATTTAAGATGTTCCTGATTTTCCACTAGCCCATAATGTGGCAGTAAACATTGTTATGCTTATCGCTTTTGCATTTGTTGCCTGATTTCCTTAGAACGCCGCCCTCCCATGAGGAGTGTTGCAGGGTCTGAGCAGCACTGTGCTTGTGGCTCTTGCCATGCTGCTTCTCCAAAGGCTGTGCCAACTTATGTCCAGCAGTGATGTGCTGACCCGTGTCAGGGGAGCTTCATCAGTATAGGATGTTGTTTAAATTTTTTGTTTGCTCATTTAGTAAACATAATGTGGTACTTCAGGGTTGCTTTATTTTGCATTTCTTTGATTATTAAAAGAAATTAGCATTTTTTCCCTCTGGGTACCTTTTGGATTTCCTTGGATGTGAGTTGTCTGCTGCCTCAGTGCTTCGCCCATTTCAGTAAATTTAAATCTTGATTTTAAAAAAAGCCAGACCCAATAAAATCTTTACACATAATAGCTGTTGTATTTTTAATATATTTTCCAATATGGTGTTTGCCTTTTAATTTTAGATCTATATTTGTAGTAGAAAACACCTTATTTTTATAATCAAATCTGTCAATTTTTTGTTGTTGTTGCTTCGAAGCATAGAAAGCTACCCTCCCTCTGGAGACCTAATAAATATTTAATTCTACCTTCTGTTATTTTAAGCTTTTTAATTCATCTGGATTGTATTTGAGTATAACTTAAGTTGCAAATTACATTTTTTTCCCCAAATTGCTAATGTTATTCTAACCTTTTCTGTTCTCTTTCTCAGGGATTATACACCAGATGAAAGGTGATTATGATACTGCACTGAAACTCCACAAGACCCACCTGTGCATCGCCCAGGAGCTGAGCGATTACGCTGCTCAGGGCCGTGCCTACGGGAACATGGGCAATGCCTACAATGCTCTGGGCATGTACGACCAGGCGGTCAAGTACCACCGGCAGGAGCTGCAGATCTCTATGGAAGTGAATGACCGCGCCTCGCAGGCATCCACACACGGGAACCTTGCTGTGGCCTACCAGGCCCTGGGTGCTCACGACCGAGCCCTGCAGCACTATCAGAACCACCTGAACATTGCCCGGGAGCTGCGTGACATCCAGAGTGAGGCCCGGGCCCTCAGCAACCTGGGCAACTTCCACTGCTCTCGGGGGGAGTATGTCCACGCTGCCCCCTATTATGAACAGTACCTCCGGCTTTCTCCAGACCTTCAAGACATGGAGGGAGAAGGGAAGGTCTGCCACAATCTCGGCTACGCCCATTACTGCCTGGGAAATTACCAGGAGGCGGTGAAGTACTATGAGCAGGATCTGGCACTGGCCAAAGACCTTCATGACAAACTGAGCCAAGCGAAAGCTTACTGCAACTTGGGCCTAGCATTCAAGGCTCTATTGAACTTTAGCAAAGCTGAAGAGTGTCAAAAGTACCTGCTGTCCCTAGCCCAGTCCCTGAATAATTCCCAGGCTAAATTCCGAGCCTTAGGGAACCTGGGCGATATATTCATCTGTAAAAAAGATATAAATGGTGCAATAAAATTCTATGAGCAGCAGCTGGGCTTAGCTCATCATGTAAAGGACAGAAGACTGGAGGCCAGTGCATATGCAGCCTTGGGCACTGCGTACCGAATGATCCAGAAATACGACAAGGCCTTGGGTTATCACACGCAGGAACTGGAGGTGTATCAGGAGCTGAGCGACTTGCCCGGGGAGTGCAGAGCTCACGGGCACCTGGCTGCCGTCTACATGGCCCTGGGGAAATACACAATGGCTTTCAAATGTTACGAAGAGCAGCTGGATCTGGGGCAGAAGCTGAAGGATCCAAGTCTAGAAGCCCAGGTCTATGGCAACATGGGCATCACCAAGATGAACATGAATGTGATGGAAGAAGCCATCGGCTACTTCGAGCAGCAGCTGGCCATGCTGCAGCAGCTAAGTGGAAACGAGTCTGTGCTCGACAGGGGCCGGGCCTACGGCAACCTGGGGGATTGCTATGAGGCCCTGGGTGACTATGAGGAAGCTATCAAGTACTATGAACAGTATTTATCTGTTGCCCAGAGTCTGAATCGCATGCAAGACCAAGCCAAGGCTTACCGGGGCCTAGGAAACGGACACAGGTAAACACGTGGTTGATAAACTAGCACAAAGAGCAGTTGTGGCAGTAATGGCGTGTGGTTTGTTGACTACAAGACATTTTCATACGTATCTCATTTGGTTCTTCCAATGATTCTGTGAACTTAGCAGGGGATAGTTCTACCTTTATGTTACGGAGGAGGTAACTGAGGCCCAGAGAGGTTAGGTTAATCTCCAAGGTTACACAGTTTAAAAGCGACAGCTGAGAGTCACACCCAGGGCTCTTTGACTCTGACTGCATTGCCTTTTTGACTGCATCGTGATGAGCAAGATAAAAGATAATAAGAACGGGAAAGATGAGTGAATCAATTTCACTGAGCTTTTCTGAATGCCTCCCACATTATATGAAGTGTTTTTTAATACGTCATCTGTACCCACCAATTATTTGGCCCCCATTTTGTTGCTTTTAGGGAAAGCCATTTGATAATGGCAGGAGTGAATAAATATATATTATCATCATGCTGGGTACCTTGAATATATATCTTGCTTAACATTTATAGCAATCCTGTATTGCTCTACATGTATTATCATCTGCTATGGGATGTGCGATTTATTATCATTTAGAAACTGAGGCTCAGGAAAAGGAATTTACGTGCCTCCACACAACTGGTTTGGTCTGCTGCCAGAATCTATGTTCTTCCCAGTCTTATCACATCATCTCTTAGCAGCAGCACAAAAAGATACACTGTTGGCTAAGGTGATGCTTTTCCTTCTGAATGTGGGGAGCCCAAGAAGGTGTCTGTGTCTGCAAAATATACGGCTTCTCCAGATAGGCAGGGGATTAGGGCTCCTGGAGTGGAGGGAAGGCAAGGGTCAAACTAAATCATCACCCACAGAGTGCTCGGAGGAGTTCAGGGTGAAGGATTTATAGCTGTTGTAAAGTGATTTCAAAAACATAGTCTAAGCAGTAGTGGAAATTGGGAGGCCTGAAGAACCAAACAGTTCACTTGCTATCATTGTGCCTATTAATATATTTTATGTTTCCTCTGGGGTGTATATCCCATTGAATCTCAAGCTCTTGGGAAGGTCACTAAGGGATGACTTTTGAATTGCTTTCCAGATTATGAAATTCCCCTGCATCTCACTCTAAGGGCACATGATAGATTTTAGCTAGAAGAGGAGTTAAGAGCTTCTATAGTAAGTGACAGTGACAAATGCTTTTCATTTTCTCAGGGGCTTTAGTATGTCTGCACCTGCACAAAATAATATCATTGCTTTTCTGTCTACATCCCCACAGGGCAATGGGGAGCTTGCAGCAAGCCCTTGTGTGCTTTGAAAAGAGGCTCGTGGTCGCCCATGAGCTCCGGGAGGCCTTTAATAAAGCCCAGGCCTATGGAGAACTGGGAAGTCTGCACAGCCAATTAGGGAATTACGAACAAGCCATTTCCTGCCTTGAGCGCCAGCTGAACATTGCTAGGGAGATGAAAGACCGAGCTCTGGAAAGTGATGCGGCCTGTGGCCTGGGGGGCGTCTACCAGCAGATGGGGGAGTATGATACAGCCCTGCAGTACCACCAGCTCGATCTGCAGATCGCAGAGGAAACCAACAACCCCACATGCCAGGGCCGAGCCTATGGCAACCTGGGCCTGACGTACGAATCTCTGGGCACCTTCGAGAGGGCTGTGGTCTATCAAGAACAGCACTTGAGTATCGCTGCCCAGATGAACGACTTGGTGGCCAAGACGGTGTCATATAGTAGCCTCGGAAGGACCCATCATGCTTTGCAGAACTATTCCCAGGCGGTCATGTACTTACAGGAAGGTAAGTGCCAAGGCCCCCGTGGTCTCTGGGTCTACTCTGAGATGGAGTTCAGAGTCTACTCAGAGGGCCGTATGCACCATCCTAGTGGCCATCCGGTTTGCAGTGAGGATCTCAGAAGCCACTTCCGTTCCACTCCGAAACCATGATATCCCCACTGGGTGTTCTTTAATAGCACAAAGGCATTCATTCTAGAGTCCAGAATGTATTACCCAGCTTGTCTTACTCTGCCAGCCAGCTGCCCAAGGAGCAGCTACCCTCCTTCCTGCTTTTCAGGATCCTCTGAGTGAACAACACATTCTGCCAAGGTGAATCAAATAGGATCTAATCAGGTCAAACTTAAGAGTCAGAGGAAAATTCTTAGAATATATCACAACTATCCAGAAGTCCATGTTGATGTAGCAGCTGAGGTCCAACCCTGAAGCATCAGTCTGAGGGTCACTCAGGCAGTTGACTAGACTTCCTTCTCAGAGCTTATTACCTTCGGTGCTCGGGATGGGGCACAGTAGTCTTGTTCCAGGCAGGCCCAGAAAGTGGCTGCAGCTGCTGTTGCTCCTCCCCCTCTCCTGGCCCTCCCCCTTCTTGCTCCTCCCCCTTTCCTTCTGCTGTCAAGTTCCCTTCAGTTACCTGAGCTGTCTGTGCTGGGAGGCTTTCTTCACCTCTTTCTACTCTGGAAAACACTGCTCCTCCCATGGGCACATTGCATCCTCCTGTCCCGGGAAAGCGGCAGGTATGATGATCTTGACTCACTAGTAAGAGGAAATTGTCGCTGATTTCAAGCAAAAACTCTCAGCTATAGTTTCTAAGTTTTTTTTTTTAACATATATAGTTTATTTAATTGGATTTAATTCTCAGAGTAACCCTGAGTGGTCTTTATTCCCATTTGCAGCTAAGTAACCGGAGACTCGGAGAGTACAATGACTTGATTCTGACTGCGTGGTCAGTCAGTGGTGAGGTGGGGCTCACTCAGCTTTTCTGACCCCGGAACCATGTAAGACCCTGTGTGGCGTTGCTCCGAACCTCCAGGAACAGAACAGGGTCGGGGCAGTCATATCCCCATTCCTCCCGAGCCCCAGCTGGGAAGCCGGGAGAGAGGGAAGCAGGAAGCCAAGTGGAAAATGGGCCAGAGGCTGACGTTTCTTTGCACAGACCAGGGACTGCTCTGGCCTGCAGGCTGAGAGGTTACCGAGAGGCTGAGCGCCGCTTCCCAGACCTTATTTGGCTCCCACTCACTGGGAGCTTGCCTCGATGCATTAAATATGAGAATTGGCTTCTGGTTTCCTGAAACTTGACTGTGGTAGAATTCCAACAGACTGGGGGCGATTTTCAGTTGAATTTGTGAAAACCATTAAATTCAGACCCAGCATCTGACAACCTTTCAGCTGTGTTCTTTTGTACTTCCTGAAATATTGTTTCCATAAAGCAGCTGCTTTGCCTGAGACATTGTAACATAATTCTATATTTATGGGAAACTCAATTTCATTTTTATTGTTCCTTGTAGTTTTAAGGCTCGCAGAGACCTAAATTCGTATGGTGGCATCTCCTCGGTGCTTGTTTCGTGGTGCTTGTTTCTCTACCAGAGAGCCGGGGTGCCTGGGGCCAGACAGGACACCGCTTCTCGTGAGCTGTGACAGAGCAGGGCACCTGGGAGGCCTTTCGGGGAGTCCTCTGAGTCGGGTCTGTACCCTCTTGCAAGGAGGGAACAGTCCAGTCAGAAACCACCTCAGTGCCTTCTCTCTGGTTTTCAGAGGGGCCTATGGATCAACCTCGCGGGGTCCCACTTAGAAGACTCTCACAGGTGGAGCCTCGCCTGGGTCTTTTGAACAAGTCCTGCAGGTGATTTGTAGGGATGCCCCTGGACTCATCCAGCCTTTCCTCTTCTTCTTCTTTTTTTTTTTTTTTTTGCCAGTGAAGAGAGGGAGCCTGGAGCAATTTAGTGGCCTTACCTAGTCGTGCAGCTAGTCCTAGCAGACCAGCTCCAGGAGAGCTGGATGTGGGGGTCAGATCCCTGAGAGACAGAAGCAGACAGAAACGGGCAACAGCTATGCTGTCTGTCCAGTGGGCTTTTAGCTCTTGGTTGTTGAACCTCTGACTAAGGGCCAGGGAGTGCCCCACCTGCTGGGGACCCATCAGGGAACAAAGCAAAGCCCCAGCTTACACAGAAGGTACCTCGGGATTGGGGTCGGGTACCTCAATGATTTTACTTCCGACTCATAGACCCAGAGCTGGCAGGGATAGCTATGTTGAAGAATGAGTATGGTTAGTTTGTTGAAGGTTAAAACAGCCAGTATTCTCCTGGTTTTCATCCAAGATCCATCTTCTTTCATTTGTGTTTCTGCTCTGTGAGGTATTTTAAAATGTGAATAACTTGCAAGTATTATTTTTGTTACCCAGTAACATGATTTAAACTTAAAATGCTATTTCGAAGTTTTCTGAGTTATATGCATTTTGAAATGCGTAATATTTTTATGAGCTGGAACCTGAGTATTGCTTTTATTAGCTTCTCAACTGACTCAGTTCCTTTTCAAAAGCCTGAAATTGCATGGGCCCAGCATGCTCAGAAGCGGGCTCCCATCCACCCTGAATTAGATTAGGAAAAGCAAGTCCTTTCTCTGTGTGCACAGCTATGGTGTGGGAGCCTTCATGCCGTCTTCTGGACAAACTAATGCCTGGGTACAGAGAGCAGGGAGGGTAATGAAGACAAAGTGATGCTGAGAACTGCTTAGTGGCCAACACAATGAGTGGGCGCCCCCTTATTTGGCTCCCACAAAGCCTTGGAGGTTGCTGGTGTCCTGAAATTCACACGCTTACTGTAGGTAAGTGACCTGAACTGCAGGTGTCTATTGGAAAGCCTTTAGAATGGGGACAATCTTATTTAAGACTTCGGACTCATAATAGCACTTGTTCTGCAACCCCGCTGAGGCACATCAAAATCTCAGCCTTAAAGGAAAAACAGATTGGACATGAAATGCATCCGCATCAGTAACAGAAGGTGGTGTCAGGCGGTGTGAGCACTCTGCTCTCGGGAGTACATCAGTATGTCTCCCTCCCACACTGATTGGGTCCTGTGCACGTGAAATAGGGACCTGTATCTACGTGGCTTCTGTGCTGGACCATGGCACTGCCGGAAAAGCTTTTGCAGCCAAAGAATTGGGTTAGATCCATTTATAGGCCCAGTTTTCATTTGCAAAGCCAGGGATTTCACATCTGGGAGGGTGGCAGGTTAGGTTCCATTCGTTTCAGTGTTTCTGCCTGCCACGCAACCCTGTCTCCTGCTGATCGCCATCACCTGAGCTCTTCCCGGGGTGCCTTGCATGCCCTGGAAAGGTTGCTGCCATCACAGATTTTGAAGAGAATGCTTACTCTGCCTGGCTGGTTCTCCCTTTGCCCTGCACTTTATCTAGCTGTGTTAACATATTTTATTTACACTTGAGACAGAATTACCCTCCTGGACTCCTTGGCAGGTGGAATTGTGTATCTTCTATGTTTCCTTAAAATTTCTCTATCTGATTTCAGGTTTAAGGTTAGCTGAGCAACTGGGCCGAAGAGAAGATGAAGCCAAAATTCGCCATGGTCTTGGCCTCTCCCTTTGGGCGAGTGGGAACCTGGAGGAGGCTCAGCACCAGGTGAGGAGAACCTTGTCCCAGGTGGACATCTTCGGATTACTATTCTCATCGTAATTGGCCAGAAGGCGCTGGCCTCTGCACTTGGGTTGATGTAAAGGTTTTCCAGCCTGTACCAGCCCAGAAGTGCTGAGCATAGTAAAGATTCTTGCTCAGCTGTGTGATAGATTTCTCAATAATTTCTTTGACATTCTTGTATTACGTGCTGCTGTTCCTCATTAATCCTTAATATGAAATTACATACATACATTTTATAATAGAAGTAGTCAAGAATTCATGATTATTGGATTTAGTGTCCTGATTTCTCTTTCTCTCTCTCTCTCTCTCTCTCTCTCTCTCTCTCTCTCTCTCTCTGTCTTTTACACACACCCACCGTTCATGGTTCTGCCTTTGTGGGTTCCTCTGGAAGGTTGGAGGAGTTGTGAGATGGTATAATCTAAAATCACACACTTAACCACTTAAGCAGCATATGAGTGATAACTGGGGAGGGCACTGTGCTAGGCAGAAGGGGCAAAGGATGAGGGAATGAAGTTGAGCACACGATGTGACTGAATTTCTGCCATAGCATCCTAAAATGTTATGGTATTTTACTGTACTTTTTAAACTATGAAAGGCAATTTAAAGAATTCTCCATTTCCTGGTTTTAAAAATTAAAACTTGTATTGATGTAGTAATTTACAGTTTCCACAGCACTTTCACTCACTGCATGTATTCCTTAAGCACCATGCGAGGCAGATGATAACTGTCCTTTGTAGAGAAGAAATGGAGGCTCGGAAGCTCACAGAAGTCACACCGCTGGTCAGTGGCAGAGCTGGGAGTCACCCCTCTCTCCCAGTCTGTCTCTGAGTCTCAGCATTCTATTCTTTAAATTTGCATGAACTTAACATTTGATACTGTATTTTCAGCATGTAAATATCAGAAGAGTTTTGTGATCTCACTGATAGAGAAGCCTTTAGAGCAGCAGGAAAGTGTGCGTGGCTCTAGGGCGGCTGGTCCAGCAGAGACCTGACCCTGGGACTCTGCTGTGGAGGCCAGTGTTCGATTCAGCTGAACTGCCTACAGAAAGCTATGCCTCTCCTGGGAGTGCTCGGCCTTCAGCTCATTCCCCGCCCCTCGCCCTCCCCCCTCGTCTATTCCCAGCCTGCCTGCACCACACCTGTTCCCACTTCAGTCCTTAGGCACTGAGAAGTGTGTGTGCTGAATTATGGTTGCTTGATGACAAGAGGAGAGACATTTTTTAAAATTCAAAATCAGCACTTGGTTGGATTAGTAGCTGATTTTTTGTTTTACAACTTTCAGACTACAAGTCTATAACCTGTCTTCTAAATCCCTTTATCCACCCTAACCTGTTTGGCTCAGTGGATAGAGCATGAGCCTGCAGACTGAAGGGTCCTGGGTTCGATTCCAGTCAAGGGTATGTACCTTGGTTGCAGGCTCTTCCCAGGCCCGGGCCCTGGTTGGGGCACGTGCAGGAGGCAACCAATTGATGTGTTTCTCTCACATCGATATTTCTGTCTTTCCCTCTCTCTTCCACTCTCTCGAAAAATCATGGAAAAAGATCCTTGGGTAAGGATTAAAAATAAATAATTCCCTTTATCTGTCAAAAATTGATTACATACCGTAAACTAGTTTACCAGGTATATGATCTGATGCCTTTCCACTAGGACAGCTGTGGGCAAACTATGGTCCGCGGGCCGGATCCGGCCCGTTTGAAATGAATAAAACTAAAAAAAAAAAAAAAAGACTATACCCTTTTATGTAATGATGTTTACTTTGAATTTATATTAGTTCACACAAACACTCCATCCATGCTTTTGTTCCGGCCCTCCGGTCCAGTTTAAGAACCCATTGTGGCCCTCGAGTCAAAGTTTGCCCACCCCTGGACTAGGACCTACCTGGAAATAAAATTCATCCTTACCACCCTTAAAAAAAAATTTTAGGTTGTACACCAAGATGTGAGCAAAAGTTGTCTTTAGTCAGTGAGTGGCTCGAGTGTGGTTTCTGGGGAATGGATAACGTTCCCTTTCCCCTCCTTGCAGCTCTATAGGGCATCGGCCTTGTTTGAAACAATACGACATGAGGCGCAGCTGAGCACAGACTACAAACTCTCCCTCTTTGACCTGCAGACGTCATCCTACCAGGCCTTGCAGCGGGTGCTCGTCAGCCTAGGTGAGAGCAGCTGGGGTTCCCAACTTGCGTGTGTGGGCCTGCGTATCTTAATCCTTTAGTGATTGCTGTGATGAAATATGATTTGTTGTTACACCAAAAAATGTATTGGATTAGAAATTGGATTGAAAGACTGAGGGAAAACTTAAAAGAGAGAAGCAATTTCAAACAATTAGAGACCTCAAATGTTTAAACCCTTTGCCCGTGGGGATTCGGAGAGAGAAGTGTATGGGAGCCCAAAATGGAATGAGCTATCAGCTCGAACAATACTCACCTGCTATATCCATGGTGCTTTGAATAATGCCTCCCAGGCATCTTCACATTCAGTGCGTCATTTAATCTTTACCTTTAAGATGGGCAGGGCAACTATTAGGGTCCCTCTTTCTGAGACAAGGTCAGTGAAAGGGGGGAGGACCCACTCAGCAGAGGGACCAGCATGCACAAAGGCCCAGAGATATAACCTGGGAGGGAGCTGAGCAGGTGGGCTTGGACAATGTGAAGTGTAGAGGAGCTGCATTGAGGAGAGATGGTCAAGAGCCAGGTCCTATAGGGCTCATCTGCCAAAGTCAAATCAGAATCAGAGTTGAGCAGGAAAGTCAGAGGGTAACCAGCGTCCAAAGAGCCAAGTGAATGGGGTCAGAAGCCAGGAGGCCAGGAGGCACTCGGGATGTGGAGCAGATGCCAAGGATGAATCCCCTAAAGTGTGGCAAAGCTGGCTCTCATGTACGGCTGCAAGGCAGGGGAAGGCCGAGACCTTAGGGTGGTGTGGAATCTGAAAATCTGGGGTTCACCAAAGGGGACTCTACACCTGTCATCTGAGGCTGAACTGAGATGCGCCCACACATTGGAGTGCGGGGCTAGGGAGGCTTCTGCCCAGGATCTCTGTAGCTGATGGCCCCTCTCTGTAAGCACACTCCCCATGGAGTCCTCAGTCTGTCCCTTTTGTCTCGTAGGCCATCATGACGAAGCCCTGGCTGTGGCAGAAAGAGGACGGACGAGGGCGTTTGCAGATCTTCTGGTAGAACGACAAACAGGACAACAGGACTCTGACCCCTACTCTCCAGTCACTATCGATCAGATCTTAGAGATGGTGAATGGCCAGAGAGGACTAGTGCTGTACTATTCTCTGGCTGCGGGCTACCTGTATAGCTGGCTGCTTGCTCCTGGGGCAGGTAAGATCTCTTTCTGTAGGAACAGGGCAATTATACACAAGACTGTGAACGTCTAATGAATAGTGGTGCATTACCATAGATCAGACTAAGAAGCTGATGTGGGATTTCAGCAAAGTCTCAGCCACAGTGGATAGTCCATGGTGGAGCATTCAATTAATAAGACAGCCCAGCTTTCTCATTCCCCCAAGAAATCGCTGCTCCGCACTGGCAAATGTGGAAGCATTTATCAGGGAAGACTAAGAGCAGGAGGATTAATTTCACTAGCAGTCCTGTTTGTAGGCAGCTGCTGTTCATTAGGTAATAAAGCGATGACGGTAAGTCCTAAGGAGTGCTTTCTAGCTATGATTTAATGGTTTTAACCCTTTGTTATGGTAAAGTTAAAGAGACTAAAATGATAGTGGCAAACCCTTCTCACGGTATATAAAAGAAGTCTTATGCTTGGCATTTCTGAATTTATCAGAATCCACTTTAACCAGTTTCATCCATTGTAAATTTATTTCAGAAATAAAAATTTCCTTTGATTAAATTGGCTTTAAATGTTCAGGCTGTAATAGTTTCACTAAATACAGAACCAGTAACTAGCTGTTAGGGCCTTACTTTTCGCATAATAAAATGCTGATGGCTTTACCATGTTGGAGACACACCAGACCCAATTAAGAGTTTATTGACTGGGGAAGTGGATCTTCTAATTGGGAATCTTGAAGAATGAGCATCTTGAATATCTGTAAGCCAATTTCAGAAAGTTCAACTGCCAGGAGAATTGATAAGGTTTCTTGATTATGTCTCCATCGCTTTGATTTTAAAAAGTGATGGCTGGATGACAATTCTCAGATGCGTCTTGGGTTCTAAGCACTCGTGCCTGTACGTGTTGTGCCTCAGCATTATCGCTTATAATCTTTCCCCTTAACTCCATTTTTTATGGGCTTTCAATAAAGAACATTTTTACCTCTGACCTTTTTATGCTGAAGGTTTTAAGCTGTGATGTTCATGGTGACTTGGTGAGTGTCAGCCACCGTGGGATGAATCCCTGTGTATCCCAGCCCCCAGCGGGCACTAATACCCAGGAGGACTCGGCTGACAACAGAGATATCAGGCTCTTTCTCTCTGGTTGTTACGTTTTGGGGACATGATTTGACAGGTGGTATATCCATATCCCTGTAATAATGAGCCGTGTATAATGAGGCTCCTATTGTTTCCCTTTCTGTTCCTCTTTGCTCTTAATGAGACTCTGAAGCTTTCACTGGGGCCCTAATCAAATCAGAGAGGACCAGCGTTTTCCAGCGCTGACACACCTCATTACCATGGGAGAATATGTCCTGTGTTTATTGCTAGAAGACCACTCTGGGTTCTGTCAGCTTCATGCCACTGTCATTTTTTGCTTCTTTAATCCATTAATGACTGTTGACCAGTTAGTCTTATTTAAAAATAGTTTTATATGTTTATATCTGGCCTTTGTACTACAGATTGGTTTTGATTTGCTTTTGTGAAATGAAAGGGCTTTGAGCACCACCGTTTCCACTTGGCTGGTTATATTTTTATGCAGGATTTCAGTTCCTGGGGAGACTAAACGCTGGCATGCTCCTGCACTCTTTTGGAAAAAAACTTACCCTAGTTGGTGAAAGTTTCCGTTTTGAAATACCTGTGAAGTAGTCATCATTTCAGGGGCTTCAGAATATATTGTCAAAAGCAAAAGCAAAAGCCCTGTGTTGAATTCCCTATTTTAGGCACCAAACCTGATGGTGAAAGCTGCCAAAAGGGCACTGACCAAACCTCTGAAACCCTCTTGAGAGGGTGGGTTTCAGGACTTCTTCACATGGTTTGGAGGAAGGCCTGCCTGTTAAAGAGGCCACATAGCATTGGCATTGCTGTCCCGTCCTTCCCCTTTCCCGCCCCCAACCCCAGTCCTGTAACGGTGGCCGTGCTTGTCTTGTTTCAGGAATCCTGAAGTTTCACGAGCACTACCTGGGTGACAACACAATGGAAAACGCTGGTGACTTCCAGGCCGGCAGCAGTGCAAACCTCCCAATAGCCACCAGCTCGGCCCTGGAGCAGCACATCGCCAGTGTGCGGGAGGCGCTGGGCGTGGAGTCTTACTACTCGAGGCAAGTAGTACACCAGCCATAGATACAACTTCAGGAGTTCTTTGTTTTGTGTTTGTAAATATCCTATTTGAGATCTTTTGGAATTCACACTTTTGTGCTTAGTCTATTCACAGTTGCCATAGCAGAAAAAGATGTGTCTCTGGAGTACAAGCCCTTAGTTGCTGTGTTTGTTCTTTTTGGTAGTTTCCCTTCAGACAGGGAAGGGCCTCATTGGAGATGCCCATTTCTAAGGAGAGTGTGTGGAATGTTTAAACATAATTGGGACTTTGAATTTAACATACCAGCTAATTAAAACCGAGACGAGTTTTTGGTTATAAGCAGATTATGATGAGTCTGTACTATAGCTGAACGCCTGTTTGAGAGAGTAACTTAGCACCAGTGACAGGGTCTGTGAATGGATCTGTGCGTTGGGGGGCTGAGGTGAAGGAAATTGAATCCCGATATCAGCAATAGGGAAGAGAACCAGTAACTAGCTGTTAGGGCTTTTTGCAAAGACTGGAAGAGTTATACACTTATGGAAACAGTTGGTCATGATTGACGATTTTATATATGGAAAATAGTTTACAGGCGAAATCAAAAGAAGAGGGTGCCTTAGAGCTGGTGGTAGTGAGATTCCCCGGCGTTTCAGTTCTACATTTTGCGATGAGCAAGTGTTGAGAAGGTCTGTGTGCCACAGAATCTGCTATGTTAGCTGGCGTCAGGTCCCTAGGATTCCTGCTTGCCTCTTGAATGATTTCATTCGTAATCATGAAATCCTAAGACATTGCTATGATTTCTTTAGAGATGATTATCCCAGGCCCCTGGGTGTGTGGTGGTCATTGCCAGCAGCTGGACTGAGTTTTAAGATGCTTATGAAGTTGAGGAGAAGTGCTTCGATGAAAAATAATCATTGGCTAGTGTAATGTCAAGACTGGGAGTAACCGTAGTGGTCATCTTGTCCAATTCCTTCATTAACATAAGCCAGCACTGCATCGGGCTTGCTGACAGCTGAATTAGTGTCAGGGCCAGGATCCAAACAATCTAGCTCTCACCCAGACTCCCAGGCCCCTGCTCGTTTTGTTTCTAATTATCAAAATTAATATCATATTTTGAGAAAATAGCTGAAGCATGTAAGAATGTCATCGCTAGCTTCTGCTTGTATGAAATCTGAACAGGCGTCAGCCACACACACACATTGTTGTCTTATTTCTTCTATGACTGCGGTGCATCCTGGAATATCCCCATTAACCCTGGGTAATGGCGTGGCGATTACAGGTGCTTGACAGTGTTGAAATCCCCAGGACTTGGAAGCAAGGCTACTCCCTGAGATTTAATTGACCATAAAATAGGTCAGGCCAGGGGATGTACAAAGCTGCTTTACACAGACAGAAAGACACTTAGGCCAGTCTGATTACATTGTAACCTGACCAAAGGTAGTGCATGTCCAAAGCGAGTATTCAGGTGGTTGGCCAGCAGTGGAAACACACACAGAAAAGGAGAGCAAGCAGGGCAATGCTCATTTCTGACACGTCAAAGGGAAAGAGAATCTTGGCTAAGGGACTCGAAGTCCCATTGGAGGCTGTTTCCGAGGTGGACTTGCAGTCAGCACACTGTCTTATCCTCCCTTCCCGCCCACAAACCCAGGGCGTCCAAAAGATGCACGCACACTTCAGCAGCTGGAGCATATTTTTAACACTGCCTCTATAGATATTCAAAGTGTGCATACGTTTTTTGGGACACCCTGTATTTGAGCGCCTACTATGAGCTGTGTATACTGGAGATTGGGAGTAAAATGGTGACTAAGATGAGCATGGCTCTGGCTCTCAGGGAACTGAAAGTTAAGAAACAACAGAACATATAAAATCTTTTAACTGAAACTGTTCAATGAGAAGGCAGGGTATAATGAAAATAAGTAGCGGGAGCCTCTATAGGAAGGCTTCCTTGAGGAGGGGATATTCGAGTTGAGCTTGGAAGGAGGACCAGGTAAAACTAGATGAAGGTATCCCAGGCAGTGCGTGCCACAGCCTTCAGTAGCCCTCAGAGGAGACCTCGCAGGTTGTCTTAGCGCCTTCCCTTGTCATTTGGTTCCGCATGTGAATCGACTTGCAGAAGAGAATGCACATCATCGACGGCGTGCTGGTCGTACAGCTCGGCAGGCGTGGCCAGTGCGAGTGGGCTCCCAGGAGGCACAACCTCTGCGGGCGCACCACCAACAGCAGCTTTGCAAACCTGTGAGGCCACAGTTAGAGCCTGAACCGAGAGGAGGTCGTGAAGGGACCCCCGGTGTGTGACGCCTGCCGTTTGAACCTTTGCACATGCAGAGGTAGTTGCTGTGTGCCGTCTGCACTTTTTTCATTCTTCCTTGTTTTATTTTTTGTAATATATTTTATTGATTTTTACAGAGAGGAAGGGAGAGGGATAGAGAGTTAGAAACATCGATGAGAGATAAACATTGACCAGCTGCTTCCTGCACACCTCCTTCTGGGGATGTGCCCGCAACCCAGGGACATGCCCTTGACCGGAATCAAACCTGGGACCTTTTCAGTCCACAGGCCAACGCTCTATCCACTGAGCCAAACCGGTTAGGGCTCTTCCTTGTTTTATAATCACCTGGTTTGGGTGTCTTCCTTCATAGATGGTGATGCCATGGAAAGCAGGTGCTATGTCCTTCTCCTCTCTGAATTCTCACTAACACGGTTCCTGGACCAAAGTGAGATTCAGTACATTTGAAGTTCAGCCACCAGAAGATGCGCTGGGAGCAGATGCTCTGTTCAGTCTGGGCTGGTTTACCGGTGCTCTTCTGGTGGATGTAACATAAGCTGTTCCCCTAGCAGTTGAATCTCCATGCCTTGGGGAGCACCAGCCTTCAATCACCCACAGCCTGGCCATGGTGTCCTTGTTATTCTAAAGACCGTGTTTGCTCTCCTTAATGGCATTTTACTGCTGAGAGGAAGTACAATGTTACAAAGGAGTTTCTGAAAACGGATTTAAAATAAAAGAACTGCTTTTATTAAGTGTTTAATAAGAAATTCCCTTCCCTTCCTCCCAGATCAAAAGAGGTGTAGATTGAAACCACTGTATAGAACACAAACCTCTCATAAGGGAGATGTTATGAATTTCAAAGCACATCTTCAGCTTTTAATTCTGATATTTAACCGGAGTCTTGCTGCTGCCTGGGTACCTGGGACAGTGCAGTAGCTATGGGGACGCTAAGCTGACTGGTTGGAACACTCAGAGGGCTATGTTCGATAGGAGGTCAGATGGAAGGAGTGCTCTCAAGGGGTTTTAAATGACCTGCAATTATAGAGTACCCTTACAATAGGGCAAATATTCCTTCATTGTAAGTGAGTACTAAATCTTAATACACTGTAACTCTTGTGTGTTTTTCTTTTGGTGCTTTTTTTAAAAAAATATATTTTATTGATTTTTTACAGAGAGGAAGGGAGAGGGATAGAGAGTTAGAAACATCGATGAGAGAGAAACATCGATCAGCTGCCTCCTGCACACTCCCCACTGGGGATGTGCCCGCAACCAAGGTATATGCCCTTGACCAGAATCGAACCCGGATCCTTCAGTCCGCAGGCCAAAGCTCTATCCACTGAGCCAAACCAGTTAGGGCTCTTTTGGTGCTTTTCTATATTTCTAAATTTTCTACAGGGAAAGTTATTTTATATTCAAATGCATTTTCTTATTTCAAAACACTGATTATTGCACCAATTAGTAAATGCTGGTGATTCCAGTTGGTTCTAGAGCAGGGGTGGGCAAACTTTTTGACTCGAGGGCCACAGTGGGTTCTTAAACTGGACCGGAGAGCCGGAACAAAAGCATGGATGGAGTGTTTGTGTGAACTTATATAAATTCAAAGTAAACATCATTACATAAAAGGGTACGGTCTTTTTTTTTTTTTTTTTTTTTTTTTAGTTTTATTCATTTCAAACGGGCTGGATCCAGCCCGCGGGCCGTAGTTTGCCCACGGCTGCTCTAGACTAATAATAAGTGGCCATTCTTAACAAGTCTGACAATGCAAATTGCTGGAGGAGCTGTGGCTGGTGAGGGAGTACATTGGCATAACCACATCAGAAGACACTTTGGCATCACCCTCTAAGGCTGAATGTTCACAGATCCTCTGGTCCAGGGATATACCTTCAGTATAACACCCACGAGAGGCTATTGTACATGAACAAGAATGTTCAGAGCTGCGCTGTAAACAATAGCAAAACTCTCACACATGCCCACATGCTACCAGTGAGAGAGTGCATGCGTATATGGTGGTGTAGTTCCCAAATGGAATATTAGACAGCGGTAGAGAGAGATGTGGCTAAATCTTAGAAATACAATATCAAGTGAAAAAGTAGGTCCCCAAATACCTACAGAATGACATGCTTTTAACAGAGATAAAGTAACTAAAATAAAAGTATGTTTTTAGGACTACAGCTAGAGGCAATAAAACTTGTACAGAAAGGACAAAGCCGGGAGTGATAGCCCTGGAATTCAGGGTTGGACTTGCCTTGGTCTGGGGAGGCAGGGGATGGATTTCATGGAAGTTAACCAATAATTAACACATAATTTTGTATGTTATTCTCCAGCTTCTTTTTGGGTGGTGGTTTTATAAGCACTTACTGCATTATTGTTTAAAAATATATTTTTATTGATTTTAGAGAGAGGAAGGGGGAGAGAAACATCGATTGGCTACCTCCTGTGCATCTTCCACTGGGAACTGAGCCTGCAACCCGGGCATGTGCCCTGACCGGGAATCAAATTGTGGTTCATGGTCCAATGCTCAACCTCTGAGCCACCCCAGCCGGGCAGCACTTAACTGCATTATTAAAAATTACTGAATAAATGAAAGCAGGCTGTGCATGGATCAGTGATGAAAGGGTGTCATGAACCAAAGATCATGATTAATCCAATTTCAAAGAGATTCCACCACCACCCCCCAAAAGAGGAAAAAAGCAGGGATTTTTTTTTAAACAAATGAATTACACAAGCAAGGTTGCAAGTAGGATATATTTAATCAATGTAAGTGGACAATTGATAGGCTGATTTAAATTATATTTGTCCTTCTGAGCAAGTACCTAAGCACCGGTCATTGCTGCATCGTTGGCTTATTTGAAGTGACAGTAGGTCTTTGAACATTTAAAACCATCTTTCTGACATTTTCTAATTCTGGCTTTTTGCTAATCAAGGTTGACCTTCCAATTAATCCCAAGTTATTAGGTTTTACTTTACAAATAAAATATTTTCCAGAATTCTTAATGTAAAAGTAGGTATAATACTTTGGGGCATTTATTTTGTCCCTGAAAACAAAGGGTTTTCCGTTTCATTCTAAATCAGGGTAGTGCCCGTTTGAAAATATTTCATGAGCATGTAGTCAGTCTGTGCCAGAGCTGGCACTGAGCCCGGAGATATGTGCATGAATAATAGCTGGAATTCTTGGCCTCACAGTAGCTCACACTATGGAACAGTCAACAAATGTGTAAATTATTAATCGACCATGTGCAAAATGTTATTGTAAAGTTCTAATCAAAGAAGGCCATGCCTCGCTCTACCCACTTGGGGGCAAGTCAGTGGTTCCAGAGGCTTCTAGGGAGGTGAGCTTGGCCGTGAAGAATAAGGGGAGAAAGTCATTCTAGGCAGAGGAGCTCCTCCCTGGGCACAGGAAGGAGGGAAGGAAGGGCCCAAGGCCTTCAGCTAATGATGGCAATTTTAAGAGGATGATGATCTGTCTATTCCTGCGAGAATGATCTTCTACATCAGCCATTCACCTGCCGCCTTCGGAGGCTCACCTCTTTCTTACAAGATCTGAAGTCTTGGGGTGAGTTTGCCTGACTGAGTCTCTTATGTGCTGTCCTCTTGTGACATGACTGAGTGCCCAAAGGCAGGCTTTATCTACGGGCTGACTCACTCAGGCTCAGCTATCTGTTTGAGTGGGAAAAAAAGATGATGCCACATTAGGGATTAGAGCACTGAAGAGACGCAGCTGCAGAAATGAGTGGAACACACTGTGGACTCTGGTCTTAGGCCCCTGGTTCCCGAATTTGGATTCCTTCCAAGAGGCTGAGTACAAAATGAGCTCAGAAGGCTTTGGTAAGCTTCTTAGTGTAAATCAGCAGCTTAGCAAGAAGGATAAGTGGGGTTGGTCGTCTTGTATAACCTCTGAAATAGCCTCAATTGAATCCCGTTTATATTTCTTGTGAACTTTTTAAAAAGCAGAATCCTTGGACTTGTTAGATATGCGGTTTCCCGTTTATACGTAGGAGGGATAACCTGGTGACCGGCAGCACCAGCCCTAAGATAAAAAGCAGATAGCGGCCGCGCAGGGAAACCGTCAGCACCTATCATTCTGTGGGGGTGGGGCCTGGAACTGCGAAAGGCCTGGCTTCCCTGGGCCCCGGGGCTGACAGTTTGCACCTGCCACAGGGCAGGGGCTAGTTTGGCATTCCATGAAGACCTGGCAGGGCGCTCTTGGACACCAGACATTTCTTCTTTTCTGTCTTGTCCCAGGTCCTTTGTTTGTGGTCCCAAAGCTTGGAATGGAATTCCTGTTAGAACAAGGGTTGAGGGGGGAAAGGGTGGGGCAAAGCCATTGACCACTCTGGACATTCAGTGCTTTCCTCTGAGTTTCACATCAACTGTTGGCTGGCTGATGCCATAACCAATTTTGTAAAAATTCTTTGAACTAATCAAATTTCAATATCCCTGACTTTGTATATCCTGCCCCTTGCTCCAGTGAAATTCCCTGGCCTTTCCCTTCCGATTGATTCTGTGCAGCTCCATCTAACAATCAATATTTAAGACATTTAATGTGTAACTCCTGGCTTGTCTTGCTTTAGGAAAATAAGCCCGAGACAGCTACCAGGTTCCTCTCGGAACGGGCTCAATAGGCCTTGCTTTTCATCCCGCCTGTGTTTTATGCGTCAGAACAGTGGTGAGGAGGCTCTGGAGGGGGCTGTCCTTCCAGGGGCACATTTAACTGTGTCAGACCCACAACGCACTGTACTAGTTGGGTTTTCCTCCAATGATGCCACGTGGCACCTCAACACTTCTGAGATTTGTAGCCACAAACATGCATTTCTTGCTCTGCGTCTATAGGTGAGCTGGGGTTCTGCTTGAGGCTGCCTGTGTGGCTTAGGTCCCTGTGCGTCATCTTCCTGTGACTGGCAGTGACCAAACAAGACTCTTCACATAGCAGAGGTCAGGGTCCCAAGAGCCCAGGTGAAACAGTTGGGCACATTGAAAGCCCTGCTCGCCTCTCATCCTTCACGTTCCATTGGTTAAAGCAATGGCACTGTCTCTACATTACTAGCTCTTAACATATCCAGCTGATCATCAGCGGGGCTGGACAGTATCGCGCTCTCATGAGTGAGTGTGCTGAACAGGGAGATAGTCTCCCTCCCCCACCTGTAGCGTCCTGGAGAGAGATAAGGAACTCTTCCTGCGGGCCTCATGCTCCCGTGCCCGGCAGCATCTGATGCCTGACCGTTTTCCTGCTTATCTCTCTCCGCTCAGCACAGCGCAGTGTGGGTAAGCTCTGCAAGCACTCCTCCACCTCTCTCGATGCCTCTCAGCTTCCTCTTGCTCCAAAACCCCGGGCATTTCCCCTCTCTCACACTTGTTATTGGACTTTCTTTTGGAAAAATTTAAAAAAATCTTTATAGTTGAAAGTATTACATATGTCCCACTCTGCCTCCTGGTGTCAACCCTCTGTTCCAGTAGGGGCCAGGTTTCCCCTTGCCATCTGCACACCATGCACATTCCCAGGAGTTTGCACTGCTTTCTTCTGCCGGTGTGGGAGCCCCAGGAGTCTGTCCTCGGGGCATTGCTCTTCCTCGCGTCGTAAGCACACACTGAAGGCAGACATTGCTTGCACAGGTGGGTAGAAGCCAAGATGGAGAAGGTATTAAGGAGACTGGATGAAGGGAGGATGCTGCTGTGGAGCTGACCCACCCATGCTTTTCTCCACTTCCTTCCCCCCCCCAAACAGGGTTGAGAAAGGTTTGGGCACACAGTACAGAGACTGATATACTTGCTGGTTAACTCGATTTAAATCATACAGAGTATCCCAGTCCCAATGATGATGCCACTGGTCATGTCTTATCTCTATATTACCTGCTCTTAACAGTGCCTGGTAGCTCAGAGGCCCTCAGTGAATGTTCGCTGGATGAGTGGGTGAGTGAAAGAGCAGAGTGCTGGGAGCTGGGAGGACACCTTCTGAACAGGCAGCATAGCATCATGAATGTGTGGTCAGAGTGTCATCACAAATGCATGACACGTGAGAACATGTGTTTCACAGTTATTACTCTAGCCTTTTTCTTCCCACCTCACCTCTGGGAAGTATCATGAAAGCACAATATTATCGTGGGAGCTCAAAGAGGTGGACTTATCCAGATCAGGTAGTTAATGCAGATCTTGCTTGAACTAACATCTACTTTATAAAATCTGACCCCTACCGAGGCTAGCACACGAAACTCTCCATTTCCCAGTAACACATTAAATCCGCTAAGGCCTTAAAAATAACAAGATGTTCTTTGCTGCTTTTTGATATGCTTATGCTCATGCAGTGAGGAGTCGCTGCTAATGAGCTGGGAGAGGCAGAGTTGATTTAAGGATCCGTCACTTCAAAAAATACTGTCTGGTGGAGACAAAGTTATCATCATAAACTTGTCTTTTTCTTTATTCCTGTGTGAGCTGTGTGTCTCTCTGCTAATTAGAAACATCAGGAGATAACCCTTCATTTCTGGCAGCCCTCATGCAAGCTTCCTGCTTTTAGGAAAGACCGAGCACCTTCCCATCTCGAGAGTTGGCCCCCAGTTGTCCCGCGCTCAGTTCCCTGCCTGCTCAGCACCAGGCTTCCCGAAGGCACATTGCTGAAAGGCGCAGCTCATTGCCTCCTCCCCTGCAGTCGCCCAGGTAGATCAAGCAACAGTGGGGCTTCCTCCTAAAACCGGGAGCTGGACCGCCACACCCTGTCCATGAAAGGACATAGCAATGGGGTAACTCTCAGCCCTTCCTGTAAGGTAATGTACACGTTGATTAATTTAAACTGATGAGGCTGAAGCTGGGTGTGTCACGTACTGATGTCATCTCAAGGCAGGAGCTAGCCTTTCTTCGGAAGATCAGCTGGAAGGACCGAAGGACACATGACATTGGTTTCCTTTCCTTCAGCTCTCCACCGCAAGCCACCTCTTCTTTTCAACTTGCTCCTTAGTGATGCTTTGGGTGCCACACCCCTGTAGAGAACTTAGGAAACCTCCTGGGGTTGTTTAAAAGGAGCTCTTTGTTATGTCTGGGAAGTTCTGCTGCTGTGGGTTTCCATAGTTTTGTTCTATCTCGGCACCTGAGTGTTTCCTTCTTGGTTGTTCCTAATCACAGTATCATTTATTGTGTGGAGTTTATGTTGTGATGTCTGTCTCTCCCACTAGACTAGAGGCCCAGTGAAGGTAGGGGTTGGGTCTGTCTGATTAACCATTAGTACAGAAGCTGGAATGTAGTTAGTGCACAGGGAATAGTCATTGAATGGCTAAATGAAATGGGCGTACTCCCCGCCCCCCCACATATAAACACTGCCTATTCATAATTATGTGAAAGCTGAAGCTAGGGAAGTTTCTGATCAATGCTAGAATTGGTCTGGCTTTGTACAAGGAAAGAGCATTTTAAAAGAAAGACACAGAATCAGCAAACTAGGATAACTCCAGACTGAAATGAAAAAGAACCAGAGGATAGCGTGTGTGTGCGTGCAGACTTTCTTTCAATCAAGCATGAGCTCATGCCTTACTGTATTTTTCTTCTTGTCTGCTTCCTCCTACTTTGGTCCAGTGTTGAGTTTTAAGTCCTCGAGATAAAAGCTCAGCATAGTTTATAGTGAGTAAGGACTTAGGATTGTGGCGTGGAAATGGCTACGTTTAAAAGAGATAGAGAATTATAGTTGGACGAAAGTTACAAGGAGGAAAAAAGATATTTGTCTAACTTGTCTTTGAAAATGAGCTAAACAGGCAATAGAATCCAGATTCTGTAAAATATGAGCTTTCCATGGTAGAGGGTTTCTCAGTAGATGAACACCTTTGAGTTCATCTTTTTCTCCTAAATAATATTAATAAACCAAGATGCCTAAGATGCCTTGCTGGGTGCTCGCCTGTGCCAAGTTAATGGCTCGTGTTTTAACCCTGACTCCCAGAGTGCTTCTTTTTGGACAAGGAAGAGAGAAATGGCCCTGTTGGCCATTTTGCTTGTGTGAGACACAGGTGTGCACACTCACTGGATGTGTGTAATAGAGGAAGCTGACACTCGGAGCCACCCAGTGAGTTGTCAGGGATCACAGCCAGTTAAAAGGTGGGACTGACCTTCAGAGGGGGCTTTGGAAAGGGCTTCTCACACAGAGAGCCAGCGTGCCTCTCGGGGCTCCAGAACTGCTGCTTTCAAATGAACTTGTTGAGGATGAGAAAAAGACCAGACAGACAGAAAGTGACTCATTCACTGCTTGTCCAGACTTCTGGTGTCCCTTTGGAAAGTTAGTAGACTTCTCTCCTCCCCTTCTGGAAACTTCCGCTGAGTCTCCAAGTACTGGGTATTCTCCACTGGCCTCAGCCATAAAATGGAGGAAAGAAAAATGTAGAAAAATACACAAGATGAAAAAGTAGAGACACATTCTGTCACAGTGTAATCTAACACATCATTCAAACAATCTGAATTCAGTGAACTCGAGAGCAAGGTGAATGGTTTCTCATTGAGAAATAAAATTCCTTTGAAGAATATTTTCAAAAAATAAATTCTTCATTACCCTGGATAGTTCTTGAAATGAAAATAGTTCATATCAGGCCATATCATGAAAGATGTAATTCAGCAGTCCTTGAGAATTTACCTATTTTCCACTCAAACATTAAGCTGATCATTTAATCTTACATACAATTCCCTGAACTCTCCCTAAATAATTGCTTTGGTGATTTTAGCTCAACCTTGAAACAGACTTGGAGCTGTTGTATATTTGACTTCATTTGAAAGAGAGAAGCAGTTTTAAAGTACTACAGACATCAGAGTTCTAAACCCTTTGCCCACGGGGACCAGAAAAGAGGAAAAGAAAAGTGTGTGGAGCCCTGAATGGAATGAAGTGTCAGCTCTAACAATAACAATGATAATACCGCCTGTTACATGTGTGGCACTTCAAATAACATCTACCAGGCGTCTCCGCATATAATGCCTTAGTTCATCTTTACAGTAGCCCTTTGAGATGGACATGACAACTGCTAAGATCCCTCTTTTTGAGACAAGGAAATTGATCCTCAAAGACTGACCTGTCTATGATCACACAAGTAAAGAATAAAGTCAGAACTTGAACCCAGGCCTCTAGGCTCCAACCGACTGCTCTTTCTGAAAAGCCATTTGTCTCTCTTAAGAGGCAAGTATTTACTGTGGATAAGCTCTTGTTAGATTTGGCAAGCCTCATGCAAAACTTTTTATTATAATAGAGCTTTTCCTATGTTTGAGACATGTGGGTGTTGCCTGGAGTTTGTAACAGTATTTATAGAATGGAATTTGAGCTGCAACAGTGCCGTTCTGACTTATTTTCTGTGTATCGCTAAACTTTCAGGTGAGGTAAATATAAAAAATATATGAATAAACTGGTCTACTTCTACATAGCTTGGGCATGTGGAATCCAGGAAAAATCTGTAGTTGTTTAAATCAAAATCGGATATGAAAAAGGTAGAAAAGAAGAAATAAAGAAGATGTCACTTAGTGTGAATACTACTCTTAAAAGAACAGCTGTGAAGTGTTTTGAATATAGTGTGGACAATTTTAGAAGTACTTTTCCAAGTAAGTTAGCCTTGTGTCTAAATAGAGTTTGAAACCTTTTATCTAGTCACTCTTTTATTCATTTATTTATTTAGCAACTATTTGCTGATTTCCCCAAAATGCCAGTCACTGTTCTGGCCCCCAGAGTTTAGAGAATAGACACATCTCCTGTCGTTGAGGAGCTCACATGCTAGTAGGTTTGCGGGGTCAGGAATAGAGACCCTCAGAAGCACAGGTGTAAGGTTAACAAAGGTCTGACATTCATTTATGATGGATAACTTCACCTGTCCCCCAAACTCCCAAATCTTTTCTTCTCTTGCAGTTGGAATTTCAGTATTTCATATTATAAGAGATTTTGCAGTCTAATTGGTAAGAAAACTAATTATTGAGACATTCATCCATCCACCCATTCACTTATTTGTTCAGTTTGTTCAGCAAACATTTGTCAGGTATTCATACTGTGTGTCTGTCCCTCTACAGAGGTGAAACCAACAGATTTCCTGTCGTAAGGAACTCTCGGTCTAATAGAGAAATGATAAGCAAATACCCCCTAATCTGGTCTCTGCCGCTTACTAGTTGCATGACCTTTGAACAAGCAGTTTCATCTCATGGAGTTTTTGTAGTAATAAAATAATGCCTGGAAAGCAGGAGGATAGAGGTGGGCACATAAGAAGCCTTCCTGTAGTTGCCACTACCAGTTATTATGAGAGAAGCAGGAGGCACACAGAGGTCAGAGGGGCCTCTTGTACCTGGGGAGGGCTCAGTCAGGAGAGACTTCCTGTTGAGGTGCTGCTTGAGCTGCATGTGAAGTGCAATGGCTTTTGCCGGGCCAGCGAGGCAGCATGAAACTGAGGTGGAGGGTGCAGCACGAGCTGCAGGCGATGGACAGCTGCCACTGTCGGGAGGTGGAGGGGGGCAGCACAATGGGAAGGTGAGGTACGGGGAGGACTTTGGCCCCAGCACGCCTAGAAACAGGACGAGAGGTGCAAAGGGACCAGGTGCTGGGTGTGGCCACAGAGGTGGAGGTGTTGTCCTATAGCCAGGGCAGGAGGTTTGCATTTGAGGAAGGACACATGGTCCAAATTGTCCACTGAGGACTCAAGATCATTTTGTCCTGTTGTCTCTGAGGCCTTGAGTTAAATATTCTATGTGGCCTGTTATTTTAGTGCGGGGAAGAGAACCATTTTAAAAACCTGCTGGACACTTAAAAGTCACGCTGAGCATCTGCTTTCAAGCAAGGAATACAATAGTGAAGGCTCTTCCTAGTTCTAGAGAAAACTGAAGAATTAGTATTCTGATTTGGTCCAGCAAATGCTGTAAGAGTAAGTCAAGTATAAAATATGTACATTTCCTAGTAACGTCTTTGATTGTTTTGGCAGAAATTACCTATTCGGAATAAATGTTCAGGGGGACAGGAAATGTTTGGGCTGTATACAGTCCAAACCAAAATCCCTTCTCTTTAAATCCACCTGACACAGCCAGGCCTGACTCAGTGACAGCCTACACTGAGGCTGTCACTATAATTGAGAATTAAAATAAAATGCTTCTGTCATAGTGCTAGTAAAAACAAATAAAAAAGAAAACAGTTAAAAGAATGGTCTCCTTTTCTGAAGGGCAGACAAGGCTTCAGCTGTCTTTAAATACGGCAGCATCAGAACTGACAAAGGAGCTCGCTGGCCCTCACTTTGACCATAGAGAAACATGTTTTATTAAATTATTTTGGCCTTATAGGGTGTTTTCTTAAATGAAAAATGATCAAAGTTAGCATGCCTGACCCTTGTTGACCCTATCATTTTAGGAAAAATAATAATATTGTTGTGGCTGAACAGTCTGGAAGGAATGCCAGTGTGCTTAGGTTAAAGATGCTCGGTGGCCTCGGCGCTTCACGGCGTCCGGGGGGAAAGAACGGAGGGCTGAGTATGTAGGTTGTGAGCTGCGGCAGAGGCACCAGTACTTTCTTCGGCATCCACCGGTTTTCACTTCCTTCTTTGGGAGAATCTCATCGTGGTGGGGAGTATAATTACCCTTGCATATGCCACTTTGGGAAGAGAACGTGTGTCCATAATCACTGAAAGGAAATATCCCGGCGTGGTAAGAGTATGTCCTGGCTGGCCCAGTGAGGTTTAGCAGCTGCTGCCAAGACGCTGTGCGAGGGGGGTGGCCTGGCTGGAATACCAGAGGCGTTGTTGGTTTCTGGATGCGATAGGAAAACCACACATTTCTATGCATAATGAATCAAAATGATGCATTGATGCACTGAGAGTTCTTATATGCATCTCCTATTGACTCACTATATTTTTATTTTAACAATAAAATATTAATTTTACATATTTTATAGTAGTAAAATATTTTTATTCTTGTCTCATTTTACCCAGATTACAAGCTAGAAAATAGGTAAGAGCACATATTATCTCCATTTTACAGTTTAGAAAACTGAGGTGAAGAGAAAATAAGTGCCTTTCATTATGTCATACAGTTAATCTGGCTTAGACTAGAGATGTTCTACTGATTCCCTTTATGCCATACTCCTTCCAGTGGTGCAAGCCTGATTGTGGGCGGATTTTCCATTATTGTATATTTTGAGTTGTAAATGGAACCTGTTCTGATTTTAGAAATACTTTTGTCTCTCACTTTCAACAAAATATTGGAAGCACTACTGTGCAGGGTTAAGACCTCTACTGAGAAAAATATCTCATATAGCTAACCTCCGAGCCCTTCGTTGTCCCAGGCATTGTACTAGGTGTGTTACATATGCCATTTAATGCCACACAACTTTGTGAGGGGGATGATACGACCCATTTTACAGTTGAGGAAACTGAGGCCTGGAGAGATTAAGTAAACTGCCAGTGGTTATACAACTAAAAGTGGTAGAACTTGAATTCATACCCAGATCTGTACCTATTTTGGCCAAGCAGTGATCATCCCCAGATTGGGTGCCCAGACCAGAATAGTTATTATCTCCACAACACACATATTTTATTTATTTAAAGATTCAGCAAATACATATGGGTCTTGATTATTAACACTTATTAAAAGATGAAAAATTCAAGTGCCAACCTCTGTTAAAAATACCATCGAATATTAAAGAAGTAAAAGCTTGCTTCTTGCTTTCAGGATGTTACCATCAAGTTGAAAGCCTAGCAGCCACACACATTAGCTTTAGAACATAAATAACATGCTCATGAAACCACACTTGGAAACAGAGAGTCAGCGGGGCCTGAAGTCGGAGAGGTTACTTAGCGCCTCCATCCAAGCCTGAAGTCATCCTTTCCCTCTGATTTGTGTGTCAGTGATACCACCAGCCTCCCAAGACACAAACCCACAGACGTGGAGTTCTAGCACATTCCTTCCACTCCTTCATCTCCAGTCTTCTGAGGAGCAGCCTTGCAAACTACATTTAAAGTGATCATCAATAATATTGCACCCCTCCTTCATCCACAGAAAAAGTAATAAGCCCATGTCAGTTCTTTCACATCCATCCCCAACCCTGCCCGTTCCTATCCTGTCAGATCTGGGCTCAAAAAGATGAACAAACCAGAATCCTGGACTCCAGTCTCTGTGTAATTCAGGGCAACAAACTCTCTCCAGGCACAGGGCCTCCCAAACCACAACTCTCCTGCTTCTCCCCTGCCTCCCCAAAGCCATCCTGGTCTTCTCTCCATCTCCTCAAATGCCCATTCACCTGCCTACCTCTTTGCTTTCACTTGGGGCGGTGTCTTCATCCAGATGCCTTCCCTCCACAAAGACATGGTTTTCGAAAAGGACTGTGGTGTACGTGTTGGGGGAGTCAGTCAACCGGAGCCTCCATCGCTGGTAGAGAGGACAGGTAACATGGTGAAGCACCCATGGCATGTTATGCAACAATGGGTATTGCAGTGGCTCTGCTTGCAGTACAGTGAAATAAGCTCCTTCCGGGACTTAGATCCCCTCACAGATAACTACAATCTTATACGGGAGCGTGGGGGGGATGCCAGCCATGGGAAGGTACTAGAGAGTGAACAGAAGCAAGCAGATTCTGGAGGAGTGTCAACACTTGGAAGAAAGAAAATCTAGCATGCATACAATTAGAATTCAAGAAAGAAAAGGAGAGAATGACATAGAAAAATATTTGAAGAAAAAAAGGTCAAAATATCCCCAAATTTGGTGAAAAACATACATTTAAAAATTCAAGCTGTGGTACATTTACACACGGGAATACTACATGGTTGTCAAAAAGAAGGGACTCTTACCATCTGCAACAGCATGGATGGGCCTGGAAAGTAGTATGCTAAGTGAAAGAAGACAGGTGGAGAAAGATTAAGTATTGCATGATCTCACTCATATGTGGAATCTAATGAACAAAGTAGATCCAAAGACATAGAAGCATGGAACAGACTGATGAATTTCAGAGGGAAGGTAGGGATTGGGGGATGGATGGGAGAAATTTACTGGGGAATTTATAATGCATATATGCATAGCCCATGGGTTTATCCCAGGAATGCAAGGCTGGTTTAACATCCCCAGAATCAATCTACTTTACTGTGTAAACATAGGAAGACTCAATATTGTTAAGATGTCAGCTCTACCCAAATTATTAGTTCAACACAATATCGATCATAATCCCAACTTGGTACGTTGTTCTGACATTTATAAGGAAGAGCAAAGAACCTAGGACAGAGGTTCACTAACCAAGGCCTGTGAACCAGCTGCAGTTTTGTAAATAAATTTTCATTGGAACACTGCCACACCCATTTATTTATATATTGTCTGGCTATATTCATGCTGCAATAGCAGTGTTGAGTATAGGACAGATACCATATGGCTGTCTGACCCTAAAAAAAAAAGTTTGCTAATCCTTGACCTAAAATGTCCAAAGCAATATTGAAAAAGAAAAACAAAGTTGGAGCACTTACACTACTTGACTCCAAGACTTACTTTAAAGCTATAGCAATCAAGACAGTGTGGTGCATAAGAATTGACAAGATCAATGGAGCAGAATAGAGTACCAGAAATGGACCCACACATCTATGGTCATTTGAGTTTTCAACAAAGACACCAAAGCAATCTAGTGGGGGAAAGGAAAGTCTTTTCAGCAAATGTTGCTGGAATAACTAGGTATCTGTAGGAGGAAAAATGAACCTCCACTCTTACCTCATCCCAAACACAAAAATCAATTCAAGATGGATCGTAGACTTAAACATAATAGCTGGAGCTATAAAGCTTTAGAGGGAACCATCGGAGAATATCTTCCTGACTTGGGGTAGACAGGTCAGAGACAACAATAGCCGTAAAAGAAAAAAACATGTAAGTTAGACTTCCTCGCAATTTAAAACTTATGCTCCTCAAAAGACATCATGAGGAAAATGAATAATCAAGCTGCACATCATATATATGACAAAAGACTGGTACCCGTAATAGGTAAAGAACTCTACAACTTGGTAATAAAATAGCAAGCAATCCAATTTGAAAATGGGGAGAGATTTAAACAAAAAGTTATGTGAATGGCAGTGGATGCATAAAAAATACTTAACATCACTAGTTATCAAGGAAATGTCTTTTCAACCACAAGAAGAGCTGGGGATATCACTCCAGCAGCACGTTGGACGCAAAGACAGACGCCCCTTCTTCACTGTGGGTGCTCTTTCAGCTATTCTGTTGAACTCTGGATAACATGTTAGAGCTGGAAGCAATCTTAGGTTTTATGTAATCCAAACCTTAAATGCTAAAAGTTAGATGAAGGATCTGGTTGTTCAAAATCAATTGGGATTAGTCAGAGAGATGGCCTTCCTCTAGGAGGTAACTATGAAGCGGAGCTTTTTGGTGGGGAAAGATGTGGGTTGTCTAAAGAGAGGGTGGAATATTCCAAGGGGATAGAGTGACGGAGCTGGGGACTGGAGATGGCAGCCGATACGTACTAGAGGGGAGCCCGCAGGGGGGTGTTGGCTGCACATCAGGATTATCACATGACAAAAAGGAGGACAAACTGGTGAGTGGATGAGTTGGAAGCCATCACTATTCCCTCTCTGCTCTGTCCTTGGCAACACCCTTATCTCATCCTTGATTTGGTCCTGACCCCCTGTTCCTTTTATCTGGGCCAAAGGCAGGCTCAAGTCCTTGTAGTTTTAAAATGAAATCCAAATGACACATTTGGAATCCCATATTTCAGCCCGGAAATGTTGGTTTTGCAATGTGTTGGGGGCAGATAGCAGCTGAGATGGCCCCAAACCCAGGAGGGACCCTTGGTACCACCTCAGCCTGTATTTCCGTGTCTTCAAATAAGTCCAAACTGCCCATCAGGAGGGCTCATTCCGGCAGGGGTTTTGCTGCGTGTGGGACTGCCCTGGGGTCACCAGAGCCTTCCCTTTGTCCAGCTCTCCATCCCCTCTCCATTCCTGTCTTCACCACGTTGGCAACCTTGGAAGGCAGCTGAGGAAACCAGCCTCCTTCCTCTCTCCGGGAGGGACAGGTACCCAGCACATGCGGCTCTCCTTCTCCTAACCCAGATCATCCCCTTTGACGGGGTAAATGCACTAGGGGTTTGGATAACAGGCATCAGAATGGATTTATATTTAAAAGAAGAATTGCTTAATGTTTTCTAAAAACCTTAAAAACAAAAAAGCATTGCTTTTGTTCCAAGTGACACTTCCGAGCACTCTCTTTGGGTAAAAACTCTCTCCCCAGAGGAGCTTGCTTTGTTCTGTCCTAGGAATTCTTAGCCTGCCCTTCCTCCCATCTCATCACTACAGAGGAGAAAAGACATGTAGCTGCCCCAGTAACTTCCTTTTCGGATATCAGGGCCCCTGGAATATGTGTAGTCGAGGCAGGCAGTCTGTGAAACACTTCCGAGTTAAACAGGGGAGACCAGAGTTCAGGGTTTCAGAGATTCCATTTAATGAGCAACAGCACTTCTCCATTTAACATTGCTTTGCAATTTATGCAATAAAAGTAGATTTACGCATAAACCTAACTTGTTATTACCCTCGCTCTTTGAATTTGGATTTTCCAATATTCTATCCCGAGTCTTAACGACGCAGATGATTGCAACATGTCACTTCTCATGATGAACGTAAATCCTGGGCTCAGAGGCGGCATTTCTCCACCCCATCCTATCCTGAATGGACACTGATTTTCCTATTTGGTTTCTCAGTAGTGACCATCAAGTTATGCTTCTTAAAGGTTAAAAAATAAAAAGACCACCAGCAGCGTCATTTTGGTCCGTGCAGGCTCTGTGCAGATGCCCAGTGGGAGCAGATAGGCCATTCTGGTCCAGGGGGATGATGGCTAAAGGCTCACGGAGGCCTGTTCTCCAAGCGGAAACAGCAGAAGCCATTTCATTCTGTGCATTTCTTTGTGACCAACATGCCGGTACATTCACCAGCTCTGCAGACTGTCTCTCCAGCACCAACAGCTTTTCTTCCCGCTCCTACCCTGCTGTAAACCTAGAAACAAATATCTAGCTGGCTGTGGAGGGCCATCTACATGAGCGCTCTCCCTCTGGGGGTCTGCTGCACACACGGTGCCTGGCTGGTCCTTTCACGTCGCACAGGACATATAATATATTTACTTCTCGCGTAACCATAGAAACCTGTTGTGGCGGGGAAGACTTTATGATTTGGCTGCTCTCTGGAAAGATGAATAAAGCCACAGGGCAACCTGCCACCTCTTGTTTAGTTACTTTGTAATCGTTGAGCAATTAAGACTGCAGAACATATTTACTATAATTTTCATATCTGAAGACATTTTATGGAGTATTAAATATACATAAGGAAATAAAAGCACTTGAGACGTTATTTTAGAAGCCCCATAGTCAACTCATTTTTTTTGGTATTACTTATACAATTTGTACTTCATTAATTATGCCTGAAAATGGCTGGCTGTTTGTGTTTTTTTTTTTCCTATGGCAGTGCTTCCTTTAGGGAATCCCTGGCAGAAGGAATTCGTACATTTTGTTTTGCTGGCTATGCAGTCGGCTGGAGAGAGAGCATCAGTTTGGGAGTTGGGAAGAGTTGGGTGTGAAGCCCAGTTTCAGTGAGGGCTCTTCTACTCACTGGCTGGGCTTCCTGGGGCAAGTGACTGAATCTCAGAGTTTTAAGGGGCTTTTAACAAAAACCTATTTAATGGGAATAATAACAACAATATCTACTTGATGGGTCATTGTGATGAAAGCAGTGATAGAGGGGAAATGTCTGGCACATGGAAAAGGATCTCTGTATGGCACTACTATCACTTCTCTGTTTCTTAGCTTTCATGTCTTTTGATCTAATACAGGATGTGTTGCAAGTACATTCTGATACCTGCAAAAGCTTGTTTTGTTTAGCGCATCTATGGTACTTTATACTTATCAAAGGCTTTACAAATATTTATTAATTATAAAACCCCCAAGGGAGCTGAGGAATACAGACTCCATCTCCTTTTCAATTAATTCTGCACCTTTCCATTTGGCAAATGCGTATGTCTCAGGGCTTTTAATGGAGCAAAGAACCCCCTTGGCTCTTTTGTCTATGCCTTGGATTGTTTAAAGGAATTATCCACGATGTCATGGAGGCTTCGATTTAGCTGCTATGACTTGGGCGACCCCTGCTGGCCAGCTGCAAAATCAGGCGTGCCCACCAGCCGCAATCTGTGCCCTCGCCCCCAGGCCCTGTATGAATTAGCTGTGGACTGTGTGGCCTATGAGTGATAGCCTATCATCAAGGCTTCGAAGGCATGGAGTTTACCGTTATTGTTATTATTTTCTTTATTGTTGTTATTTAAAGGGAGTATTAGAATTCAGGGGCCGTTTCCCACTAGCTAATAACCATTTAAGTTGCATTTGGGGGCTTTCATGACTTGACAACAGCTTTTCAAAATCTCGAGCTGTTAAACCCCCTACCGGGTTAATGTGGCAGAAAAAGACAAGAACCATACTAGCCAGTGGCTTTTGTACAGTGCTGTGTCGCCAGCATCTGGAATAGAAAAGGGGACACGGATCCTTTTAGAAAGTCCAGTTAGAGAGAGAAGGAAATATGCGTTAGAAAGAGAGGGGACGCGAACAGGTTCTCCCCAGAGGTAAATGCTTCAATATTAACAAAGGGAAACCCTACAATACTTTGACTTGTTTCAGAAAACCAGTGTTTCTGGGCACCTTCTCTGGAAACAAAGACTCGATTTAAACAGTAACAAATAATGACGATTCAAAAACACCACAGAGAGCGGAGCGGCCAGAGACTGTCCACAGTTTCTCTGGGAAGCACAGGATTCACATTCCCTCTTGATTCTTGCTTCCGTTTTAACTTATTGGTGTTACAAAAGCTGGAAGGCATGGGGGTGATTTTAGAAGTCACCCACTCTTGTAGCGACTGCACCCACAGGATAAAGAACTCCCTCCCCCTCCTCCCCACAGCCTTTCCCTAGCACTGAGCCTCACCTTGACTCCTCTGTTCATAAGTGCTCTCATTAGCCATACAAATACATGAGGTTTGGTGGTTCTTGGTGCGATTATTTGCATAGCAATGTCAAATGTGTGTAATTTACCTGGATTTAGAGGATTATAAATAACACTGCCACACAGCCCTCCAGTGTTCCTCATTAAGGGGCTCACATTGCATCAGAACATGCATTTTCATGATGACATATCGGCGCCGGTGGCATTTATAACAACTCAGGGGGCACTCTTCCAGGGTCCCATGGAGGGTTGGCTGCAGGACTCCCATTACAGGCAGACACGGTAGGCAGGAGCTTTGCAGTAATATTCTCATTATCCTACACCCACATTTCTTTTCCGTTTGTTAAAGGGGTCATTTGGCTTTCTAAGATAACTTGTATTCATGCAGTTGCAGCAAACAAAATTCTTTAAAGACTGACTCAGGCAGGTCTCCCTTTAACAGCGAGTAAAGTGTATGCCCATACCCCACCCTTCACCCTCAAGCTGCTCTCACCCCGCCAGGTGTAAATGCTCTTAAATGATCTGTGGTCTGTACATCATGTATGCAGATGTTCCTCCCAGAAACCTTTTTTGGCTTGTAGTGGACAATGGACACGGGCCTCGTGGAGATCTGTGAAGACCATTTCCAGGTACAGTAGCCTCTGTTTTGCACAAGAACACAGTCAACTGCAGTGAGAAGGCATGCAGAGCGTATGGGGAGCCGCCGCCGCCATGGGGGCTGAGGTCGTATATAAAACCTCTTCCGTGGGCTTCGGGCTTCTCGGTCCTGATTGCCTTTAGGAAACGTGTCCCTGCATCAGGCCCTTCGGAGCCCTCAGAGGCTGGAGTAGTGGCCTGAGTTCAAGCCCATCCTGCTGCTTAGTACCGGTGGCGCCTTGGACAGGTCCCTGAACTCCCCGAGTCTCCCCCTAAACATCTTTCACCAACATGCTAAGAGCCGCCTCCTCGCTGTGCTTCAAGGATTGAGCCAGAAGGGCCTTGGCACCCAGTTATTGGCTTCTGTTGTTATTAATAACGTGTCAACTCCATTGCCCTTCGGATCGGAAGTGGGAGGCCCTACAGATAAGAAAGGGACCTCATTCCAGATGCCCAGGAGGAGGCTCAGAGCTGCTCTCACACCACATCCCCTCACAGACATCCCCTCCCATGTTAGGCACACTACACACACTCCTCTTGTAGACGCTCCACCCTCACAAATGCACACACGCACCACTCCACCCTCTGCGCACATGCACGCACACACGCACACGCTCATGATGAAGTGAAGCAGGGCGTCCGTGAGCCCTTACACGGTCCCCAACCAGGGTGGGGAGAGGAATAGCCACGGCCGGTTCTAGAAAGTGCCATGGATTTGGGACCAGCCTCTGAGGGGTGCAGCATCCTCCAGTGCTCCAGAAATCTGCCCTAAAAGCCCAGCCCTGCTTTAAAAACATTCCTCAACAATCCCCCCTTTCTCTGGTCACCTCACAGGAGAAAAGCTCAAAGTTCTAGGAAGGAAGTAGAAGAAAGGCACTCAGTTTCTGTGCAGGCCCTGATTGCTCAGAGTGCACGCTTGTTTTTCCAAGGACGGATTTGTTCTCCTGGGAGGGGGACTGAGCCAACCTGTGTGGTGGGCTTGGTGCATGAAAGCATTGCACGGCAGCATTGGTGGTGCCGTGCTGCTGGGGGGGCGAGTCCCCCAGGTGCTGGGGGAGCCCACAGAGGCCCTGGGTAGTCCTTTTGCAGCCACCCAGCCAGCACCGAGCTCTGCCCTGCGTTAGGCCTTGTGAGGACCAGAGATGTGGGCAGGGCCCCCACCTCCACACCTGTCCATGCAGCGAGGGTTCAGCTGCAAGGCCTCTGTGTCTCGCGTGGGAGTGTCTCCTTGGGGGTGTGCAGAGGAGGGAGAGCTCCGTTTTGTCAGAAGGTCAGGGGAAGTGTTCTCGGTGGAAGACGTCTGAGCGGGATTTGCGGGAGAGAGGCATCATTCCCATAAGCGTAGGTGGGTCAGGTTGATGTAAAGGGGACGTCCAAGTCGAGGGCAGGGCCAGAGCAAAGCTGGTGCGTGGGGGTGGGGGGGGGCAGGTATGTTCGTGAACTGGAGGGCGCCTGGGTTTGGGCGGAGCAGGCTGTCTAGGCCATGTGGGAGGTAGACCGATGGACTGGTGCTGAGTGACAGTGGTCCTGAGCACCACACGTTTGCCCTCTGTCTCCTAGGACAGTGTCTGTGGCACCCATGCAGGTAACGCCTAATCGGGGAGCTGGTCTTAGGGAGAGCAGTCTGACAATGTGTATGTATTTGTTAATGTCACCTCTATCCTTTTGCAGTATCTGTTTCCTCTCCCTAAATACCCTCCTCTGTCATCCCCACCTCGACTCGTCTCAAGTGCCTCTCCTCTGAGAGGACATGGAGGGTCTTGACTGTGAGTCGCCTCTCCTGCCCCGCACCCATGTGTCTGCGTGTCAGCTCCCCTCCTAGGCTGAATGGTACCCCCATGAAAACATCTCCCACCAGGCCTGAGGCAGGAGAGGTGCCCTTCACTCCTTGCCCAAAATGGTGCAGTGGGGGTGCACTATATCGGGGTAGCTACCTCGTGAGAACTCTCTTCACCAGTCTCCTCACTCCCTTCTCTCTGGGCCCTCTTTGACCCCTGATCTAGCTGGGGATGCAGAGTCCTGGGGTGGGTTCTTACAGCCATTTCCTGTGTCTGTCTGCATGTGGGGAGCTGGGGAAGGTGCCTGTCCCTTTAATGGCTGACGTCCATGGTGCTGGCACCGCAGTGAAGGTCTCATTTTGACATGTTCCTGTGCGCACATACACAGGCACACCCACATCCCGACGTAGAACTGTCGCACAGGCTTCCTGGCCACACGTTGGGAGCATGCTCACTGGGTGGGAGGACACAGTGGCTTCACATTGTCACTTGGCTACCTTTTGAACCGATTTAAATATTTACACTTATGTTTTACTTCTAGAGTTAAACGAAGGAAAACAAGATTGTCACCATCCTCTTTTTTCCTAGTGTTCAGTGTTTTCACCAAGGAAACCACACGTTGCCGCTAAATGCTGGTTTGGCTAAAAAGTCCCACACGTGTAAGAACAACACAACGATAACTTTCATGGCCACCGTCTGCTTTTTACCAGGGCTTCCCCGATGTTCTCATTTAGTGCTCAGAGCAGTTCTGTGTAGTTGGGTGACTTTCTCTCCGGGATGTATCTGGGCGTGTGGGTGTGTGTGTATCTCATTCTCACACATCACACATGTGTTCATAGAATTGGAAAAGGAGGAGTCATTGAGTGACTCCCAGGTTCCGTGGGGGCTAGACTTCCATCCTTTCATCAATCCTGTGGTTGTCCTACTTTACACACAAGACAGTGGCCCCCAGGATTCAAACGTAAGTGTCCCAGACGGCGGCTCTGGCTCTCCCCACTGTAACACACAGGGCCCGTAGGGGTCTAATTGGGCTTTGTTGAAGTGACGAAGCCAAACTGATGGTAGAGAAGGTTCCAGAATCTCATTATTAGGGGAGCACTCCATTGCCAACAGTTTCTCAGCAAAGATTTCAAAAATAAGAGGCCAAGTAAGGGGGCTTCCGATGGATGACAGTCTTTCTGTCTTCATGCGCACTGACTGTTGAGCCAGCGGAAGCACAACCTTCTCATTTGTGTGATCACTGTGTTTACTGAAGGGAGAAAAGCGAGGGAACACCCCTGCCTCCTCCTCTTCACACTTAAGTACAGACTAGATCATTCCAGGCCACGAGGTAAACAGCGGATTCACAAAATGCTTCTGAGTTAAAATGCACAACAGTAACGGATCCCAAAGGCTGGAGGCTTTTTTGTTTTGTTTTTAATTCAAATGACCATCTTAAGGCATTTCAGAAAAGAACTTTTATTATCAGTTTAACAACCATAGCACAGATCAGAGCTTGTGTGTGTGTGTGTGTGTGTGTGTGTGTGTGTGTGTGTATAGATTCCTGGCAGGTAAATATAATCATTTGTCTTCAGACCAATAGAAGGTTTGTACTATAACTAACTCTTAGGTAATAGTATTGATTACTGAGAAACAATTTCTAGAGGGATATACAGGAGGAAGGAATTAAATCTAGTTTCATCTAAATACTCAAGGCCCAGTGCACGGATTCATGCAGGGTGTGTCCGGCCCATCTTGCCTAGTCCCAGTTGGGCCAATGGAGCTGACCAGGGAGGGACCACGGGAGGTTGGCCGGCTGGGGAGGGATGGGGGAGGGCTCTAGGGCATGTCTGGCTCATCTCGCCCAGTCCCGGTCGGACAGATCCCAGCAGCAAGCTAACCTACCGGTGGGAGCATCTTCACCCTGATGGTCAGTGTGCATCATAGCAACTGGCTGAACAGTCAAATGAATGATTGGACACTTAGCATATTAGGCTTTTATTATATAGGATAAGCATTTCCAGAGAGACAAGTGAATGCTAATGAGTTTGATTTTTTTTAAATATTTTATTGATTTTTTTACAGAGAGGAAGGGAGAGGGATAGAGAGTTAGAAACATCGATGAGAGAGAAACATCGATCAGCTGCCTCCTGCACACCCCCCACTGGGGATGTGCATGCAACTACGGTACATGCCCTTGACCGGAATCGAACCTGGGACCTTTCAGTCCGCAGGCCGACGCTCTATCCACTGAGCCACACCGGTTACGGCATGAGTTTGATTTTGTGATAAGAAACTGATACCCCTTGGACAGTGTGGACAGTGAACGCTGGAGGCGCTGCACTGCTCGGTGGATCTGAACCGGTGGATTGGACTGGGGAGTCTGAGCTTGCTGCACCACATTCCCTCGGCTTGTGAAAGCTGGAGTATGATATGGGCGGGCCCCTGAGAAGGGTTTTCTGGGGAGACCAGCCTTCATGTGGTTCTCATGGGTGATTCTAGCACATTTTTCTCTAGCGTGCCGCTCACACTCTTCCTACCCACTGACTTGCTGGCCTGCTCCCGTATTGCCCCACAAGTCTGAATGCTACCTGGGCAACGTGGGCAGCTGTGGCACCGGCTTCTGCATTAGGCCACACAGGTCTCTGAGGACGCCTTTCAACCTTCTCTCCCTCTCCCCCCACAACAACCCTCTCAAGAGATTGCTTAAACCAAAGAAGGGGATATTCCTAAGGAGGTTATGGGGTGAGGTGTCCCACAAAGCCCAAGGGCAAGCTGAGAGTGAAAAAGGGGAGCTGTGGGAGGCCCTGGCCCCACAGGCACTCAGGTTCTGTCGCTGCTCAGCCACTTCATTTTGTACCTCCTACTGCAAACCTTCAGTTTGCAAGTGGAGATGCAAAAATGCTCCTTGTGCCCTAGCTGGTTTGGCTCAGTGGATAGAGTGTCGTCCTGCGGACTGCAGGGTCTCAGGTTGGCTTCCAGTCAAGGGCACATGCCCTGGTTGTGGGCTCGATTCCCAGTAGGGGATGTGCAGGATGCAGCTGATCAATGATTCTCTCTCATAACTCATGTTTCTATCTCTCTCTCCCTCTCCCTTCCTCTCTGAAATCAATAAAAATATATTAAAACAAGAAAATGCTCTTAGTCCCAGAGCGGGAAGTGGCCACCTAAACAGCTCTTCTGCTCACACCAGCCTACAGAGCTGGCCAATCCCAGAATCCCAGTACACAAATTTTTGTGGGAAGGAACCTGTTTGGCCCCGCTTAGGGCAGGGTGGTCACCACAGGTCCAATCAGCAGTAGGGTCATTGTGTATAAACGTGGCACTGGGAACTCGCCCCTGTGACCCTGAGGTTCCGGGAGGCAATTTCTAGAAGTAGAAGGTTGACGTTCAGGGCAGATTCCCCAAAGCTGTCTACTACACCCCGCCTTCTCCCCTCCTGAAGACAGAGACCGGTTTCCTGCTTTAAAGCCTCGCACTGGCATCTCTGTTTCTTGGGTTCTTCTCTTTGGTGAGACAACCCCATGGAAAAGGATGCTTTTGCTCTGGCTCCCCCTTTCCTTTCTGTCTTTTTTATTTTTTATTTATTTTTTTATTGATTTTTTACAGAGAGGAAGGGAGAGAGACGGAGAGAGATAGAGTTAGAAACATCGATGAGAGAGAAACATCGATCAACTGCCTCCTGCACATCTCCCACTGGGGATGTGCCCGCAACCCAGGTACATGCCCTTGACCGGAATCGAACCTGGGACCCTTCAGTCCGCAGGCCGACGCTCTATCCACTGAGCCAAACCGGTTTCGGCCCTTTCTGTCTTTTTTAAAGATTTACTTACAATCACTATGAAAAAACCAGAAAAGGACTGGCAAGTAATTTACGTGGGACATTTCAGAGGTCTCAGAGATCTTGAGTTCCCCAAGTCCCACGTCTTTAGTTTCTCGGACTCTTGCTCAGTGTCTTCTGGAATAAGTGTTTTTTCCCAGCTGTCGGCAGACTGGCCATGCGAAGCCCAGTGAATGCCCATGGCGCTTGTCATCTGTGCATCTTCATACCTGCAAGACACGCATGCTCTGGAATCCTATGGCACGGGCTGTTGGCACAGCCAGACCGGCCTGTCGCTGTCGGGAAGCCCGAAATGATTACCTAGATGCAAATGCCCTATCTTTTGCTTCCTCAAGTTTCAGCAGTTGTAAAGAGGTTTCTGCTTTGAAAGAAAGGGCATTTTTCTGCTTTTGATCTGATTCTGTCAGACCTGGGGCTAGTGGTGTAGGATTTTAAGACTCAATAAGAACAGCAATTTTTCCCAAATGGAATTACAAGTTTAACATCATTGTAATAAAAATCTCAAGAATTTTTTGTAGCTCTACAGAAGCTGAGTCTAAAATGTATATGAAAAGGCAAATCAACTAGATCAGGTAACACAATTCGCACAGAGCGACCCCCCGCCCTGTGCACTAGAACATTCTAGCTTCAGGGCTGCAACTGGTTGGTCTTTGGCAACTAACTGGTTATCAGTGCAAAAGAAGCCTCGAGATGGGGATGGGAGAATAGGCTCAGGGAAGAATGAGTTAGCAAGGGGATGCTGAGACATAAATAACGTGGGCCTGTGTGGAGCTCAGCCGCAGCTGTCAGAGGGATGACGAAGAGTGTGCACTTGGAGAGATCAGGAGGCCGTGCTTGCAAATGAAAGTCCTCTCTGGCGCCTCTTGCCAAGCCCTGTCCCTGAGAATGGGATGAGCTTTGGCACGGCTCCGGGCGCTTGATTCATGGGCTATTTCCATCTCTCTGGGGAAGCTGCATGTGAGCAGCATTTGGAGCCTGCCTGTGATGGCATGATTTATATTCCCCAGAGCAGGCAGGGCTGGACTTCTCCCCGGTCTCAGGAGCAGATGCCAGCAGGGCAGGTGGGCACCGTGGGGAAGCGGCTGCCCACCTGCTGGACTCTCCAGCCCCCCTCTCAGCCTTTCATCTCAGCCCCTTATCAGGATTTGTGCTGCCATCCTGCACGTGGGCCAGCTTTTACAGACTTCATTTTTTCATTTATTTAGGGTAAATAAATTCATTTATTCAGGAATGAAATTGCTGGGTCGATGGCATGCATATATATATATGTTATTTTATAAGGAACTGCAAACTAGTTTCCGGAATAACTATACCTTTTTGCATCTCTACCACCAGTTGACAGTTCCAGTTCATCTGTTTCATCAGCACCTGATATTATCAGCATTTTAAAATTGGACCCATTCAAATAGATAGTGTGGTATAGTGTGGTATCTTGTCATGTTTTAATTTGCATTTCTCTAAAGGTTAATGTCAATGAACATTTTTTTTCATGTGCTTATCTGCCATCTTATATTCTATATGGTGAGATGATTGTTCAAGGCTTATGCTCACTTTTTAAATTGGTTGTATGTTGAGTGTGAAAGTCCTTCATATGTTATGGATACGAGTCCTTTGGCAGTTCCATGGTTGGCAAATGTTCTCTCTCAGTCTGTAGCTTGTTTTTTTCTTCTCTTAACAGTGTCCTTCACAGAGCAAATGCTTTTACTTTTTATATTTTATCAGTTACTTCTTTATGGATAATGCTTCTGGTGGAATGTCTAAGAACAGTCACCCCAGGTCAAAAAGTTTCCCCTATGTTTTCTTCTAAAAGTGTTATAGTGTTACACTTTTATATTTGGATCTGTGATTCATTTTGAGTTAATTATAAGGTGTGAGGTTAAATCTGTGGTTCATTTTACAAGGTTAATTGGTGTGTTATTTTTTTATTTTTTGCATATGGACATGCCATTGCTCCTAAGCTATTTATTGAAAAGATTATCCTTTCTCTATTAAATTGTCTTTGCACCTTTGTCAGAAATTAATTGGCCATTTTCAAATGGGTCTACTTTTGGATTCTACTTTGTTCTATTAATCTATATGTCTGTACTTTTATTAAACCACATGATTTTTGTTTCTATAGTTGTATAGTAAGTCTTAAAACCTGGCAGTGTTGTTCCTCCAACTTCATTCTATTTCTTCTAAATTGTGTTACCTGGTCTAGTTTATTTGCTTTTCATATACATTTTAGATTCAGCTTCTCCATAGCTACACAGAATTCTTGAGATTTTTATTGGAATCATGTTAAACTTATATATCAATTTGGGAAAATTGCTCTTTGTTGAGCCTTAAAGTCCATCATCATGCCCTGGCCACTGCTGCTCAGTGTTTAGAGCATCAGCCTGTGCGCACCAAAGGGTCCTGGGTTCGATTCCAGTCAAGGGCACATGCCTGGGTGCAGGTTCGATCCCTAGCCCCGGTCTGGGGCACTTCTGGGAGGCAACCAATCGATGTATCCCTCCCACATCGCTGTTTCTATCTCCCTCTCCTCCGCTCCCTTCTACTCTCCCTAAAAATCAGTCGGAATGGCGTGAGCTGACGCACTTTCCTCTTCTCCGGGTCAGCACACAGTCGTTCATCATTAGTTTGCAAGCTTTTATCATGAATCGGTGTTGGATTTTGTCAAATGCTTTTCTACATCAATTGATATAAACAGATATCTTTTTCTTTAGTCTTAATGTGGCAGATTACATTTATTGATTTTTTTCAGTGTTGACCAAGCGTTACATTTCTGCAATAACTATCCCTGTTAATTGTGCTATATAATTCTTTGTATATGTTGCTGAATTCTGGTAATATTTCATTGATGAATCTTATGTCTATTTTCATTTGATCTGTGGGATGTTGGTCTGTAGGGTCCCCCCACCCCCCGTGTTATCTTTGTCTGCTTTTGGTGTCAGGGTAAAATAGGCCTCAAAAAATGAGTTGAAAAGTGTTATTTCTTCTAGTACCTGGAAGAGATTGTGTAGAATCAGTATTAGTTCTTTTATAAATGTTAGGTACAATTTGCCATTGAAACCATCTGGACTAAGAGAGTCTATTTTGGATGGTTTTCAACGATGAATGTAATTCTTTAGCAGTTATAGGACTATTCATGTTATCTATTTCATTTTGGATGTGGTAGTGGTTTGTGGTTTGTTAGTAATCGTTCCATTTTATCTAAGGTGCTGAATCAATATTTGTAGAGTTGTTTGTGGTCTTCCTTTATTATCCTCTTAATTTTTATGGGATCATTCCTGATAGTGATAGTTTTGCCTTCTCTTATTCTTGGTCTGCCTGGCTAGAAGCTTATAAATTTTATTGATTTTTTTTTTCAGATAACGAACTTTTTGTTTCATTGATTTTCTTTTTTAAAGATAAGTTTCGCTTTTTTTAGTTTCTTTGATTGCTGCTCTATTATTTTATTTCCTCTGCCTTGCTTTGATTTATTTTGCTCTATTTTTTCTAATTTCTTAAAGTAGAAGCTTACATTATTTATATCATCTTTTATTTTATTTAAAAAAATTTTAATTATAGTTTATGTTCAATAATATTTTGTATTAGTTTAGTTGTACAGCATAGTGGGTAACCAGTTATATACTTCACAAAAGTTCCCCCGATATTTCCAGTGTCTTCTTTTCTAATGTATTTTATACTATCGATTATCTCTAAGGCTTTATCTACATCCCACACATTTTGTGTTGTGTTTTTAGTTTTCTTTAGTTCAGATTATCTTTCTCATTTCCCTTGAGGCTTTTTCTTTGCTTATTTATTAGAAGTGTATTATTTATTTTCCAAGTGTTTGGAGATTTTCCTGTTTTTCTTTTTTTACTTTCAGCCCTAATCCCATTGTGGGCAGAGATCATACTCTGCATGACTCAGTGATTTTAAGTTTCTGGTTTGTTTTGTGACCAGGATGGCCCGTCCTGGGGAGTTTTCAGTGTGGGGGTGACAGGACTGTGCACCCTGCCGTTACCGGCGGAGTGCTCACTAGTTGTCAGTCTGTCCAGCTGGCTGATGGTTTTGTTTGGTTCTGTGTTTTTGCTGTTCTGTCTCTGAGTTCTGGTGACTGCTGAGGAAGGAGTGCTGACGTCTCTCTAATGTATCCCGTTCTCCTTCCAGGCCCGTCCGTGTTGGCTAGGTGTATTTGAAGCTTCGTTGATATCATTTCCCTTCTGAATACCTTCCTCTAGCAGTTATTGTAGAGGAGGTCAGCTGGCAGTTAATTCCCCTAGTTTTGTATTAGTTTTCTATTGCTGAACATCAACTTACCACACACTTTGCGGCTTAAAACAACTTCTACTTTCAGTTTCTCTATTTGCCACCAGTTGCCTGTCTGCCATATTTTAACTGCTAGCTGTCTTTTACCCTCTCCTTTCACTGAGTTTCCCAGGCAAATAAGTTCTTTTTTGGGTAATATTTCTCCTGTCAGTTCCCACTTTTCCACTCTCAGCCCCCCCCGCCTTCCACCCCCCAAGTCACACATCTGGACTAATGGGATAGCTGGCCCCACCACAGGACAAGCCAGAACCATTGTTGGTGACAAGAGAGACCAAAACATGGTGAGGAATCAGGAAGGTGGGGTTAGAGCTGGGCTGGGAGATGGGAGCTTGGGGCAGAAGAGCGAGCCCAGGGCTTTTGGGAAACTTGCCTCACCTGGCATGTTGAGTGTCGGGCGGAGGCAGGAGGGAAGCATGCGATGTGTTCAGGTGCTCACATGCTTCTTGGTTTCTCTTCCTACATTCACCCTCCTCCCTGCCCTAGTCAGACCCAAGCAGAGAGACCTGAAACAGGTGAAACGCTCAGAGCCTTAAAGTGTGTGTAGCGGGTCGGGGGGCGGGGAGTGAGAAGGGGGGAGGAAGGAGGGGCGGGGAGTCAGGGCCAAGACCTCCGCTGGGTTCAGCCCTGGCTCTCCCTCCTGGCGATCCTGCCGAGTTCCCTGGTTTCTCCAAACCTCAGTCTCCTCAGAAATAAGGTGGCGAGGACAGAGCCCCCTCACAGGGTTGTCATACAGATAAAATTAAGTCTGTGTGCAGATACTCCGCACATCATAAAATGCGCTCTGGCATACGTCATCCACTCAGAAGGTCCTCGTGGCATGCCTGCTGCTTCCCCGGCATGCCCGGCTGGGCTGGGTTCGAAGGCTTGTTTCCAGCACGTGCGGGTCAGGAAGAAAAGCAGGTTCTGGGCTAAAGGCTTGCCCCATGTCACACCTCCGTGCTGTCCCTGAACACACTCCGTTCTCGCACTTTCTAGGCCTGAGCGCTTGGGACCCTTTCCTGGTGGCTGAGTCTGCAAGGAGCATGGCTGAGTCGGGACTCCGGTGCCTCATCACCAGGCATGTTAGTGTGGGTCCTCCAGAGAAACAGAGGCAGTAGGGGACACACACACACACACACACACACACACACACACACACACACACACACACAGATTTATTAGGAACTGGCTCACAGGCTTATGGCGCTGAGAAGTCCCAAGGCCTGCAGTTGGCAAGCTGGAGGCCCAGGGGAGCCGATGATGTCAGCTCCAGTCTGAGTCCAAGTCTGCAGGCTCTTGGACTGTTAGGCAGAGAGGGGTCTCTCCTACTCAACCTTTCGTTCCGCTGAGGGGGGCTGTTTGCTTTCCTCAGTCACTGCTCCCAAGGCTACCTCATCCAGAAACACCCTGACAGACACACCCACAGTAACGCTTGACCACATGTCCGCACACCCTGCGCCCAGTCAGGTGACAGCAGAATGTGCCGTCTCCAGGGTTGACGTTCACATGGAGCTTTCAGGCTTATGAGGCTGCGTCATGCCAGATCGCATTTGACCCCATAATGACTCAGCAAGGTCTTGTCACCCCTCTCCGCGGGTAACCCTGATGTCACAGGCTCAGCAGCCTGGCTGTTGGAAGCAGGTCATGTTCGTTGTCAGCCTAAATCTCGAGGCAAGAACCTCTTCCCGCTGGGCAGCAGGAGTCCGTTCCTGTCCAGATCCCCCTGCTCCAGCACATGAGAGCCGCACGTTGCTGAGTCATCTTCCGCCCCAGTGCCCGCTGCTCTCCACCCTCCCGCGCTGGCCCCTAGACAGCAGGGCACTTTAAACAGCTGTCATGTATCTGTGGACTCGATGTTGTCATCGTTTCCGCAGCGTCTGAGTGGAACCGTCACACTGGGGAAGGTGGGGCATCTGCCTCGAGCCCCCAGGTGCTGCGGGGTGAGGACCCAGCGGCCCTCGGACACGTGCTCCCGTGGCGGCTGCCTGGCCTCACGGGCCACAGTGCACAGCGCTTACGTTTCAGAAACCTTTTGTCAATTTACTAGTAACGATGAGCCAGGGCGCTCCTGGGTATCTGTGTTTATTTAAAGGCCTTTGTGAGATGTTCTGTTACATTCTGTCATAGGGGAAATATGAATTTATTAATTCCGATCGGCAGCCTTTCTCCAGCCCACATTTCAAATGGTGCTGCTCCCCCTGCCATGGCAGCCACGCGTGTGCACGTCTGGCTCCTCAGCTGGGAAGTGCCTTTTTGGCCTGTGTCTCCCGAGCCTAGCGTGGTGCCAGCACAGGGCAGGTGCTCAGCTGCTATTTCTGGGTGGAATGGGATGGAGCGCGTGCTGGGAGGATTGCCACACGCACACTCACCTGAGCTCTACCTCGGAAGGGTCCCCTGCCAGCCCACACAGACAAGGCAGATGGCGCTGTTCCTTCACAGACAGTTGCCAAGCACCTACTATGTGTCAGGCACACACCAGACACAGGGAGTGCAGTGCTGGCTCCGGCGCAGCTCCTTCCTGTGGGGAGTGCCCAGCCCAGTGGAATTGACCGCCAGAAGCACCCGAGTGCATCCCAAGAAGCATGGATGAAAGAGGGAAGAAGCTGCAGGGATGCCGGGGGCAGGGGAGAGAGGGCGGGGGTGGGGGGCGCAGGTGACCTGGCCTCAGGGACACTCAGCACCAGGGACCCGTTGGGCGGGGCAGTGCCACAGGACCGCTTGGTTGACTTCCGTGCTCAGGGCTTCCTCTCTGTGATGGGCGTGCTCTGCACTTTCCCTGCAGGGCCTGTGCCAGCAGCGAGACCGAGAGCGAAGCCGGAGACCTCATGGACCAGCAGTTTGAAGAGATGAACAATAAGCTCAACTCGGTGACGGACCCCACAGGCTTCCTCCGGATGGTTCGCCGCAACAACCTCTTTAACAGGTGAGAGTGGGCGCTCGCAGCCGGTGCGGGGCGAGGTGCCTTCAGCGATGCTCCTTCCAGCCGCCGGCTTCTGGTCGTGTCCTGCGTTTGCAGAAGCGAGCGTGACCTCCCCCAGCCCGTGCTCCTCTGGGCCTGTGTCACAGCGGCCCCTCGGGGTCAAGTGAGAAGAGAGTGCAGGCTCGGAGTGACAGTCGGCGTGTGGCTGTGTGGGAGGCGGTTGGCCCGTCTTCACAGAGCCTTGAGCTGACTTCCTGAATACCAGGTGGAAGCGGAGTAGCATGGCACACTTCCCTGCCAGCTGGTGGCTGTGTTGACCCCCTGGCCTGAGGTTGACGGGGCCACGGAGAGTGGGGAAGCCGGCACTGCTGGAGGGGGTGCTGGTCCAGACCCAGGCCCACCTGTCTGCCCCGAGGCCCCATCCCCATCACTTGATCAAATAGGTTTTAGTGGTTTTGAGAAGAGTTGATGTTGGAATTGCCACCAGCACACCCTGCATCTTTCCATCAGGGGTGATGGCTAAGCTGCGTCCAGAAAAATGGGCAGGCAGTTGGGGTTGAGAGGCACCTGTTCCACTGCATTTGGTTGCCTGGCAACAACCGGGGGAGTCACATTGAGGTAGAACTTTCCAGAAGGGCACCTGGGCTCTGGGGTCTCTGCCACGTCCCAAGGGCCTGACTCAAAGGGCAGCAGGGTGAGCTGGGACTCAGGAAGGAGGTGCTGTGCTCTGGGAGGCAGCCTCTGCCGGGCGCCTGCTGTGCGGGCAGTGTGTGCCCGCCTGTCCCTACCCCAGGCCTGGGTTCCTCTCGGTATGTGCTGTCAGGGCGACAGCGTGTTTCCTGTCCTGGGGTGAGTGAGTGGGACGGGAGCCAAGGGCCAGGATGTAGGAACTGGCAGCTTGGCTGAGAGGAGACCAACTGTGAGCTGGTTCACCCCATTCCTCCTCGCTCCCTCCCCCGTGAGCAGGTGTCCCCACAGCCTTCAGTTCCGTGGAGGGAGACGGTCAGGGGGAGGCCTGGGCCTGGGCACACATCATCCTAGGCCAGCTTCTCAGCCCGGGAGGCAGGTGGTTCTCGCTCTGCCGGGTGATGGGTCCGTGGTTGTAAACTAGAGCCGGGAGAGCTCAGGGCTCAGGGTCGGGCCTTGCCGTGCGCCGGCAGTGGGACAGGGGGCAGGTGATTTCACCCGGGAGCCTCAGTTTCCTCGTCGCTGAAATGGGGACGCGTTTCCTGCTTTGCAGTGTTCCTTTAATGAGGGAAGTAAAGGAGTTAATATCCGAATAACACACTGACCGGCTGCCTAAGGCCTAGGCGGCCGCACACCTGTGGCTTCCTGCTGTTGGCATAGTGGGAAGGACGTTGCTAACGTTGAATTCTTAGGGTAACGTGGTGGATAGACGGGGAGGGTGGAATCTGTATGTACTTGTGCAGCAGGTGCTGGCCACCGTGGGCTGTGGCTCACCTGCGTTTCCTTGTCCTGTCCCACCTCATGTCCTGTATGTGGATCCCAAAGGCAGGCCCTCGTGTCCCTGGCCGACCTGGTCACAGGTGCGCTGGCTGTCAGGAGGGTCAAACCAGGTGCACCTGGGACCCTGCTGCACCCTGGGTGGGACGGGGTGTGAATTTTGCATCATGTAGTTCCTTTCGGGAAAACATCTGTCCTTCTGAGCTCAACACTCTGCATTAATTTATTGGTTCATTTAAACAATGTCAGCTGTGCCCACAGCCAGGCTGCGGACTGGGCCGCCCCGAGGCTGGGTGGGGAGCAGCCAGGGCTCCCTGTCCGACTGCTTGGCCCCCAGCTCCCCCCGCAGAGCCTCACACGGCTCAGGCCACAGGCCGGCCCTCAGGACAGAGAAAGGTTCGGAAGTGGCATCTGCAGGCCCTTCCAGTCTTGACCTTCTGAGGGCAGATTGGAGAAGGGACATGGCCTGCATGCTTTCAGCTTCAATGTAGCGAGCGGTAAGGCCCAGGACAGGTTGCCACACTGTGTGCTCCCAGCACTTCCTGACAAGCCCAGGAAGGGGAGGGGGCCCCTCTGGCCTCCATTCAAGGGGAGCAGAGCTACTGAGGGAACCACCGAGGTACGATCATCCTTGTCAGTCAGAACGGTGCGGGTCCTGGCGAACTTCCGGCCAGGCTTGCTTCTCACAGCTGAGGGATGCAGGCCAGGGAGGGTGGAGGCCGCCCAGGAGCAGGTGCCAGTGCTGGGCTCAGGTTGTGCCTCCCAGCTGCTGTCTGCCTGCGCCTGCCGCCTTGAGGCCTGCCCTGTGTCTCCCCCGCCCCTCTCGGCCCCTTCCATGTCCAGGGATCTCTGCTCCGAGGTGCTGCTTTGCCACCGACCAGGACGGCTAGGCAGTGGTTTTCCTGCAGGAGCCTGGTATTGACCGTGGCTGACAAAGCCTCGTCCCTGAGCCCGCAGAGGTGAGGCGGAAGCAGCCATGTGCGCAGGGCCCTGCACGCAGGAGCAGCCCAGCTCCCTCTGCGGGCTCCCCGCTCCGTGGCCCTTTCGTTCCGGGCGGTTTGCTGGACTGGTTAGGCGCTGAGGCTGCCGAGCTGATGCGAGTCAAGTGAGCCTTGGCTTTAGATTTCCCTCTCGCCACATAGACTTGGTCTTGTTCTGCCTTTGCTTCTGAGTCTGCAGCCACTATTTTTCTTCTTGTCTGTGCCCTTGGGCAGAAAACACACGTGCATGTCGAGCCCTGGGCAGGTACCATTAGTGAGGAAAACGAGGCTGCTTCTCTTGTTTAGACCATGGGCCACGGCTGCGCCCCACAGCAGAGCAGCAGCCTCAGAAAGGCCTGTCTCCCTCATCCCTGCTCACGCTTTGAAAGTCATGCCGAGGGTGAGAGGCCAGTGTGCGTGTGCGTGTGTGTGCGCGCGCGCGTGTGTGTGCGTGTGTGTGTGGGGGGGTGCCTGCCGCCGGGGCCACACTGGAGCAGCTATGCGATGCCACCCAAGTCCACTGTAGGCCAGGAGGCCTGGGCCCATGGTGTCTGTACCCTGTAGTCCGAGGTCGCGGCATTTTTCTGGGTGAGGCACAGAGTGGAGGGGAGACACCGTGGGCTCCGGGGCCAGACAGACCTGGATTTGGAACCTGGCTCTACCTTTTATTAGTTAGTGTGTAACCTTGATCCTTTAATTTTTTCATCTGGAAAATGGGGGTAAATATGCCTGTGGGTGAGTTGTGACGAGGATGCGGTAAATGTGATGAATAGACAGGCCCTGCTGTGCAGTAAGGAGTTACTTTCTCTCCCCGCTTGGGTCTGAGGTTTTGATGGCACCAAAGTCGGTGATTCAACCACTTTTTGAATCAAATCTTTACCCCAAAACCTGATTGAATAGCTTGATGCTTCCTCCCCTTACAACCTCTCTCTGGCCGCCAGATACCAGAAAGCCTTTGAATAAAATGCAGACCGATGATCCGATTGGATATCAGTTACAGCCACAGCCCTGGCTTGAGCCTTGAGGTTCCGTACTCAGTTCTGGCTGGTGTCCTGCCAGGCCCGTCCTCTGCTCTCTGTTGGTGGCCCTGAGGCTCCAGGCCAAGGTTCTGTCTGCTCTCCTGTTAGCCCAACAAGAGGGCGGAGTGTCCTCTCCAACCCTGACCCGGGCCAGCCCTCATGGTGGCGATTCTGGGCAGGGGCTTTCCCTGTCCAGTCACTGTCCTCCTCAGGGACCCCCGGCCACTTGAAAGTGAACGTGTGTGATAGAGGCATCCTGAGCAGTGAGGAACCCGGAGCCTGAGCAGAGGGAATGGTGCCGAGTCAAGGCAGCCACACCTACAGTGAGCTCCCCACCACCTCCTTCCTCCTTCCTGCCCTGCCCGCCTGGAAACGGGTGCTCTGTGCAGTGTCTGTCACCCTGTGGGACAGGGCAGAGGTCACAGCAGCTCTAGGCTCTGGGCTCCCCAGAGAACAGGGCCCCAGGCTGTGAGCTCCCTGCTGCCTGACCGCTTCGAGGAGCAGGGCCCTGCCCGACCTCGTGGCCTTGGGTGAGATGCTTCACCCGAGTCCTGTTTTCTCACCTGTCACAGCGCAGGGGCAGGGGCACCTTGTGGAAAGGACTCCAGAGATGCACACACGTCACAGCCTAGACCTGGCCCACCCCAGGAGATCCCGTGTCGAGTAGTTCCCTCTGCCCTCCCTTACGGTGTCGGAAAGATGCCGTGGCCAGATGTGCCGAGGTTACTGTCCTGGCCGACGTATCCCGCAGCCCTGCGTCCACACGGGACCTGTGTGCCTGGTGGGGAAGTGAGGTCAGGAGGACGGGACACAGGAAAGAGGTGGCCCAGGAGAAGACGCTCTGTGGCCTTGGCTCTTGCGCCTGCGTTCAAGCGCTAAGGTCACGTACATGCAGGCTCACAGCAGCCTCAGGCCTGGCTGGGGCCTCGGAGGTCTGAGCTCCCGGAGGATGAGCACCTGCGCTCCCTGTGACCCTGCAGACATCCTGGGCCTCCCCTCCAGGAGCCCTGCCTGGAGGCCGGAGTGGCTGACGTGAGCCCAGACACTGCAGTTCCCACGGAGACTTCCCACCCGCGTCCCGCAGCGCCCATGGCGTCCCCTCCACGGCTGTCACACCGGCAGGCACTCCAGCCCCCGACGTGGTTGCATGCGGGCGGCACTAGCGTGTGCGCACACAAGTGAGGCCAGCCCAGCCCAGCCATAAATCCCCCACCTGGGCAATGGAGCTCTTCATCCCTGCGGAGATTCATGAGCAGCGAGTGCTGCCCGGCCGCCTGGTGTTTGTCATCATCCCAGAGACATCAACTGCACCCTGACGCCCTGCTCGTAGCGCTTCACATATCATCTCAGAGCGCAGCATCTGCACGCACAGGGACGGCCCTCCCCCTCCCCGCCAGCCCCTCTCCCTGGACACCAGCTCGCTCCCTCTCCTTTCCCATCACCACACAGATGGCCATGCAGTGGAGAAAATGAATGTTTCTCCAGAAGTAGATTAATAAACATCATCTGAGGAATGAGTTAATGAAGACAGTGTGGTGTGAGAAAACGCCGAGAGCTAGGCTGTCAGTTAGCAGGAAGGGTCCCTGGCCGTCCATGGACAGGCCTGGAGGAGAGCGAGCCAGTGCCACCTGCTGGAGCCGTGCGGCGGTGCAGCTGTGCATCCGAGCCGGCCTCCTCCATGACCGACCCAGCACCAGGCAGAGGTGCCTCCATCAGCTCCACCCTTAGACCCAGCAGCCAGGAGGCCAGGGTCGGAGGTTCGTGCAGGCCTTCAGGTTGCTCAGTGTGTCCTGAAGGTTGACAAGGCTCAGTGAAAATCGCTCCCCTGCCCGGGGGAGGCCTGACCTGTCGCCTTGCCCTCGTCTCTTGCCCTCTCTGCACCGCGGTTCCTGAAACAGGAAGAAGGAGCAGCCCTGCTTCGTGGGCCCTGAGCGGGGACGTGGGTGTGACAGGCCGAGCTGGTGCCTAAATGGGAGCACAGCCCCTCCCGCACCTCACCCTCTGCCAGGTGGGAGCGTTTCCAACCACCCAGACGCCCAGTGTGAGACACAGAGGCGGAGAGCAGCCCGCCAGGCTGGAAGGCCCTGCAGAATTCAGAGCAGAACAACAGCCCCCTGGGTGCACCAGGCGGGGGGACCGTGCTGGGAAGGGGACAGGTGTGCTGCGAGGCCAGCAGGGAGCAGGTCGTCCACACACCTGCCCACACCTCTGCCAGCCAGAGGCTTAGAGCTCGGAGGACCCATTGCCATTCAGCTGGGACCGAGATCTGACCACGGGGCGCATCCGCGGTGCCAGCTCTCACGGTGGGCACAGGAGGCTGCAGGGCTTTGGGCTGTGAGCTGTGGCAGTGCCCTGTCGGTCAGCAGAGGGGTTGAAAGAGCCACTGTGTTTGATAGCTTCCTAAGTGGAGTAAATTTTTTGTTTTTTAAAACTAGAGGAGATCTACAGGGACTTTAGTTCAATCCCTTTCTTATAAGCAGGAAAAAGGGGTAGAACAGGGGCCCATGCTGGACCCTGACCCTCGGCGTCCTGCTGGAGCCACATGGCCAGTGAGCCCGTATTGTCTGTCACGTGCCCAGGCCAGAGCTGAGCGGACAGCGCGGCTGCTGTGGGTGATTGAATGGCTCCGGGCGGATCTCTAAGCCGATGGGCCCCGCACCACAGGTCACTCGGGCAGGAACGGCACGTGGAAGCGGCTCTTGGACTGCAGTCTGCGCAGTGGCTGTGGCACCTAATGCTCGGAGGGAAGAACACGGCCCGCCGGCCACCATGGCCAGTGCAGGGCAGTCCTGCTCCCGGTCCGGCCCGAGACCCTCTCCACACCGGCACCTCAGGCGGGCTCAGGGCCCCTGGGCCCCTCCGTCGCTCTTGGCCTTGGTTTCCTGCCCCCACAGCTCTCAGCCCCCCAGTCGGTGGTCCCGGGGCAGCTCTCCAGTGCACACCCACCTGCTGCTGCTGTCGAGGCAGAGGAGAAATGAAGGCAGTTCCTGCCAGACGGCAGCGAAGGTGGGGGCTCAGCGGGAGGCGGCCAGGGAGCCGCTGCCCAAGGCTGGGGCTGCTCAGAACAGACGCCTCCAGCTCAGGGGAAGAGTCCTGACGAAAAAGTCTTTGACCTAAATTACTGTTTCAGATTGGCTGGCTGTTTGTGCTTATTTGTTGTTTTTAACCAGCAGCTGAGCATTTGGGGGTTTTGTTTACATTGAGGAGGACATCTCTAGGGCTGGTGCCTACCGGGCTCACGGGGCTGCCCGGGGCCGAGGTTGGGGCCCCCTTGCTCCTGGTCCTGTCCGAGCCTCCCGCCCGCCCGCAGGTTGGGTGGCCCTGGGACACTGTCCTCCCTCAGTGTGGTGGCTGCTGCCGATTCCCATGGCCTCACGTTGGCCTGCACACAGTCCCGCCACGCGAGGATGTAACTATCCCCTTGACCAGCACTCTGGTCACTTGATCAGGAAAACGCCACAGAAATGAGTTGCCGCATGCAGCTGGCTGACCCTCCTCTTTCTGTCGGTGCTGCTGTTCTGTGACAGTCACCTGAAAGCGGGGAGACGGGGCCCTGCGGAGGGAGCTGGCGGGGCGGGGTGTTCGCTCTGGCTGTGGGCAGCGTCCACTGCCTTCCCAGGAGCTGGAGACCGCGGGGGCGTGGCAAGGCCCTGCCTGACCCCTGACCCCTGACCCCTGGCTCCTCTCTCCAGGAGCTGCCAGAGCATGACGAGCTTGGCCAGCAACACGATGTCGCCTGCCAAGGACGGGACCTCCTCTCTCCCCCGGAGGCAGAGCTTCGCCAGGCCCCCGCTCCGCGCTCTGTACGACCTGCTCGTGGCGCCCATGGAAGGGGTAAGTGCCCCCGGGCCGCCAGGGCGCACCATTCCCCGCTCAGTGCCCACGTGGAGGTTCCCCAGGACAACAGCCTTTAAAAGCCGGCTGCTTGTGCGCGGCAGGTCCGGGCTCAGACCCCGGCTCTGCTCACCAGCCGGTAAACTCAGCCGTCTCTCAGGTACAGAACGAATGTGCTGCCTCCCCAGCTTCCAAAAGCCAGACACAGGAAGCGCAGGGACCACCGGAGCTGCCGCCATGGGGCATAGGCCGTGGCTCTCTGCACCCTGCGGGGGCGCGTCCTCATGGCCCCACCTCTCCTGTGAGGGTCTTGCCTGAGCAACTCAAGCCAGGCTGTGCATTCTGGTGAGAACAGATCCCTCGACCTCGCCAGCATCAGGAGTCACTGACTCCATCAGAGTCCAGCGTCCAGGGTTCCCTGGCCTGACATTTCCCAGAGGGTTGGGAGCGGCGGTGGCCAGATTTCTGTGGCCCTGGTCTTTGCACATCATTTTTCTTTATTTCAGAGAGGAAGGAAGAGGGAGAAGAGAAACATCAGTGATGAGAGCGCGTCACTGACTGACTGCGCTCTGTACCCCCCTCTGGGGACTGAGCCTGCAGCCGGGCGTGTGCCCTGACCGGGAATCAAACCATGATCTCCCGGTTCATAGGTCGAGCTCAACCGGTGACGTAAAGAACAATGGATGCCATGAGACCAGTGGCAGCTCCTGCCTAGACAGCGTGCTCCTGAGAGGCGCTAGGAAAGGGGGCGACGTGACGAGCTAGGGAATAATCCCGAAGTGAGGCATGGACTTGGAGAGCTTACCTTAGTGTCCGACATTCACAGCTGCTTCTCGTGATGACTGTTTGACGCGGAAGGAGTTTGTCTGCTTCCAGCGACACCAGGTGGCGCCTTCCAGAGGCCGTTGTGGTCAGTGACCAGAGCAAGGGCTTTGCGGGGCCCCGAAGTGCTCCACTCACCGTTTCCCTGGAAGCAGCTGGAAGGCTGGGCTCTGATCAGGAGTCCTCGCCATCCCCACCTGACCCAGCTGTTTGTTTGTCTACACGGCCCGTGTCCGTTCCGGCCGGAGTCAGGCCTCAGGGCCACAGGGAGCTGGGAGGCCTCTTAGCTCCTCCCCAGCGCTGCCCCCAGAGGAGGCCTGGATCCACGGGCTCCCACAGCAGGCACACCCGCTGCTCTGAGGCCACTAGAGGGCGACGTGACACCGTCAGCCACTCCTGCTGGCACTGGCCGCTGCCAGACAGCCAGCTCCTCCTCCACATTTTCACGGCAAGCCCACGATTATGAATCACTGACACTTCCAGACTAAAACGATTAGCCTCTTCGCGTGGGGCTTGTAATTATTTGAACAACTGCCTTTGTTTAGCCGTGGTCCGTTGCTGAGGGACTAGGTCAGCCAGTAGGAAGGTGGGACACATTGCACCCTGGGCTGCACCCATGTTTGATGATCTGCCTTAAGGGAAATGCCACGGGCTCTTTCCTGGGACCACCCTGCGCCTCGCTGTCGGGAGGGGTGAGCACGCCCTGTCTCTGAGGATGGCCCAGTTCCATGTGATGGCACAGGAGCCGTCACCAGTCATCAAGCCAGATCCTGTCTGACACCCAAGGGAGAAAAGGCACCAAAGAAGAGTTGCAGGTGTTTAGTGTGAAAGGGACAGGGACCCTGGTCATGTCTGTGGCATTTGTTTTAATCAACTTAGAGGGAAGGATGGTGACCCAGGCCCCTGAGCCTGGATGTCCCTGCTTCTGTGGAAGGTGGGCCCCCTGACGGCTCTTGTCCTGGCCCACATGCTGACAGCAGTATCTGGGGGTCACGGCAGATGGAGGGGCTCCACTAGGAGAAGCTGCTCGTTCACTCCGGTCCCAAGTCACCCCTCAGTTTGCAGATGGTGCTTCATCCAAAAGCCAGAAGCTGCGTTAGTCAAGGAACCAGACTTAGAACAGGAACTCCCTCAGGGTTCGGTCAGACCACCCCTTAAAGGTCCATTTGGGGAGTTAGGACTTCTAGTCTTTGCCGTCCTTATCATTATTTCCATTTATTTCAGTTCCCTGTTTCCTGTCGGTATGGCCTTAAAAACCAAGGCTCTAGGACAGGTAGCCCGTGTGCAGGACTTTGGTAGCTGCTCTTGACGAGAGGGGCTGCCTGTTGAAGTGGAGTTACCTGTTTCAGGACCCCAGAAACTTGATTAAAACTGGCTGTTGGAAAACAAACAAACAAAAAAACCAAAAAAACTTGCTGTTTGTGCTGGCTCCATTGGTAAACTGCCTTCCTAACGGGAGCTTGGGAATTCACCCAGACTCTCAGCTAAGATGCGAGGCAGGGGTCTGGCCCTGCCAAGGGCTCAGCCATGAGGAGAGCGTGGCTGTGGCTGGACCATGACTGTAGTGACCGCTCTGGGGGAAAGGACTCCTGCAAAATCAAGTAGCGTAGTAACCACCTTACCCTTCAGCAGATGAGATGCCCTGGGAGCTGAGACTGACCGTTCAGGTGCCTGTTTTCTAAATAGCCTGAGGGTTCGGAGAGTCAGGGAATGCCTGTCCATGGAAACAGCCAGACCTACTCCACAGGATGGAAGGGAAGATGAGGCCCTGAGCCCGGCAGCCCCACCGCCAGGCTATCTGACTGACTCTGTTTAAGATGTGTAGTAATATTCAAATGAGGACAAACATCACCCAAGGACAGCAGGCATTTCCACAGCTGACCAGGAGAAGGAACAATGGAGGCAATTACTTATCAGCCATCTGTACCACTGAAACCAGTGGTGAGAGCTCCACTAGCCAGCAAGTTCCCACGAGGTGAACCGCGCTCTCACCCAGGTGAGTGAGACTGGGTGAGAGTCATCTGCGTTCTGGCTCTATCTCAGCCTCACCTGGCAGGTTCCAGGGGCACCGAGGCCCTCCTGCCATTGAAGGTGCATGGGCTCATTGGATGAGGTCAGCCCAGAGGGGAGAGGGCCCCATTGCACGAAGATTCCTGCCGCGTGAGCAGCCCTTTGGCCAGTTCGGCTGTTGGTTCCTGCAGACTCTGAGTGGCTGTTGGTCATGCTTCTCCGGCACTCAGTTCCGCACCCCCCCACCCCGTGGTGCTCCAGGCCGGCCAGGGGTGGGCTGTTTGGTTGGCAAAGGATACAGTTGAGTGGCCTGAATTTTTACTTTCGCATTTCTGGTTGAAATAGTGTCTCAAATCTTGGTAGATTTTAGTCATGGTTTGAGAGTTACAACAGGTCCAGGAGTCTCCCCCTTGCTTTCTGCAGTTTCAGGTACCTATAGTCAACCATGGTCTGGAAAATATTAAATAAAAAATTCCAGAAATAAACCATTTGTAAGTTTTAAATTGCACACCTTCTGAGTGTGGTGATGAAATCTCACTCCGTCCCTCCCAGGATGGGGATGATCCTTTGTCCAATGTTGACACACTGTGTGCTACCCGCCCATTGGTCACATAGCAGTGGTCTGCGTTGTCAGATGGATGGTCACGGCATCACAGTGCCTGTGTTCAAGCAACCCTTATTCTACTTAATGCTACGTTCACATAACTTTTATTACAGTTTATTGTTGTAATTGCTCTATTTTATCATTAGTTATTGTTAATATCTGGCTGTGCCTAGTTTATAAATTAAACTATATCATAGGCATGTATGCATTGGAAAAACATAGAACATGTAGGGTTCGGTATCATACGTGGTTTCAGGCATCCTTTGGGGTTCCTGGACTGTAGCCCCCATGGATAATGGGGGGCTACTGTGTGTGATATTTGCTGAAACTGTATCCATCCACCCATGAGCCAGGACTCTGCAGAGCATCACAGAAAAGGCTCCTCTACCTTAGAAAGTCCTGTTTGAGCAGGGGCGTCCAGGCGCCCTGGGAAGAGGCCTGCCGAGCGCACTGGTTTCCACGCAGACAGAGCACTGGGAAGGTATTGCCACATGAAGACTGCGAGGTCACAGAGGGGCCATGTCTGGGCTCCCCCTGGATGCCCTCACACACACACCACTGACCTAGGCCACTGGCAGGAGGGCCCGCCCCCTTCCCCGCAGGGGCCTCTGTGGAGAAAGCTCAGCACCTGCCCACCTGACAGGAGAACGGGCTGTGGGAACCCAGTGTATCTCAGAGGCCGAGGCCGTGAACCAACAGCCACGCAGAGCCACTTCCGGTGCTCACTGCCCACCCGTGTAAAGGAGCAACTCTCCCCTCTGCAAAGACCAGGCCGTTGCCTGTCCTGTCTGCGCGCTGCTGCCCCTGCCCTTCCCGTCCACCTGGTCCCGTCCCCGCCAGCTCTCCAGGCAGTGGGCTCACGCTGTGACAGGCGGGGTCCCAGCCTGCTGTGGAGAAGGGTGCTTCCTGGGGGACAGGCAGTCTGTAGGACACCTGGCCTTCTTGTCTGGTTCCACTTCAAAAGGTTCATTGTAGAGATTTCAGAGGTCAGAGCGGCGAGTCTTGGCTGGAATTTGTGGGACTGTTAGTTGCAGGTGCAGGGCTGACGCCGAACCCTTTTATCTTTCAAACCCAGGACTTAAGAAGCCAGCAGATACCCCTTCTAGACTGACAGGTGGAGGTGCAGAGTAGCGTTTCCTTGAATCGTCCCTCCGTTTTCATCTAACAGGTGACATGAATTTGGATAGAGATGTCGCTTTATTTCCTTTCTTCAAGTTCACATTGGATTATAGCTAATCTTTCTGTACAAGGGCAATGCTCGCACCTGCTGGAGGCAGAATTCGGAGATGGTTTCCAGGGCATCCTTCCCAACGCATTCAGTCAGCTTCCCTCTGCCTTTTAACGGAGCTGTCATTCTGCGTGCGACCCGTCTGCCCACAGGCCGCTCTGCCGTCACCGCCTGCTGCCTTGCTGCCTGGACAGGTCCCAGCCCGGCCCCCGCCCAGGGCTGTAGGCATGTGCCAGCTCAGTAGCATCTACGAGGCACTGTCCCAGGGGGGATACGCAGTTCAGAGAAAAGTCCCCCCATCTCCCAGGCCAGCATTTCAGGACCTTTCCCTTTCCTCTCAGTTCACCAAGTCCTGGCAAGTCTCCATCTCCTTATTCACCTCAGCCCCAGCCCAGTGTCCCAGTTGTTTCTTCTTAGTTTATCAAGGTTCATACAGCCTTGGTCTCCGTCCGCAGTTCTTTTGGAAAGAAATACACCCGTAGAGAAAGGAAGCCCACGTGGTGATGCTGCTGTGAGCAGTGCCCAACCCAGCGCCCATGCAACCGTGTGGCTGTTCAGTGTGCCTGGTCCTCCGGGCCCGTCTCAGCCCCGGCTCAGGGCTGGCCTGGCGTGTGGGAGCCCGGCCCTGCCAGGCCCCGTGTCAGCCTCCGTGCTTGCTCTGCAGGGCCTGATGCACTCCAGCGGCCCCGTGGGACGGCACCGGCAGCTGGTCCTGGTTCTGGAGGGGGAGCTCTACCTCATCCCTTTCGCCCTCCTGAAAGGAAGCTCCTCCAACGAGTACCTGTATGAGCGCTTCGCCCTCATCGCCGTCCCGTCCATCCGCGCCCTCGGCCCGCAGGCCAAGGTAGGCTCTGGCAGGCCGTGGGGGCCACGCTCTCAGGTCCGCGAGGCGTCTTTGGCCAGACTGGGGTCTGAAGTGATAGGATGTGACTTCTTCAAACAGCCGATTGCATAGCTTGCAGGTGGGTAGGGTGACTGCAGATCTGTCCAAAGGCAGGGGCACAGCCCTCCTGACCCCTGACGGTTCTTTGCTACTTCAGGAAGCCATGATATGGGTCGTTTCTCTTTCAATTTCTCTGCTGTGACATTAGGGTTGCAAGCTACTCAGAGGCACTAGGCCAGGCTGGAGGCCACAGGCCGAGTACCCGAGTGCCTTGCTCATCCCACCCTTCAGCTGCCCAGCAGAGGGCCACGGGCCGCAATGGTGGACAAGATGAGTGTAAGTGGAAAAAGAGCGCCATTGGCCAACCAAAGAACTGGAAACAAAGGCAGCTTTCAGGGGACAGGAAGGGACTTGGGTTTCATTCATCAAAAAAGTCAGCATGGGAAGAAACCCTTGTGAAAATCAGGGAGCGACAGTGGGCCATCCAGTCAGAGGTCTCACCCGACAGCCACCCTGGCCCTGCCCACCTGATTAGGGAGCCTTTTCAGCCAACCCTGAATCTCTCCCTTTTCCAAACTGAGACCCTGAAACCCGGGCTTCCTTCTGGCCCTTCATGGCCTGATGCTCCCCACTCCCCTGTCATTACCACCAGGACCTGAATGAATTGCTCAGCTTCAAACTTAAATGCCCTCCAGCTGCCAACTGCTCTCAGAGCCCCTGAGACCACCAGGTGGGTCTTGGTCAGATGGGCCGCCTGTTGGGGGAGTGTCTGCAGGTTGAAACACCCAGACCCCAGGCCCAGGGTGCAGGTGGCCCCTAGGGGACCTGCCTGACCAGGCTCTGTTGGCCTTGGTCATTGGCATGGTATAAACCACAACATTTTTGCTTCACGGGGTTTTGGAGGTCTTAGTTTGGCTATTTTTGTTGCTGAATCATACCTTACTCATGGGACAGAATTAGTTCTGAGTGAAGGAAATTATTTTCTCTGAGTTTTTCTTCTGCCCTTGGTTGACAATCCCAGATGGGAAGTGAGCTGGCCTGGTCGGATGCTGCTCCACAGGCAGGCTCCCTGCACCTGCTGCCAGGAGCACTGGGACCAGAGGTGGCCTCTGCTGAGAGAGCTTCCTACCGGTGACAACAGTGAGCTGGCTGTTTGCCAACGTCGCGAGGGGATGGAAGAGTCCTATCTCCTGACAGGCACCCAATCGGCATTTCTCTACCCAAAGTTTAAGGCATCCCCAAGTGTAGACTCCAAAACAGTTATTTTGAAATAATGTGATGTTTTCCAGAAAGCCCCAAAAGACATCATGGCAGGAAAATCAGAACTTCGTTGGACTTCTTCTTGCTGATTTTATAATTCAGTGCTGTCTTTATTTTGCAACACACACTGTGGAGGGGAACTATAATCTTTCAGTATGCCGTGTCTCTGAAGGACTTAATTTGGCCCTGTCTCCCGAGTTTGACTTGCTTTGTAAACAAAGCCACCCTACGCCCTGACTCATCAGGAGTGGGTTTCCCCTTAGGGGTGCACAGGGAGAGCCTGTAGGGGTGAGGCTCAGGGCAGGCAGGCACCCCAGACCCTCGCCTCCGACATGTTCTGTCCTATGAACACCTCTCCCACCCCCAGTCCTGATATTTCCAAGAGCTTGTCATAGCGGGTGTGATGTCCAGTAAGACATCCCCTCGTCAGTAGGTGTGAAAATCAGAGCGAAGGTTATCGGGAGAACAGGTGGCGCCAGGGTAGACCCATCCTGACAGGAGAGCTGGCCTTCCCTGGCTCCTGAGAAGCCGGCCTGGCTGACAGTGGTTTGCTTGTCCTTCCTCCCTCCCAGTCTCACCTGAGGAAAACCCCGCCCACCTACTCCAGCTCCACCTCCATGGCTGCCGTCATTGGCAACCCGAAGCTCCCGTCAGCGGTGATGGACAGGTGGCTGTGGGGGCCGATGCCATCAGCCGAAGAGGAAGCCTACATGGTGTCGGAGCTGCTGGGCTGCCAGCCCCTGGTGGGCAGCGTGGCCACCAAAGAGCGCGTCATGAGTGCCCTGACCCAGGCCGAGTGTGTCCACTTTGCCACCCACATTTCTTGGAAACTCTCGGCCTTGGTCCTCACACCCAGTGTGGATGGCAACCCTGCCAGCAGCAAGAGCTCCTTCGGCCACCCCTACACCATCCCCGAGTCCCTGCGGGTGCAGGACGACGCCAGCGATGGGGAGAGCATTTCGGATTGCCCGCCCCTGCAGGAGCTGCTGCTCACAGCCGCCGACATCCTGGACCTGCGCCTGCCGGTGAAGCTGGTGGTCCTCGGCTCCTCGCAGGAGTCCAACGGCAAAGTCACAGCCGATGGGGTCATCGCGCTGACACGGGCCTTCCTGGCTGCGGGTGCGCAGTGTGTCCTCGTGTCTCTGTGGCCTGTGCCCGTGGCTGCTTCCAAGATGTTTCTCCACGCCTTCTTTTTTGCCTGAAAGCCAGCGCTGCCCTGGGAGAGGCCATGAAGGTGGTGCAGAGCAGCAAGGCCTTCTCGCACCCCTCCAACTGGGCAGGTGAGCGCAGGGCCCCCAGCTGGCACCTCTGTCAGGGGCCTCCCCAGGTCGGTCCTCACAGCCTGGGAGGGCGGGGCGGGGCACTGGGAAAGGCGGATGGGAAGATTCTGGGGGAGCCTCCTTTGCTGAGATTTTCCCTCTGCCAAGTCAGTCTTTTGCTACCAGGGCATTAAAATAGTCCTTGGATCAGGGAGCGGAAGTTTCCCATCAGAGTGTGCGTGTAAAACTCCTGGGGTGTTTACTGAATGGCCCACTTGATGGCAGCCTTGTGTAGAATCCCACGACTGTAGAAGAGTGGTGAGGTAGAAAGACCCTAGATTTGGTATTCGGAAGACTTGGGTTTGATTTAGCTCTGCAGCCAGGCTGTGTGACCTGAGACAGGTTCCTAACCCTCTCTGAAGCTCCATGGTAACATGAAGATGGTGGTGATGCTAGGAACTCCCTGCCCACGTTTGAGATGATCTGTGAGGAGTGGGCTGAATGTCTTATGATGCGTGAAGCACTGCACGTTCTGAGGGGGCCTGCCGCAAGGGGTGAAGGGAGAATGTTCCCTATGACAGCTGGTCATAGGAGGGGGGACGAGGGACTCTGCCTCTCAGCTCCATATGATGATCTTCATCCTTCAGGGTCCCTGTGAACGCCCCTATACCCTCCCTGATAGGCTGCGATCCAAACCCAACTTCGGCCATTCTCCCACCAGCCTTTCACCCAGCTGCGCTGGTTTTGCTGACACAATTCATGACCTTCAGTCCGTGGTGGTCTCTCAGAATTGGCCCCTACACCAATGGGGACAGTATTGACCCATAAAGCAGTGTCTTAAACCTTGAGAAGCAGAGGAACATCAAACATACTATTTCCAAACATTTATATTTTGTTTCAATGGCCAAAAATGTACCATCTATGGATATATTTACAAGTTGGGAACACAATGGCCTTCAACTTACTTTTCCTCCAGAATCAATCCAGTTGACATGTGCCAATGTTTTTGGTGTCATTTTCTGAAGTTGGGTAAGCCCTGAAGTGGGGCCATGGTGTTCCCACGCCCAGCCGGCCAGCAAACGAGGAGCCTGCAGGGGCCCCGGGTGCAGAGCTGTGCTGTGGTGCCAGGCGGATGAGCTATGTTGATAAACAGAAACATCTGTTTACATCACTAGCACACGCAGCTGTAGTGTTTTGTTTTTTTTAAGGCATCAAAAAACTATGTAGAATCTATCCTATTCTGTGGCCAGAGAGAAACATTTAGTTGGTCCAACAGGCCTGGTCTTTGGCGGCCCTCACCTCATGGGTGGGCAGGCAGGCACTGGGGTGGGGCCTGGCTACACTGTTGAGCTACTTCTGCCGCCAGATGCCGAGATCAGAGGCAGTGCTGGTGGTTCTCACGCAGTCACGGAGATCTCAGCACTCCAGCAGTCAGCAGTCAGCAGGGCCTTTGCCCGGCACAGCCCCACAGCACATACCGCAGGGTTCGTGGGAACCCGGTCCCTGTGCTTAGTCAGTTACTCCTGACACGTCCCCTATCCCTCCGTGCAAGCCCCTCCCTGGCTTCCCAGTGTACTTAGGGACATGGCATTTTTGTTTAGTTTTAGTGACAGATAATTTAAAGTCACAACTGTGTTCTGGGGAAAATGATGTTTAATGATGCTATCCCATTGCCCTTAAAACCGGCTTTGGCTCATTCATTCTTTTTTTCACTCATTCTTTTAGAAAGCCCTCTCTCTCCATTTGGGGGCAGGTTGGCCTAACGCTGCTTGGTGGCTTAAGGAGACTGCGCCGTCTGTGCCTCCTCCAGCCGTCCTCACAGAGCTGCTGAGGGAAGAGGCACAGGATCTAGGTGGATGTGTGGCCCTTTCCAGCCTGGCTCAGCTGCTCATTCTTACAGCTGGAGGAATACTGTGCTCACAACCTTGACCGGAATCGAACCTGGGATCTTTCAGTCCGCAGGCCAATGCTCTATCCACTGAGCCAAACCAGTCAGGGCATGGAGGAGTACCTCTTGCCCTCTCGTCCAGGGCCCCAAGGACTCGGGCACACCTGCCCCCCATCCCTGGGCATGTACCAGACACACACAGTTGTACTTGCAGGAAAACAAAGCACATCATTCCTTGAGATGGTGGCCAAGCCAGGAATGGTGGCCCAGGACATCCGTTCCCTCCTCTGCTCGCAGCGCATGGAAAAGTAGTGGCAGTTTCCTGAGCACCGATCACTGCAAGCGGCACGCACACCTACGGAGCAGTATTGACTCTAAAAAGGGAGGGGACTGAGGGGTGACAGACTGTCCCCGTGAGTGGAATGCTCCACAGTCCAGCCCACAGAGCAGCTGTCCTGGCAGCCCCTTTCTGCTGGGTGACTGCGGAATGGGTGAGCTGTGGAGCCAACCCCGCTGAGGTGACAACAGGCTCTGAGGTTCCCTCTGTGCTCTCCACAGGGTTCATGCTCATCGGGAGTGACGTGAAGCTGAACAGCCCCTCCTCGCTCGTGGGCCAGGCCCTCACGGAGGTCCTGCAGCACCCGGAGCGTGCGCGGGATGCCCTGCGAGTGCTGCTGCACCTGGTAAGGGACTGGGGAGCCCTCACCCAGGCTCCCGTGGAGCAGAGGCTGCCAGAAATGCACAGGGGAGGCTGAATGGTTTCCATAGCACCAGGACATACGAGTAGGTGGAGGGGACATTGTCCCCATACGCCTGTGGGTCAAGCCAGTTGGTCCAGGTGGTGGGCATAAAGTGTGATGTCACACAGATGGCTACAGCAGTCCTCGCCAAGACCCTGGGGAGGGACACCCGAGCAGTGACCTGGAGCAGGGGCCTGCACAACCATTTCTGGGCCATGTGGCTTTAGGCAAGTCATCTTAGCATCCTGAGCCTCAATTTCCTCATCTGGAAGCAGGGATCAAACTTTAACTTTTCAAGGTTATTGCGAGGATTAGAGGAAAGGTGAGTAGCTGGCACATAATAGCATTCCAGTAGCTGAGATGGTGTTTTATAGTCAGATGGCACTGGCTTTCCCCTAAATTTAGTTGGAAGAATCATCTGAGCCTGACGACCTTGGCCAGCCCCGATCTTTGCAGGACGTGGGTGAGAGTACAAATGGCCGGCCCATGACATTTTGTACACGTTTAAAAGTTACACATAATGCCAAGAACTAGTGATATAAACCTTGCTTCACCTTGACAACCTGGAAAGCAGTTTCAAATAATTTAGAATTCTTAACCTCCTTGGAGTTCTGTGCCAGAAAGACCAGCCCAGTCCTCGCCAGGAGCCCACACCACATCCAAGCTCTTTCCAAACTCGATGCAAACATCTGCCCCATGGCCACCTCACAGGATAGGGGTGTGTACGAGGGCAGGCCCAGGGACGGGTCCACAGGGGCCCCGGGAGTGGGAAGTTTAGAGTCTGGGGACGGGGTTCCAGGTGAGCATGTGGAACCTGGAAACTGCTGATAGTTCTCAGGCCGGACTGAATGCAGCCCTCAGCCTGCCACAGGGTAGATGTGCCCCATGTTTTGAGGATTTGGGGAGACTGTATCCACTAATTTTTTGTCTGTGCCTGGAAACTGCATAGAGCCCTTAGGTTGCTCAGCGCTGGGGCCCTTCTCAGGTCCCCGTCAGCCCGTCACCCTCTTTCTTGCAGCAGCCCCCAGACTGCTTTCCGTAGATAACGAAACTGCCCTCTGTCTGGTTTGCTTCTCCGAGACAAAGCTGCGGAGGAAGAGCCAGGCCTCTCAGCGGCTCCCCATCTGGCCTTGAGGCTCCTGGGGCACATTTAAGGGTTTTCATTATCGGCTTCATCTGGTTTGACTGCAGAGGCCATGGGTCAAGTTCACCAGCCCTTACGTCCTTCTAATCACTCTCGGTGCCCCTTGACCCTGTGTGCAGTGTCTTCAAGGCCCTTCCAGCCTGATGGACAGCCAGCTGGCTAGGACCCATCTTACCCAGGAACACTCATTTCTTGCTGCCTGTGATGTCCGCCCACAGCAACAAGATTCTACTATAAGAAAAGTGTCAGGTGACATCTTGGAATGACTCTCTGTCCCTCCAGTGCTGGCGTACGTGCCCCAGGGCATGCAGCATCTCGGGAGGGACTGAAGTTCTCTAGAGAGAAAACTGCCAGGCAAGGCCTGAGGCTGTGGGGAGTGCTAGGGAGTGCTCATGGGGAGAGAGAACACTGTAGTTACTTGAGGTGTTTAGCCCACATGTCCCAGGCACTGGGTTAGGCCCTGGAAGTGGGGAGAGCCACTTGGAGGAGGTACAGGTCCCAGAGGCAAGTGCTGTGGGGTGAAGGATGAGTTGGAGAGGTTTTGCCAGCCAGGGCCCTGGGATGGGCACTGTTTGGTGTAGGGGGCACTGAATGGGGGGTCTTGAAGGTCTGAGGTTTATTCTAATGAGGGGTAGTCTTGTATGGTTTGGGCAGGCTCCTGACCTCAGACTGGCTTTCAGACACATCACTTTAGTGTCTGTGGAGGAGAGCCTGGGGCAGGAGGAGGTGGGTTAGGGGAGGGGCAGAATTCTGCCGTGTTGCACCAGTCCTTGCTTGCTGATTATAACATCCCTCCCCCTCTGCAGCCTCCCTTTCAAGAAGCCGGGCCGTTTGCTGCAATGTCATGGTCCTCAGGCCCGGGTGCCCTGCACTGGCTTCACAGATAACAAAGCCACTCGGAGAAACCAGGGCTGGCCCCTGAGCACAGCCGCGCCTCACTCTCCTTCCTTCCCCTTCCAGGTGGAGAAGTCCCTGCAGCGCATTCAGAACGGGCAGCGCAATGCCATGTACACATCCCAGCAGAGTGTGGAGAACAAAGTGGGTGGCATCCCCGGCTGGCAGGCCCTCCTCACCGCCGTGGGCTTCCGGCTGGACCCCCCAGCCAGTGGCCTGCCAGCAGCCGTCTTCTTCCCAACCTCTGACCCAGGCGACCGGCTGCAGCAATGCAGCAGCACCATCCAGTCCCTGCTGGGTGAGCTTGGGCAGGAGGGGCTGACTGACCGCTTGGGCAGAGGGGTCAGTGGCCGTGGCCCCTGCACTCACCAGGATGCCGGGTCTCATCGCTGGGAAGGAGAGTGTTGAGAAATGGCCGAGTCCCGGACACAGACTTCTGATTTAGAGGAAACTAGTGCTCTTGACCTGACCGTTTGATTGGCAATGGCAAGGCATTCTTTGCCATAGGGTACTGCCCTGGCTCTCCCTCTTCCTGAGGTAATGGTGGGTGAATAGCAGCCCCTGTTAATATTTAATCAGCAGCTTTGGATCTGAGAGCCATGCAGCCTCCCCAGGTGAAGTGGGTGCAGAAGCTCAGGGCTGCCCTTTGTGCATCACTCAGTGGGTGATGCTGCCGGAGTAGCTGAGACGGGGTTCTGGAAATGTGACCCTGCACCTGGAGGACTGCAGTAGGGTCAGGACTGGTGCTTGCCCCCAACCTGCCTTTCTGGGAGCCCGTTCTCTGCTGTCAGACATGGACGTGCAGGGCTGGCTGTCCTGAAGGCCACCAAAGCTGAGCTCTCCTCTGGGAAGGCAGCGGGACTGTGGGTTCAGAGGTCCCTCTGGGTAACACCCATCTCCCTCTTCTCGGTGTAGGTCTTCCCAACCCTGCCCTCCAAGCCCTCTGCAAGCTCATCACTGCCTCGGAGACGGGCGAGCAGCTCATCAGCCGGGTGAGTCGAGCTAGGACGGCTGAGCCCAGGTCTGAGGGCACCATGCCGCGTTAGAAAGAGGGTGACTTGGCCCTGAATAGGGATTTGCAAGTAAAGTCGTCCACTTGTTTTTTTCAGCCTTTGTGATTAGAAGGAAGAGGCAAAAGCTGGAGTAAGCATGTGCTAGACACAGAGGGGCGCTGAATCCCAAGAGCTTAAGGGCCTTCAGAGGACACTCCAGGGGCTGCTGTCACCTGTAATCGCAGGGCATTTTCTGAACTCTCCCTTCAGTGGCCTCCTGCACCTTGTCATCCCACCCGTTCTTCCCGCTGACTGACAAGTGTTAAACAGCCACCTTCCCGAAGCCGGCAGGTGTGGGGCCAGCCTGGCTCCAGGTGCTCCAGTACTTATTCTCAGATCAAAGTATGAACTACACTTGAAACAAAATAGCCACTAAGGCAGGCAGTCATCCCAAACAGCTCTATTTCAAGGAACCACTTAGCAGGTTTTTAAAAATGTGCTTCCTATTGAGGCAGTGTAGATCTACTTCAGGTATCGGGAGGATGCTGACTCTCAGAGCTTCTAATCTTCCTACTGGCTACAAGGTCTGGCACAAGTCTCAGGATGACAGCCATGGGTACGAGGGCTTCTGGAGGAAGCAGCAACCCTGAAGAGCACGGAAGAGTTTTCTCTGGTCCACCTGAGTATAATAATTTGAAAAAATAACATGCATTATTACACATTTATCAGCAGGTATCACTTTAGGCAGAAATATTTCTACATGGAAATCAAGCTCCTACTGTTAGAATTAACCTCTGAAAATCTGTGGTGCCTGGAGCCTCCACATATGTGAGACTGTTTGCAGCCTGGATTTGAACATAGCTCAGTGGTCTGGCTCCTTCACTGAATTCCTACTCATTTTGTAGTAAGTTTGTTACATCTGCTTTTACACAGAATCAGGACCACACTGTGCAGTGCTGCACATTAAAGTGAACCCGGTGGGCCAGAAGTCTTGCTCTAAAGAGAGAAAGTTAGAATTACACTTGCAGGACAAGGCAGAGTCTAGTTGCTTAATTTCTTGCTTTCGGTGGCAGCACAGGGACTTCCCTGATATCCGTCCTGGCCCGCCCACTGTGGCTGGTGGACACTTCCTGAGTCACTGTGGACTTTGGTTTACAGAGTGGCCTGTTCATACCCACTGTGCCCCTTCCCCACTTGAGTCTGACCTGCCCTGCTGCTCTCCTGGCAGGAAGGGCAGGACCTGGTTGACCCTGAGCCCCTTGACCCCGAGTGCTTCTGGTCTGGGTGTGGCTGTTCATGTTCCTGTGTGTCCCTGCTGACTCTTGCTCCTCTCCCCTCCCGGTCAGAGCCTCAGGCCGGTATGGCGCTTCCTAAAGCAGTGATCAGCTCGTGTTGCATAACAACCTGTGCTTGAGTCTAAACTGTCTCTTTCTCTCTCTTTTTCTTTCTTTTTCTTATAATCTGCTGGCCGAAGGCTGTTAAAAATATGGTTGGAATGGTGAGTACTACTTTAAG
>NW_006289570.1:2929106-2935141 GCF_000327345.1 Myotis davidii | reverse complement strand
CCCACCCCCGAGGTCCCCTTGGCATGCTCTGAGCACACGTGCTGTGCTGTCTCTCGGAGGCCCATGCCCATGCCAACACTCGCTCGGGCTGGGGTGACTAGTGCCGCTCGCTCAGGTGGTCCATCCCCTTCCTCTGCTCTGGCTCCCCCTTTCCTGCTGCACCCTCTTGTGTTCTCGATTTGACCTTTCAGTTCCATCAGAACAGCAAAGGCAGAAGCAACTGAGTAGTGTTTATAGATTCGGGGAATCGGAAACCTCACAGCACTTCAGCAGGTTGAGTGCTGAGGCTCCAGAGCAGGGGTGGGGAACGTCTGGCCCACGGGCCATATAAGGCCCAAGAAATCATTTGGTCTGGCCCTGCCAAGTTATTAGGGATGAGTTAATGAAATGCTTGACCAAATATAGGAGGCTAATTTTTAAGTTAATTTTGTATGGCCCACAAATGATGTTATAAATATCCAAATGGCCCTTGGCAGAAAAAGGTTCCCCACCCCTGCTCTAGAATGTAACCTTGGATTCTTCACCGTTTACCTCAAGATCATAAAGATGGTTTTAATTAAATAGACAAAAAGAGAGGGAGATGACCAGGCCTATAAACCGCCCTGCCAGCCCCTCTCCAGTGCTCAGTAGCCCTGCAGCAAATGTGCTCAAGGGAAGACGTGCGGCTGGAAGCAGAAACCCTGACTGTGGGCCGGCCCGTGACGTTTACCAACCCACTGCCCCTTGGGTTTCCCAGAGAGAACAACAGGCATGAGACACTAAAGAGTATTTCAGACGCTATACAGACATAAGCTCGTTAGTGACGGCAGTAACAGGCGAGAGGAGAGGAACTCGGGGACAAACCCTAGGTGGGCCGGAGGGGAAGGAGGCTTGGGGAGCTCATGTGTTCCCTCTCCTCAGCTCCACCAGGTGCTGGTCCAGCTGCAGGCCTGCGAGAAGGAGCAGGACTTCGCTCTGGCTCCCATCCAAGTCTCCATCAGTGTCCAGCTGTGGCGGCTCCCGGGATGTCACGAATTCCTGGCGGCTCTAGGTAGGAAAGACTTATTAATTGGTTTCTTCTGTTTTTGAAAAAGTTTTCTCCTAATTTCTTTTGGGTAAAGTTGGTGGGCTCTCAGGGGTTTTCTATCTCCCTAGAATTTTTATTACTCAAATAGTTACCTCAGAGGTTCTAGTGGTTTAGTACAATTCCCAAAGAGCTCCCCAGCTTTCTCCCACTTCCCGTGTGACTTTTTCTCTCATTTGTGGTCATCATTTTAATAGGAACCTGCTAGATTCAGTACTGTTGGGAGTCATAAAACAATGGTCTTAATACTGGAAACAGGCAGAAAGAAAATACTAGTGAAACCACCTTAGCTTTTACTGTGGGACCTAGAACTGCACATACAGGCCCCTGTTCAATCCAGGTGCTCACTGTCCTTTTTCAACACTGAGGCAGCTCCCAACAGAACTCCCCTTGTGTCTCTGTGCCTTGCTTGGGAGCCATTCACACCAGTGCTTTTTTTCGACTACCCGTCATGTGCCAGCCAGTGTCCTGTGCACTGGAGATGCAGCAGTGAGCAAAGGACAAAAGGCCCTGCCCTCTTAGACAGACAGTAACTACCTCATCTCAGGGAGGCACCTTAAAAGGTGAGGCGCATTGTGACAGAAAAAGCATCACGGTCCTAGTGACTGGCATGGGGGAGGGCAGAAATGGGTTGGGGAGTCTTTGGAGGATGACAGCCTGAATTCACTGTTATAGGGACCAGACATGGCAGGACAGCAGGTCCTTAAAGAAGAGTTTTCTTCTGGTTGTAAGGCCCGGATATTCAGTACTGGGTCATTTTTTCTAACCCATTTTGTAGATGACCTTTCCTAGCCAACCTCAACGTAAGGCTGGCTCCATTGGTTTTTTAAGGTAACAAGGGAAACCCACAAAGCCCCCACCGCACACGTCCCCTGTGAATAGGCATTTTAATGTCCTTTAGGATTTGTATTTCCTTAAAGCAGTCTTCTTGGTGTAAACATAGCACTAAATACAAGTGGTCAGTAGCAAATGGAGCAAGAGTGAGAAAGGCCAGGTCTATACCCAGGACGTATCTCTTTTCACTTCCATGACAGGCTGTAGGCTAGTCTTGGGTAGTGACACAGGTGAGTAAGGAGATGAAGCCAAGACCTTTCTTTATGAAGGAAAAGCTCTTCCGTGCGCAGCCTAAGCCTCCCGTGGGTGTAGGTGTGGTGGAGCCAGGCCTCCTTACCTGTGAACTGGGTTTCAGTGCCCGTTGTCAGGTGTGTCCCTGGCTCTCTGGTGCTGGGATTGTGGGTGATTTTCCTTGATGTTTCTCTACTTCTCTCTGTACTTTCCAAATCCCATTGATACTCAAGGCATGAGTTGGTATGCACATACTTATAATTTCCAGGTCCTGTGGACTGAGATGGGGGGAAGGGGGAATGCGGCGGCTGGGCATCTAGAGAAATGGCTCCCTCATTCTGAGGGCTCCAAGGGTCTGAAAGATGCCCCCTTTCCAGTCCTCAACATGAAACACATGCCATCAAAACCCATCACAGGGCTGTTGGTTCTTTAGAGGACTGAGTTCTATTAGAATCATTTTGGTAAAAGTAGAGGTTTCTAACTAAAATATTACATTTATATTAATTTGTTTTTAAATGCTGAGTTCCTGAGACCTTCCTGTTGCTTTCAGGGACTGTTTATGATTCAGAGAGGAAAATGTCCCCCAGCAAGCAGAATGCTGAGTGACTCTTTGAATAAACCTAATTCCCAAAGGAAAGGCAGTGTCACACCAATATCAGAATCCTTGAGTAAGAATACTACCTAGACACAAATTTCTCCGTTAGTAACTGCTCTCCGTCATGAAGGCACAGCATGCTGGCGGGCAGCACTGTAAATAACAGGTTCCAATCGCTGCAACAGTGAGCTCAGAGGAGGGAAAGGGCCTGATATCACAGGTGCCTGCGTCCGGGACTTCACCACCAAGCGTTTGTGTGGTTAGCAGAGCTCAGTGATCTGCTGAGTGAAGATTCTCGTGCTGAAGGCTCTTCAGGCCCTAAATTCTTGCTTAGCGGTGCCTTTCTGTGGACAGAACCCTTCATCACAGCGTGTTTGGCTTCTTCCTCCTGAGTTCTTCCTGGGGCGATGCACTGGGTGCCTCTGCAGCGTCTCTTAAGAGGTTGGAGTGCTTGTGGCAATAGCTCACTCAAGCCTCTTGCTCAGGAGGCTCATGCTTTTTGTGCCCCAAGTCTCAGGCAAACCCTTAGACTCGGGGAGCAGCCCCTCGTGGGCTTTGGCAGAGTGGAGTCCCTGCAGGGGGTTCAGCCAAGAGAGCAGATTCAGATTCTCCACCATCACAGCTCACTCCAAAGCCCTTGGCAGCAGACACTGACCACGTATGAAGATATCGTCCTTGCTACTGAGAAGCTTCCACCTTCCCACGCACCAGCTCTGCATACTGGACCCAGTGCCAAAGAGTGGCCAGTTTTTGTCCTGGACTGACTCCTTTAAGTGGACTGTTCTACAAAAGAACGGAGAAAACAAATGTTAATGAGCCTTACTAATTCCAGCCCTCAGCTCTCAGGAAGGCAGTACAGGCAGGAAAGCAGCCAATGCTCTATGAAGGGACGCGGGAGCCCCAGGCATGGTGCTTGCGGAGGGGTCTGTGGGGGTTCCCGTGACACTGTATGAGGAGCCCTACAGCTCTCATCCTTTTCAGGATATGGAATCTTCCCTAAGGAAGCAGATGTTTATACTCTTTGTTCCTCTAGGTTTTGATCTCTGTGAAGTTGGTCAAGAGGAAGTAATCCTGAAAACCGGGAAACAAGCCAGTCGAAGAACCATGCACTTTGCACTCCAGTCCTTGCTCGCCCTTTTCGGTAAGAGCTCCGCCCAGCGCCTTTGGGGTCAGACACCAGCACATTTTAGGAAGGGGAAAGAAATGTGAAGAAACATTTTTGTGTGTATGTGTTAGGGACTGTTCAAGAGCAGTAAAGGAACTCCCTGCTCTTATGGAACATGCAATTAAAATACATGCAGTAAATCAGATGAGGTGCTGCCAAGTGCCATGAAGAAAACAAGCAGAGTGTACTGGACTACAAAGCGAAACAGGCCATAGAGCAGACAGAACAGGGAGGAGTGGCACCAGGTCACTCAGGCCTGGGAGGGACACCTGCCTACCTGACCTTTAAAGGGCCAAGCTGGCTGCAGAGTGAAGATCTATTGAAGAATGTCTGTCAGACAGACATCAAAGGTGATACCCTATTTTTGGGAACAACTACCAGAAGGGACTACCTTTTGCTGAAACCTTGAAAGTAGCAGGAAGAATGAGTTTTATCTTGGACGTACTCAGTTTTGTTTTGAATCCTCACCGAAGGATATGTTTTTTATTGATTGGAGAGAGAGAGAAACATTAATTGGTTGCCTCCCATATGCGCACCAACCTGGGATTGAACCGGCAACCTTTTGGTGTACAGAACGATGCTCCAACCAACTGAGCCATCAGGCAGGGCGGACATACTCAGTTTTGAAGTATCCATTAGACACATACATAGGCAGCTGGTTCTAGAGTTTAGAGTTCAAGGAGAGGCTATGGTGGAGATGCATGAGTGCATACAGGTCCGAAGGGAAGAGGACTGTGAACATGCCAGGGTTCAAAGGTCACAAAGATGAGGCGAGGCCTGGGAAGTAGTCATCAGAGAAGGCAGAGTGCCATCGACTGCAGAGCTGAGGAGCGAGCATGGATGTGGTAGCATGGACGTTATTGGTGACCTTTACGAGAACTGGGAGGACAAAAGCCTGAGTGGAGTTGGTTAAGAGAAAGTGGGAGGAGAGGCAGTGCGGAGAGTGACTCCTGAGGAGGCTGCTGGAATGTGCAGTGATGGGGCCAGAGCTAGAGGGATAGGGGGTTTGGTTCTAGGACAGGGGACATCATAGATTGCCTACAGGCCCCAGTCAGGGCAGGAGGCAGATGGGGGCGGGGAGGGGGTCCCCAGAAGAGGGAGCAGAGTAGGGAGTGCATGGTGGTTGCAGCGGGGTCTCCTAAGGTGTTTCTGTCCCTATGTAAGATGTCCTTTCCCCAACAGGACTGTTTTCCAGAATTACAAGATGAGTTCAAGTTGTATATAAGTAGCACTTGTATAATTCTTTACTAGCTTCTATGCATATAAAGATGCTTGTGGTTTTGAAAGAAAAATCAAAACCATATAGAATTCTAACTGCCTTCTGGGTACATACGTTTTGTCTTAGATTCTACTGAGCTGCCCAAGCGCCTCAGCCTTGACAGCTCGTCTTCCCTGGAGTCCCTGGCCTCGGCCCAGTCTGTCTCCAATGCCCTGCCCTTGGGCTACCAGCACCCTCCCTTCTCTCCCACCGGTGCAGAGAGCATCGCTTCGGACGCCATCTCTGTGTACAGTTTGAGCTCCATCGCCTCCTCGATGAGCTTTGTCTCCAAGCCTGAGGGTGGGTCAGAAGGTGGGGGTCCCCGAGGACGGCAGGACTATGACAGGCCCAAGAATGCTTACTCCCAGCGATCCACCCTGCCTCGGAGCCAGCTATCCCCTCAGACCCGCCCTACAGGCAGCAAAGAGGAGGAAGAATATGAAGGGTTTTCCATCATCAGCACTGAGCCTTTGGCAGCCTACCAAGAAAACAGAAAGACACGCTTCTCACCAGATTACAAACAGTCCCGAGTAGGGACAGCTGGAGGTGTGAAAGTTTCTATAAGCTCCAAGGGGAGCATAAGCACTCCAAATTCTCCAGTTAAAATGACTCTGATTCCCAGCCCAAACTCACCCTTCCAAAAGGTTGGGAAACTAGCAAGTTCAGATACGGGAGAATCAGACCAGTCTAGCACAGAAACAGATAGCACTGTGAAATCCCAAGAAGAAAGCAACCCAAAGCTGGATCCACAAGAGTTGGCCCAGAAAATTCTAGAGGAGACACAAAGTCATCTTATTGCAGTGGAACGTCTTCAGAGGGGTGGCAGTCAGACCAGCAAGAATAACAACCCAGAAGATGGCATTTCCATGCCAAATAGCACTGCCGTCTT
>NW_006289570.1:2922908-2929076 GCF_000327345.1 Myotis davidii | reverse complement strand
CAGGCCTACCCTCCCCCATCAGAAGAGCCAGCCATCACCAATTACTGTTAAACCAAAGCCCCCAGCCAGAAGCTCATCCCTGCCCAAGGTGAGTTCAGGATACAGCAGCCCCACCGCCTTGGAGGTGTCCATCAAAGACAGCCCGAGCCAGCATAGTGGCCGCCCGTCGCCCGGCTCTGATTCCCAGACTTCCCTGACTGACCAGCCTCTCTTTAAACTGAAGTACCCCAGCTCTCCTTACAGTGCCCACATTTCCAAATCCCCCAGGAACATGTCCCCAAGCTCAGGCCACCACTCCCCTGCCGGTAGTGCACCGTCCCCAGCTCTCTCCTATTCCTCAGCTGGTTCCGCTCGCTCGAGTCCAGCTGATGCACCCGACATAGACAAACTGAAAATGGCAGCCATTGACGAAAAGGTGCAGGCTGTGCACAACCTGAAGATGTTCTGGCAGAGCACACCCCAGCATTCCACAGGACCCATGAAAATATTCCGGGGGACCCCTGGAACGATGACTTCCAAAAGAGATGTCCTCAGCCTGTTAAATCTGTCACCTCGGCACAACAAGAAGGAGGAAGGCGTAGACAAGCTTGAACTCAAGGAGCTGTCTTTGCAACAACACAGAGAACCACCACCCAAACCCCCTCCCAACGGACACTGGCGCAGCGAGACCACCACGCTGAGCACGCTGCCACCACCCGCCGGCCCTCCTGCTGCAGCCCCCACACGCCCTTTGAGACTTCCTTCTGGCAACGGCTACAAGTTTCTGTCCCCAGGAAGGTTTTTTCCTTCCTCCAAATGCTAAAGCATCTTTGTGCCAGGGACTCGGTGCAGCAGCCTGCAGAGGACCTGTTCGCTGGGCCTACTCCTGTCTGAGTGCAGTCACCCCACAAAGCCACCAGCTTTCTCACAAAGGGTGCACTCCAGGCCAGGGCACCACCACGCCCACAGATGGTGGCTTCTCTGCGCCAGGTTCATCAAAAGCCAGCACTTCTGTGGGATTGGTACAGGAGGCTCATGGAATTTTCTACACACTTCACCAAATGTTTACCTTTGAACTCTGCTTCTCATCTTTGATGTGATTCTTCAACAGGATTTTTGTATTAAAAATGGCCAGGGTTCTGGGGTGGGGAGAGGAAAGGGAGCACATATTTTGCTAAGAGGTATATATGCAGTACCTTTTATACACAGAAATACAAATAGAGCTTTTTTAAGGCTTTCAGGTGCTGACTGGGGGTGGGATATATAAAATCTAACTTGAATTCTACATGAAAATGTTATATCAGCCAAAAACAGAATAATGGTTTAAAAAATGCCAATGATTTTAAATTAAATTGTAGCAGTTTTGGTCTCATGATACTGTAACATCACAGTAACAATGCAATAATTCACATCAAAACAGCGCTTCCATCCTGAACTTGGTTTTGTTGAGCTCTACAAATATCCTTGGGGCCCGCCGTCAACCAAACTTGAATTTTCTTAAAAAATTTATAAACTCTTATCCAGGCATTTCAGAACTATGCAATTGCGATTTAAAATGCAATTTTGTGCTTTTAAAACATTACTGACTTTTTTGTACGTGGATAAACAACTTGGTTTTATTATCAATAGTACTTTGCATTTATAGCTATTATTTTTAAAAGCTCAGAAAGTTTTTTAAAATGTCAAATTTTGAATAGTCATCAATAAGTAATTATCAAGCTTTGGGGTGGAAAGACTGAAATTATTCAGTTCCTTATAAGCAAAAAAATAAAAATAAAAAAATAAAAAAATCCTCTAACTAGATTTAACCAGAATCTAGCCTTCCAGCTCCTATTCCCTTTATTAGCTGCTTAATTTTATCTTTTCCCATCTCCAGGCCTCTAAAACCACTTGTAACTCTGTTGCCAGGTTCCCACAATACCAGCACCCCATGTCTGTGAGCTACACAGGGACCCTCATCTTCGCTGCGACCGGGGCCCCCTGCTCTCCCACAGAAGGCTTTATGTCCATAGCCTGAGAAGCAGGGCCTTGGGTGTATTTACATCCAAATACTGCTGAACAGGGAAACATACATCCCTGAAGGTGTTGCCAGCTGGGAAGAGACAAAATAATAGTCTAGAGAGGGGTGACATTAACATATCCAAATAAAGAAATGCAATGCTGAAAGTTCTATCAGTACTAAGGTTAGCTGGAGAATTTAAAGAAGCCTCTCAGGTAATTCTAAAATGAAAAGCCTTCATCCTCACTGTGAGGATATATCACACAAAGGTGGGCTTCGCCCGGGGCACCAGCAGCACAGGGAGCGAGTGGACATGAGGGGCCTGGCATAAGGGTCACAAACATCAAGACCCACAGGGAGAGATTCTAACCTTGGGTAGGATGTCACTTTGTAAACACAGACTGACGACTGGCCCTGTTCCTCGGTATACTCTGAAAAGAGGAATGGATAATATTTATTCAATTTGTGTTATTATTCCCTGCTATGCCATAGAGGTTTTTGCATTTAACCCAACAGCCATGTCCACAAAAGCAAACAATAAGGCTGTCCCAGTCTAACCCTGATCTAATGCTGGAAGAGAAATAACTTTATGTCAATAGGAAAAAAATAAGTGGTAATAAAAGTACTAGTGTAGCAAATGAAAGCCAAGTTTATAGCACTGTGCATTAGATAACAAAATCAGGTTCTCCATTATGAAAACTAAACCTCACAGTAAATTTCTGAATCTATATGTAGATAGTTGGGCTGTTCCTTTCTTAGCAAATCTCAGCCTCTTTCCCAAGTGCCAAGGAGCCCTGGACGGAAGGCCTGGGGTCTGTGCTCTGTCCGTGAGGACAAGGCTGCTGCCCATTTGCCCACCTCTAGCTCATGCCTCCACCACACCACACCGCTTCCCGTGGTTATCAGGCCAGCTAGGAGAATTCGTGGACCCTAACTTGGTTTCAGTCCTACGTACATTATTGTTACAGGTTTCATGTTGAAAAGCCAAATGGTATATGTGTTTTTTGTTGTTGTTCTAGATATAAGCTACAATGAGGGAAAGCTGAGATGGTGAAATAATAGGACCAAACAAAATCACGGTAGAGTCATTGCTTCTTTATGTTTACTGTCACTCTTGGTGTTTTCTACAGGAATAAAATGGATGTAAAGTCAGAGTGAATTTTTCAGGCTATACTGAAAAAAAAAAAGTATGCACTTAAAAATTGTCAGATTGGCTAATTCACAGATTTCTTTGTACAGATCAAGAGTTGGCAAACTACAACCCAGAGGCTAAATCTGGTCAGAGGCCTGGTTTTTTTTACAGCCATGAGCTAGGAATAGATTATACATTTTTAAACAGTTACCTAAATACCCACATAACATTCCTGATTTTTTCCTCTTGGCCCAGAACGCCTAAAATATCTAAATACCTTGCCTTTTAAGAAAGTTTGCTGAGTCCTGGTATAGATAACAGAAAACACAATCAGAATAATGTGTTGTTTCTACAATCAAGGGGAATTGTCAGGTTATAGACAAAATCGATTGGCGTTCATGAGAACTCTGAGTCACATGGATAGAAGCGAATGACTCCTCCATACATAGTCCTTGGCTTTTTGCTCCATCTTGGAAGGAGTCAATGGATGTGGGTAAAATTTACAAAAATTACTTTTTCTTTTCCATATGCAAATCCCATTGGATACAATTCGATTTCAGCTCAGGAAACTGGAATGCCCTGCCCCTGCTGTACTCATCAGATGCAAATACACTGAACACAAGCAATAAAATCTCCCTTTCCTAGAAGCCTTGGTCTGACCACAAAGCAAGGTAGGAGTAGATTCTACCTTAATTCTCACCAGTGAACTACTCAACTACTTTGCCTTTTAATTAAGTCAAAATACCAAGACACAATTAGCTACTAAAATTTACATTAGTGTGTAGTAAAATGAAAAAATTCTCACCTCCATCCATTTGAAAAAAATCACGGTTCGCACTGATGCTTGCTGGGTCTCAGCAGGAGACCAGTGCTGCACACACTGTCCCTCTCCTGACCTTGTCCCAGTGACTCTCAGTAGGTGATCATGGTAGCAAGTCTCAGTATGGTGCCTGCCTGTCACGCCACCTCCCACCACAAGGGGAACTGTCACTTTGTTAGTTTCACTTCAGGCTGGAAAAAATACCACCCAATAATCTGGTTTGCTTTTAGTAAGTAGGCAGAAAGTGAAAAGTGTATAATATTTCATCACCTATTTTGTTGTTTTATCTAAAATGATTGTACATGTGGTTTGTGAACTGGGCCCTTGTTTGTGCCAGATCCTTCAAAGATATTCCACGTAAGGATACATGTGGTCACCTCTCCCTTCCTCAGACCCTTGCCCCACTTGGCACTCACACCCGTTGTATGCAGAGGTAGCCATCTTTGGCCTATGTGGACATTTTTGTAAATTACAGTTTCCAGATGGCATTAAACTTTTTATATTATGAAATTTATCATGTAAAAAGAACTTCATATTTTTATTGAGATTGCTAAGGCACTTGGCCTTCTTTTGTGATTTCGGTGTCTATTAAAGCATGAGTTCCCTCGGTTTCGAGTGCTGTATCTGAATCACTGTCTATACACATGCCACACTTTCTAGGTCTCTCTGCAGTGCACAGGGTAGTCATGTGTCATTAATAAGCACATATCTCTGTCTAGAGGTTTATCCTTGTAAATACACTCGACCCTCACATTTGCCAGGAAGCCAATGGACAGCAGGCCAATCTGCATGCAGGCTTCTCCAGCGCCAAGGCACTAGGTATCTGTTAGTGAGTGGCTATTTAGATGCTAAATGCTTCTGATATTCTGTGATCACAGTTGGAGGACCAGAAAATTCTAGTTACATTATTAAGTGTTTAGACAAAACAAAACAGAGTTCATTACAACCAGATCCCTCTATCTAAAGAAACTTTCGAGGAAAGTATTTCATAAAGAATGAAAACAGTCCTACATGTAAAAGTCTGAGAAGCATGATGGACTAGTGAACAAAGAACTAGGTAAATGTGAATAAATCAAAACATATATTGACTGTATAAAGAGAGTACTGTCTTATTTGGGTAACAATAAAAATAATAGATGATAACATGTAAAACAAGGAAGTTAAAGTATTACAGGTTGTTTGGGAAGAGTAGGATACTTTTAGAGTAAATTAAATAAATGTACATAATCACCCACAAAAATAGAAACAGATGGCTATACTTCCAAACTAGCTGGGGGATGAAAAATGAGTAAAGTTTTTAAAACTTGATTGATCTAAAGAAATAGAAAAAAGGAGGGAACAACAACAAAAACTATTTTAAAAGCAAGACAAATACAAAATAAGAAAAATTACCAATAATCATGATAAATTTCAGTGAACTAAATAATTAAAAAGGAGATCAACAGGCAATAGCAATATGCCACATGCTCCTTAAGAAACTATATACTATTTGGAAAAAAAAAACACACCAAAGCATATGGCCCCAAAAAGTTGACAATAAAAGGATCAGCAAAATAGCTATTAAAGTAAAAGGCACCAATAAAAAAAAAAAAAGAGTCATATTCTAATGTTTAAATAATAGCAGAAAGGCAAAATTCTGAATTGGTATGCAGATAACCATATAGCTTCAAAATTCATAAGGTAAAAATTGGCAGAACTACAAGTTTGGAAAACCACGCTATCATACTTTGAGATTCTACCCTCTACTCTTCATTTGTTGATAGATGAAATAGAAATTTAGAAAGCGTATAGGTTTAAACAAATTCAGCAAACAGCCTTATGAAATGGAAAGAGCCTGGTCTCTGATAGTGAATCCATACTCTTCATAAGCACGCATGAAATTCTCCTATATAATAAAAGCCTAATATGCAAATTGTCCTCGTGGGCGGTTGTTCCACCAGGAGTTTGGGAGACTGGGAGTTCGACTGCTTATAATGATGTGCTTAAAACTGATGAAATTGAAATAGTAATAAAAAAAACTTCCAGCATACAAAAGCCTTGGACCGGATGGCTTCACAGGGGAGTTTTACCAAACATTCAAAGAAGAACTAAAACAGTGATGGTGAACCTTTTGAGCTCGGCGTGTCAGCATTTTGAAAAACCCTAACTTAACTCCGGTGCCGTGTCACATATAGAAATGTTTTGATATTTGCAACCATAGTAAAACAAAGACTTATATTTTTGATATTTATTTTATAT
>NW_006289570.1:2922006-2922442 GCF_000327345.1 Myotis davidii | reverse complement strand
CATAAAACTACTAGACTTAATAAATGAATTCGGCAATGTAGCAGGATACAAAATTAACACCCAGAAATCTATGGCTTTTAAAAAAAAATATTTTTAGTTATTCCCGAGAGGAAAGGAAAGGGAGAGCGCGACAGAAACATCAATGATGAGAGAGAATCACTGATCAGCTGCCTCCTGCACACCCCACACTCGATCAAGCCCACAATCCAGGCATGTGCCCTGACCGAAATCAGACCATGACCACCTAGTCAGCAGTTCTCAACCTGTGGGTTGCAACCACTTTGGCGGTTGAACAACCCTTTTACAGGGGACGCCTAAATACATCCTGCATTTCCGATATTTACATAACTATTAAACGGTCGTGGCATTAGGAAGGTTGAGAACCACTGTCATAGGTCAATGCTCAACCACTGAGCCACACCGGCTGGGCTCTATG
>NW_006289570.1:2909479-2921108 GCF_000327345.1 Myotis davidii | reverse complement strand
CCCTATGTTCATAGCAGCACAATTTATAATACTGTAGCTAAGATTTGGAAACGAGCCTAAGTGCCCATCAGCAGATGAGTGGATTAGAAAACTGTGGTACATCTACACAATGGAATACTACACTGCTGAAAAAAGAAGGAATTCTTACCATTTGCAACAGCATATATAGAACTGGAGAGCATTATGCTAAGCAAAATAAGCTAGTCGGAGAAAGATAAATATCACATGATCTCACTCATCTGTGAAATATAATGAACAACATAAACTGATGAACAAAAATAGAACCAGAGTCATTAGAAGCATCAAGCAGACTGTCCAACCTATGAGGGAAGGCGGGGAGCGAATGGGTAAGAGATCAACTAAAGGACATATATGCATGCATTTGAGGCATAACCAATGGACACAAACAGAAGGGGGGTGAAGGCATGTGCTGGGGGGAAGGGGCGAGAGGTCAATGGGGGAAAAAGGAGACTTATGTAATACTTTAAACAATAGAGAATTTAAAAAAATACTTAGAATTAAACAAAAGTGAGATAAGACTTACGTTGAAAACTAAAAAACACTGCTGAGAAAAATTAAAGACATAAATGGAGAGAGATACTCTGTTCATGGATGAAATATTCATTATTATTAAGATGTTAATTCTCCCTAAATTTATCTACAGTTAATGTGACTGCAACCAAAATATTAGTAGGGGGAAAAAGAAGTAGACCACACGACTTTAAAGCTACCATGAAGATTGTAGTTTTAGCATATAAACAAGTTGTTCAGTGGGTAGAGTAGAATCTAGAAATTATCTATCTAATCTAATCTAATCTGATCTGATCTAATCTAATCTATAAAAGCCAAGCGATCAAACACTGGTACAACCTGTCGCTGTCACATGCACTGCGGCTGGCCAACTGGCCCAATGTGTGTGTGTTTGTGGGGGGGGGGCTGACACCTCCCCCAGGCTGGCCCGACTCCGATCAGGCCGCCCCTTCAACCCCGACTGGGGGTGGGCCCAGTCGGGGGCCATGGCCCCCCTCCCCTGCCGGCCCCCATCATGCACCAGGCCTCTAGTATGAAGATAGAAGAGCCCAGACATATATGGTCAATTGATTTTCAATAAAGGGTGTCAAGGAAATTCAATGGGTAAAGGACAGTATTTTCAATATATGGTATAAAAACAACTATGTATCATTTGGGGGTGGGGGCTCAACAGTTACCCCAAACAACACTCAAAAATTAATTCAAGATAGATCACAAACCTAGGCATAAAAGTTGCAATTAAAAAGCTTCATATGTAATAAAATATCTCTTTGACCTTGAGTCAAAGATTTCTTAAGACACAAAAAACACTAACCATAAAAGAAAAATAAATTGGAATCTCTAAATTAAAATGGTCTGCTCTTCAAAAGTCATCACTAAGAAAATGAAAAGGCAAGCACAGCCTAGAAGAACACATAAAAAGGAATCAATTCTTGATAGATTGTACATCTAAACCTAAAAGGTAACTAAAAGGCAGTAATTCTAGGGAAAATAGTTAGAAAACACAAGAGACTATAACCTTAGGCAAATGTTTCTTAAATAGGATATAAAAAGTAGTAACTATATAAAGGAAATATTTGATAAACAAAATGTCTAATAAAATAAGACAGAATAGAGTATATACCATATGTTTCCATTTATATAAAGTTCTAAAAGTCACAAAACAAATTTATGGTGCTAAAGTTATGATATTTACTTTTGTATTTGCTTCTCTGGATGGGCTCACTTGGTAAAAATTCATCAGGTGGTACAATACAATTTGTGTGTCCTATGTCAATATGTATAAAGTTAAAAAGAAAAACCCAGCCGCTTTTTTCCCTAGTCTTGTTCCCTCTGAAGTCATCTACGTCTCAGTAAAATGGCAACTCCATCCAGTAGTTCAGGGAAAAAGCCAATGGAGCCTCACTCAAGTTCTTCCTTTCTTGTACGCACCACATAGAATCCCTGGTAAACATGTTGGAATTCTTACCTCTGAAACCTGCTGGCTGGCCTGTCATCGCTAGCCTGGACTAAGATAATGATCTCATTAACCTCTCTAACTCCCAACCTTTTTCCCTCCCGTCTGTTTTCCACATGGCAGCTGTAGCAACCATTTAAAAACATACATCAGGCCCTAGCCCAGTGATGGCGAACCTATGACACGCATGACACGTGAACTCATTTTTTTGGTTGATTTTTCTTTGTTAAATGGCATTTAAATATATAAAATAAATGTCAAAAATATGTCTTTGTTTTACTATGGTTGCAAATATCAAAAAATTTCTATATGTGACACGGCACCAGAGTTAAGTTAGGGTTTTTCAAAATGCTGACACGCCGAGCTCAAAAGGTTCGCCATCACTACCCTAGCTGGTTTGGGTCAATGGATACAGCATTGACCTGCAGACAGAAGGGTCCCAGGTTCGATTCTGGTCAAGGGCACATGCTTGGTTGTGGGCTTGATCCCTAGTAGGGGGCGTGTAGGAGGCAGCTGATCAATGATTCTCTCATTTCTCTCACATCACTGATGTTTCTATCTCTCTCTTCCTTCCTCTCTGAAATCAATTAAAATATATATAAAAATAATCAGCTCGCCTTATCTGTTTGCATCGAAGCCCTTCTAGTATCTATAAAGTGCTCTGTGATCTGGCCCCATCTCTCTCCTCTCTGCTCACTCCACTCCAGCCAGAGGCCTTCTTACAGCTTCTCGGATGTATCAAACATGCTCCTGCCCCAGAGCCTTTGCACACGCTGCTTTCGCTGATATCCACAAGCCTTGCTCACTCGTCCCCTTCAGCTTTCTGCTCTAATGTCACCCATCTGAGGCCTGCCTTGACAATTTTAAGACACACCCCTTGCAATCATGTTCTATCCCTTTTACTCCAGCTTTAGTTTTCTTTGTAGTGCTTATTACTGCATAGTAATATATTAAAATAATTAGTTTGCTGTCTTAAGGTTTACTAAGATAGGTATGTTTCTCTTGTTCACAACTACATCCTCACCACCTAGAATAGGGACTAGCACATATTTTTTAAGGAGTATTGAATTACTAAATAGAATGAGATACAGGATCTTCATGTAGAAATTCATAAAGCTTTATTAAAAGATGTTAAAAAGAAAGATGAATCATTTTAAAGGATAGCAAGCCTGAATATCATAAAGGGTCAATGAACCCAAAATCAGTCTGAAAACTAGGTGTAAATTCAATTAAAATCCTGAGTTTTTCATAACATTTAACAAGATTATCTAAAGTTCACAAGGCAATGCAATGGACTCAGAATAGCCGGGACAATATGAGCAGGGGAGAAGGGGGATGCGCAGGGAAGGAGAGCACTGTTCTACCAGATAAAGAGGCTAATTAATAAGAACCTGCGCTAGGATGCCTGTAGGCAGTGCATGTCCTCATGCCCCTTCCCTGTCCTCCTCTCACTCACAGGCTGGATGTCAGGAGCTACATTTCCCCCGATCCTGCCAGCAGATTTCTGGTTAGATTCTCAATGAAAGACACTCATATAATGAAGGCAGAAGTACACTTTTGCACCTTTGTCAAGGATTGGCAAATACCTGATGGACTTCAGCAGATGAGATGTGAGATTTTGCAGCATCCTTCAGGTGTTTTCTGTAAATCACCAGCCTAAGTATTGGTGACAACTGATTATTTCCAGAGATTTTCTGTAGTTTCTGCACCTTCCTGACTTCCTGAAAGTTAGTGGCAAACCTGAGAAGTAGCAGTCACTTCCTGAACCTTTATCCCTCTAGGCCTGCTACTGCTTTTGTAAATACCCAATTCTCCAGACTAAATCTGCTCTTGCTTGAAATACTTAAAGAGGTTTGTTTTCCTGACTAGACTCTGGCTGAATGAGAAATTATGGTTAATAAGATAGGTGGTAATGATTAGTATAGAAATGGAAGAGAAAGCTCAGAATTAGACTCATGATATATGGAAACTTGATATTATAGAAGTGAAACTGCAGATCAGTTTCTTAGATAGTTAACAGATCAATAATAGTTCATATATCAAAATATAAACTAATTAATAATACTGCTATAACCCATTTCATAATATAGACCCATCTCAAAAGAAAATAAACTGGATCCTACTTCTACCCATATACAAAAATCAATTTCAGGTGAATTAAAGCCTTGAATGTGAAAATAACTTTTATAAGCTTTATAGAAGAATATTTTTATAATTTCAAAGAAAATATTTCTTAAATAAGACACAAAAAATCATAAATCAGAAAGGAAATTCGTCTCTGCTCATCAAAAAGCATCTTAAACACTCTTCCCCTCTTGGCCTTCCCAAAACATTCAGAACAAAAGCCTGAGGTGGTTCCGAGCAAGGCAGGTATCAAACCAGGGGGAGGAACACAGTGGCCCAGGGAGGTAACAGTTCCCTCAGGGCGGAGAGCCTCCTTGAGGCCACGGTGGGAAGGAAGTGCCAGATGTCAGAGCATAGGCTGGCTGAGGAGGATGACGACCTGGAGTGGTGACAGTGGCCCCATGTGGGGTGCTGGGCCTGAGTGGGTGGGGGGAATATCCAACCAGGGCAGATGTGGTGATGGCAATAAAAATATGTTACGTACAGTGGGATCAAACAAATACACAAAGGAATATTAAGGATATGGAAGTAAGGTTTCTCACTGTTGGAAATGGAGTTGCAAATATAGAAAGGTAGAATGAACCCAAATAGTATTGGATTGGAATTGGAAGTATTGATGTAAACTCATGGCTTACATCTATCAATTGATGGGTCAACTGACTGATAGACATACAGATTTATTCCCTCTCTGACTGGGAGGGCCTGGCAGCAGCAACACCTAAAACTCAGATTCTGACTTCTAAATACTAGTCTCCACTAAAAGAAACCAGGGCTCCTTGGAAAATAGCTGACGCCAGGGGTGGGACATTTTGTGTATTAGAATGTTAGAAAGTGCACAAAGAATGTTTGGGACATGTCAAAAGTGCACAGATGACAACTTAAAGGGGCTCCCACTGGCCAGATCAGGTACAATTTCAATATCAAAATAAATAATGCTAGAAACAAATTATACTGCACTGAATAAATAAGAAAATCATAAATCCATACTGATATTTAAAAAATGAATAGACTGAAAGTTTGATGAGGAACAAGATAGTTTCCATCTGTGGAAAGTTTTTTAAAGGTTTTCCATGTTACTTTTTAAAAAATATATGTATTTTTATTGATTTCAGAAAGGAAGGGAGAGGAAGAGAGAGATAGAAACATCAATGATGACAGAGAATAATTGATGGGCTGCCTCCTGCACACCCACTATTGGGGATCGAGCCTGTAACCTGGGCACGTGCCCTTGACTGGAATTGAACCCAGAACCCTTCAGTCCCCAGGCGGATGCTCTATCCACTGAGCCAAGCTGGCCAAGGCTCCATGTTACTCTTTATCCTGTTCATGCTCTCCTTATCTTCCAGAAAATATTAAGTATACTTATACTTGCTGTCTTAGTGTCCTCATTTCTTCAATCCTATCATCTGTGCCTTTCTTATCAGTTTTGGAAGAATTTTCTCCTGAGTAAAGGTTATTATTTTCCTACTTTGCATCCTAGTAGCTACTGCTGGACACTAACTTCTACATTGTAGGGTGTGGGACTTTTAAGGGGAGGGTATTCCTTTAAATACTTTTGTGCTTTGCTCTTGGTTACTTGGAAACATTGGATCTTTTCGGGGTTTGCTTTTAAGCTTTGTTAGGTTTGGACCTGAGCAGCCTACAGTCCACGGCTAATTCAGCTCTACCACTGAGGTGACTACATTCTAAGAATCTATCCATGTCTGTATTAATTACCATGAAGTTTCTCCACTCTGGCTGGTGGGAACATGACCTATTCTCATACATGTGAGCTCCACACACCGTTCTGCCTGTTCATTATGGTGCTTCTATCCCCAGTCTCGGGGAGTTTCCTCACCAATGTGCTCAAGGCTGGAGAACTCTTGGTAGGTCTCCAGAGTTCTATGTAGCTCTCTCCTCTCTCGTACTCTGTCCTGTGAGTTCTAGTCACGTTGAACTCCCCAAATCCTCAACCTCAACTCACAGAGACCACTGAGCTTGTATGAGTTCCCCTTCACTGTGGTGAGGCCTTGCAGTAAGTTGGGGCAATCATGGGGCTCACCTCATTTGAGAGATCAATATCTAGCACTGCTTAGCATCCAATGTCTCAAAACTACTGTTTCCCATAGTCTGTCAGATTTTCATTATTGTTTAAGACTTTAGGGGAAGTCTGGACCCTGTTATTCCAAGATGGCAGGAAGTGGATGTGGAGAATGGAATATTTACATTGTTTCAAAGTACCCCTCCACAAAATATTTACCGATTACAAAGAGAAAAACCTAGAGAAGCCTGGCAAACATCATTTTAACAAAAGGACCAAAATAAACATCATTAGAAATGGGACACATTGGAATTGTGAACCATTTTATAATGAAGGTCCTTACTGGTTACACGGGGAAGATCACAGCATTTACTTTTGTGATATTCCTGCCAAAGATGTACCACCTGAATCTAATCACGAGGAAACATCAAACTCAAACTGAAAGACATTCTACAACACCACTGGCCTGTGAACTGTATAAACATTTTGGCAAGTAATTCGAGAACAACTATGAAAGATGTTTATACCTTGTGACTCAGCAATTTAACTCATAAATATATATTCTAGAAAAACACATAGAGCTGCCCTCAGTCCACAGGCCCCAGGCCAGCCAAGGGGGTGCCAGCAGGAGCCCCACAATAGCCCCACGTGTCGCCCTGCAGATTGGACCTGATCGCCAGCCAGGCCTAGGACCCTACCTAGGCACGAATTTCGTGCACTGGGCCTCTATATTAGATAAACTTTCACTGCATTGACAAATAATTTCAAAAATTTGGCTAATGCACTGACCACCACGGGGCAGACGCTCAACGCAAGAGCTGCCCTCAGTCCACAGGCCCCAGGCCAGCCAAGGGGGTGCCAGCAGGGGCCCCCCAATAGCCCCACCAGTCGCCCTGCAGATTGGACCTGATCGCCAGCCAGGCCTAGGACCCTACCTAGGCACGAATTTCGTGCACTGGGCCTCTATATTAGATAAACTTTCACTGCATTGACAAATAATTTCAAAAACATTTGGCTAACTTTGACAGTGTAGCAAAACCTATCAATTTCATCTGGAATTTGACCAAACTGATAATTCATCCAGATTTGAATAACTGATAAAGGTTTAATAAATCTTGAAAGACTGAGTAGGCTGGCTATCAACCAGCATATGAGTAACAATATATAGGCTATTTGCCACATAGTTGCAAAGAGCTACACATATTTAACAAAAAAAATTAACTTACCACCCCAAAATCATATTTTTAATTGGGAGTCATGCACACATATCAGATGAGGTATAGGATAAGGGTTTAAAGTTTCCTATCAGAGGTAATAGCGTAGAGGTGTTTCTTTCTTAGCCTTTGGGCAAAACCAACTGTTTGAAAAATTCATTTAGGTTGGCTATGTGGGCTAAAGAATGCTGACTTGGATTTTAATGAAAAAACATAAATTAAGCCATTTCAAAATGAAGATAAAAAGACCTTGCAGGTCTTGATCCTTGTGAGCCTTTGGAATGTTTGAACTAGGCAAAATAACCTTTGGAATGGGCCAAACTAACACTATATTCCAAACAACTGTTTGCAGACATCCTGACTAAGAGGACTGAAATTTAAGGACATTCCTTAGAATCAGCACCACCATGTATAGCTAAAAAATAACTTAGCTTATTAGCACCTATAGAAATTGCTTCCTTCTATTCATATAATTATTTCCCTTCCCCTTCTCATAAAAACCCCTTGCCAAATTGGGACATAATTTGGGTTTCTGCCTGAATCTATGCGCCTGGATTGCAATTTTTTTATGATATTAAATAAATGCTGTTGCTGCTCACTTTGGCTTTTTAAGTTTTTAGGTTAATTTTTAAAAAATCAGTAAAAGTGCTTGTTTGTGCAGGGTTCTAAAAATGCCAATGACTTCACCACTGATTGAGTAGATGCCAGATGCTTTCTGAGATCATCCCAATTCCCAAGCCCCATTCCTAGCCAGATCCCAACCATATAGAATTACTTATGCGACTTTTCAAACTTTTAGAATTCACAGAAAGATGTTGAAGTTTCTATAGAAGGATGTGTTTTTGATACATCTTCCTGGCCACAAAAGAGCATTTGGCACTTTTTGAAGAATAAGTTGCAAATAATGGCTTTTTTTCCTTTGAAAATCTATAATCAAAGAATTCTTTTGAAAGAAAACCCACATGCTTTTCACAAATCATTAAGAACCTATTTGGATATGTCTATCAATTTGGATATTCTTGTTAAGATAATGCATGCAGAAGTACATATATATTCTTCAGCTTCCAAAAGGTTTTGAGATGTTCTCAATAAAAGTACAGAATAAAATCCATAATAATGAAAATAAGAGTCAAGTAATGTGGAGGGCAAGGACAGGAAATAAGTGAGGTACACACACTGGAGGGTTTTATCACATTGTGGTCTGTGACCATTCACACAGCGTCTGCCTTAGTCCTCTCCCAGGGGCCCCTATAAGTAGGGCTGGAAAAGAGAGTATGGCACGCTTGTCACTGAGACACTCTTCCAGTCAATACCAGTGACAGGTGGCATCCACTCTCTGTACCCAGAGTCTTGGCCTGTGGCCCACACCCTGCTCTTTCAGGAGGCTCCCACCAACCACCCCGGACACCAAGGAATGATCAGGGGAATCTTCCCACACAAAAGGCCAGAGCTCTCTTCCTCTTCGCTGTATTTCTTTTCTTTCTTTCTTTCTTTTTTTTTTTAACAACTATGAAGGCTCTGGGATGACTTCCAGAAAAGAAATGTGGGGAGTACCCGAATCCTTCAGACCACAAATTAGTTACTAAGCCACTGAGAGAAGTCTCACCCCAGGCAAGTTCTGCTGTTCCCAGCAGTGCACTCAGCACTAGACATTTGCCATAAGCTTCACGATCAAAAGGTTACTGGGCGCACTCCTCCCAGAATCATGCCTTGCCTTTCCCTTCCCTCTCTTCCGGTTCAGCCTTGCATCTCCTAAACTCTAAGGGACCCCACAAAGACTGGCAACCAGAGCAGCAATGGGCAGCAGCAGCCCATCTCAGGCTAACCGCCCTGGGCCCATCTCCAAAGCCCCCTTTTCTGTGACTTCTCAGTGAGCCAAAGCAGCCCCGCCTATGCCCTCTCCTGTTGCTTCTTCTAAAGTAGAAAAAATTATGACTCATATGAAGATTAAAAATGAACACCCATGAAAGATTTTTATTTAGTGCATTGGTTTTTTTTAAATGATTCTAGAGAAAAAGGGGAGGGGGAGAGAGAAAGAGGAGAGAGAGAGAAAAGAGAGAGAGAGAGAGACACCAAACATTTCCCACTTATTATTTTCTGTTCTGGCTTTTCCCTCTCTCCCTTGCTGTGCTCTGAACTCCAGGCAGAGGATTTTATGTTCATTGTAGAATGAACTGATAAAGGCAAATGGTGGAACTGAGAGGTCTTTCTGTTAATGTGACTCATAAACTTTAATGGTTTATTATCCTAAAAGAAATCTAATTACCACAGCTCTAATATCTTGCTAATCTTGTATTAAAAAGTTTTTTAAAGGGCAAAATGACAATGAATAGTATCTCTACTTTCCATTTTTTGAAAATCTGGCTGAACATTAAAATTATATCATGAGCCGAAACCGGTTTGGCTCAGTGGATAGAGCGTCGGCCTGCAGACTGAAAGGTCCCAGGTTCGATTCCGGTCAAGGGCATGTACTAAAATTATATCATGAAAGTAAAATTTTTAATTCATTAGGATTAGAATATGATTAACAGATAAATATTTCCCTACTTTTATTTCCCAGATAAGCTTAAAATCCCTCTTTCAGAGCATTATATTATAGAATAATTTGTCAATAAGAACATTCAGCATGACTTAAGGAAATATCCAGGATGCTCTAAATTTCTTAATTTGAGAAGCACTCTGGCCCTAGCCGGTTTGGCTCAATGGGTAGAGCGGTGACCTTCAGACTGAAGGGTCCCAGATTCGATTCCTGCCAAAGGCACATGCCCAGGTTGTGGGCTAGATCCCTAGTAGGGGGCATACAGGAGGCAGCCAATCAATGATTCTCTCTCATCATTGATGTTTCTATCTCTCTCCCCCTCTCCCTTCCTCACTGAAATCAATAAAGAAATATATACTTAAAAAAAAATGAAAATGTTGAGAAGCACTCTGAATTCACTGACAGTCTCCACAGTTCACAGAAAATAGATCTTATTTAAATTGAGAATTTTTACTCAACTGATCATGAAAAAGACATAATATTGCCCTATGAACTAACAATCTACTTTTTGTGAATCAAATTATGTTTATAAATGTATACATTGAAAAATAAAATATAACCAAGTCAAAACAATATTACCTTAATCCTATCTTCATCAACTAATTTTATCCAACTCTATTACTGTAATTATGCCTGAAAAATGACAATGAAAGCTACTGTTTTTCTGTAATACTCTTCTAGCACAACCAAGCACCAAGCGGTGGTTCCAAAGGTTGATTTATCATAACTAAATGATAAACATTTGCATTTCTGTCCATATTCCCTAAAGGTAAGAAATGAGAATCTAAATTTGGAATTATTTCTAGGTTTCGTTTTTGAACACAGTAAAATGGCCCATAGAATTGGCACCTTTCATAAGCACTTAACAGAAAAATTTCTCATTTTGAAGAGGATATTTCTAAACATTCCAAGTTTTGAATCATGAATATCCAGACTCCTTAAAGAGTAAAACCAAAAACATTAAAGTGTTAACCCCCAGTGCCTCTGAATGTGACCTGTTTGGAAATAGCATCTTTGCAGAAGTAAGGTTAAGATGAGGTTATCAAGGTGGGATCTAATCCAACATGACTGGTGTCACAGAAGGAAGATGACATGAAGAGATACAGGGAAATGCCATGTGAGGATGGAGGAGCAGGGTAAGGTACCTAGGAATCAAGGAACACCAAAGACTGCCAGGAAACTATAAGGAAGAGGCAAGGAAGAATTCCCCCCAGAGGTTTCAAAGGGAGCATGGCCTAGGTGACACCCTGATTTTGGACTTATATTCTAAGTATTTTATTCTTTTTAATGTTACTATAAATGGAATTATGTTCTTAATGTCAATTTGGTTTGTTCATTGCAAGGAATAGAAATTGATTTTTGTATACTAATCTTATATCCTGCAATCCTGTTGAACTTATTAGTTCTTTTTTGTGTGTGTGTATTCTTTAGGATTTTTCATAGTCAAGACCATGACATTTGGAAATAGAGATAGTTTTACTTTTTCCTTTCTAATCTAGATGCCTTTTAATTCTTTTTCTTGCCTAACTGTACTGACAAGAACCTCCAGTACAATGTTGAAGAGAAGAGGGGAAGGGGCATTCTTATCTTTCTCATTATTTTAAAAATCGCTCTTTCTCTCACATTAAGGATGATCCTAGCTGTGAATTTTTCTTAGATGCCCTTAATCACACTGAGGAAGTTCCCTTCCATTCCTAGTTTGTAGAGTAATATTTATCATCAAGGGTGTTGTTCAGGTCTATATG
>NW_006289570.1:2902257-2908983 GCF_000327345.1 Myotis davidii | reverse complement strand
AATGGGAAAAAAATCGTAACACATGAAATAATGAAGGCATGTCATATAAGAAGTTCACTGTTCATATGTACAACAGCAACCATTTTACTATGTACCAATTTTTATAAGGTAGGGCGTTTTTATTGGCTATGATTTTGTGTTATCAACAATAAAAGGTTAGTTTTTTCCCTTTTCTTCTCTTCCTCCCTTACCCTATTTTGTTTTGTTTTTATTTTATAGGCGTGCCATCGAGATGCTCCAGTGTTGCAATATTAGAACAAGGTACTAGTTTTGCAATCAGGCTCAATGACTGATAGATTCTTAACCATATTAATTTTATGGCAAATATTTCAAAATTTGACAGTTTCAAAATAGTATATATTTTAGAATCTCTCTCCTGCCACTGCTTAATGTTAGAAGCAGTGAATTGTAAGAAAAATTAGAGAAACCAGAAAATGATATTTATCATGAATGGCAAGGAAAGGGGAACTCAAAAGTCACTATACTACTCCAAATTTAACAGAATGCTCCCTCTAGCATCAAGTCTTATTTATCTCTAATACTTAATATGTGAGAAGATTCTAGCAAGTGAAAACAAAATGCAATTACATTTTATTGCAAGAAATTTAGAAACATATTTTTAACAAAGTTAGCTATTCAAAAGTGTTACCTTAGGCTGTCTCTTAATAGCTCCTTTTCACAAGTGTGAAATTTAATGAAGGCAACAGCATTTATAAGCCACACCAAAATGGTATCTTAATTACTAGCTGTATTTACTTAGGCAAGAACAGATTAAATGGAAAGAGAAATTAGTTTTACAAATGGCATCATACATCTTTATGTTACACCCCCCTCCATCAAGTCACAGATGGTTATGTCTCTTGAACTTCCTAATAATGTAGGCAATTTTCTTTTCCTTGGGCACACCCAAATTCATCACTTCTCTAAATTATATATTATTTTTGAATCATTTACAAAAATTGAAGCTGTTTATCATAATAATTTAAAATGAAATGGACCTTTCCCTTAATGAGCTCTATATGAATATGAAACAAGATTTATTGAAACTACTGGTCTTATAAAGTTTGCAGTGTACTCATTACATACAGTTTGGAGGAATACCTCCACCTGACCTAACTAACTCTAAGTAAGGGTTCCTACTTCCAAATCTAACAGCTAAAGCCTGGGGTAAAGTCATGGCTAATGTTACTTAAGCCCGTCACCCAATTCATGTCTTACAATAGGGACTCATGAGGACCTATGTAAGACTGCTCTCCTCAGATGAGTGTCCATAAAACTCATGCATTAAAAAGAGCCCAGAGATGTTGCTTCTAATCATGGCCAAGTAATTTATATTAGAACAATAATTCCACATACAACACCTATAATATCTGGACAAAATACTTTTGAAAACACACAAAAAACAAAAACAAAACATCAAAAAACCCAAACCAAACCCCCCCTCCCCCCAACTACCTAAAAGCACTGGAAAACATCAAAACCAGCAAGATACTGCACTGGAGGATTGAGCACTGGGATGAGTTCTTGGTTTTCTACTTGGGGCAGGCCAGGAGGCTAAAGCCCAGAAAATCTACAGTTTTACGTTCTCATCTCAGAGGAAAAGATTTCAGAATTTCAGAACAAATGTAGCCGCTGGTGAGGAGGAAAATACTACCAAGAAGAGAATAGGAGCATCCCCAAATGGTTTATAAACACTGCCCCAATCTTTGGTTAACCATAAAGTACATATGTAAAGAGCAGATTCTAAGTAGTCCAGATAAGGCTAAAAGGACCAAACAAAAATTTCAGCTGCTATCCACTGTGGAGGACATAAAGTTTATAATTCCAGTTCAATCAATCTAATGGCTTGATTTAAAAAAAAAAAAAGCAATATACAACAGAATCCAAAGTCTTTTCAATACATCACTCATAGTGACTAAGATACAATCCAAAGGTACTTCAAGAAGATGTGGACCATACTGAGACATTCAATGGAAGCTGACTCTGAGAGGACTCCAGATGTTAGAGTTTACATACAAGGAATTTAAGCAGCTAGTACTACTATGTTCGAGGACATTAAGGAGAATATACTTGCAAGGAATAAAAAGATAAACTCAGTAGAGAAACTGAAACAATATAAAAGAGATAAATGGACATTTTAAATTGGAAAATTACAATGTCTGAAATAAAAGCTTCACTGGATGGGTTAACTGCAATTTGAAGAGAATAAAAGGATATATGAAATTTGAAGCAACATCAATAAAAATTTGACAATACTTAGAAAAATATATTTTAAAAAGTAAACAGCCTCAGGCACTTGGGGGACAACATATATGTAACTGATTCCTAGCAGGAGAGAAAATGCAAAAGAAATACCTGAGAAAACAAAGGATGGCCCCAAACTGACTCAATATCGTTAAAGTCACAAACCTCAGCAAACCCCAAGAAAGATAAACACGCAGGAAAATATGCCTAGGCACAGCCATAATCAAAATGATAAAAACCAAAATTAAAGAAAAAATCTTGCAGGCAGCCAGACGCAAAACCAAACCAAACCAAACCAACAACAAAAAACCCACATTACAAGGGAATAATGAATGATTCAAAATGTCTGCTGACTTCTCATTAGAAACAACAAAGGCCAGAAGAAACAATGGAACAATATATTAAAGTTCTAAAATAAAAGAAAAAAATCCAAAATACCTTATCCAGTAAAAAATATCCCTTAAGAGTTAAAGTGAAATAAAATTTTACATTAAACAAAAAACTAAAAGAAATTCATTTTTAGCAGGTGTACAAGAAATGTTAAAAGAAGATCAGTAGGCAGGAGACAAAGGATACCAAAAGAAAACAGATACTTACAAAGAAATAAGCAGGATCATATATGATAAATATGGGGCAAACATAAAAGACTGATTTTCCATTCATTTCATTAAAATACTTGACTGTATAAGCAAAAATTATAACGTTGTATAATGGAGTTAATCATGTTCCTACATGTATTATGTATAGCAGGGGTGGGGAACCCTTTTTCTGCCAAGGGCCATTTGGATAACTTCATTGGAGGGCCACACAAAATGATCAACCTAAAAATTCGCCTGTTATATTTGGTCAAACATTTAATTAACTCACCCCTAATGTGTTGGCAGGGTCAGACCAAATGATTTCGCTGGCTGGACGTTTCCCCCCCATGATGTATAGCAACTATATCATAATGAATAGAGGACTACAGTAAATGAACCCATATAGCTGAAAGTTCCTTATATTTTATGTGCTGTGGTACATAAATTTTAAATCTAAGTAGATTATGAAAAATTAAGTTTATACATTTTAATTCCTCAAGTAACAACTTTAAAAAATATGAAGAGAGCCCTGGTGTTGCTCAGTGATTAGAGCTTCAGCCTGAAAACTGAAGGGTCACCAGTTTAATTCCCAATCAAGGGTACGTACCTGGGTTGTGGGTTTGATCCCTAACCCCTACTGGGGTGTATGTCGGAGGCTATCAATTGATGTGTCGCTCTCACATCGAACACTGTCTCTCTTTCTGTCTTCTTCTCTGTCCTTCTCCCTCCTGCTTCCATCCCTTGCATTCTTCTAAAAATCAATGGAAAAAATATCCTGGGGTGAGGATTAACAAAAAAAAAATTAAAAATTAAAAAATATGAAGAGAAATAGTTAATAAGCAGAAACAGAAGAACAAAAACCAAAGGAGATAAATAACCACCATATCAATAATTATATTATCTGTTAGTGCATTAAACATTCCAAAATGCAAACGTTGTCCAATGGATAAAAAAGCATTACTCATGCTGTCTATGAGAAATACACAGACATAAAATAGGCAGAATGTAAATGGATGGAAAGATGTGCCATTAAAAAATACATAAGTATGAATAAGATTAATGAATTGGTTATATTAAAATCAAATAATGTAGACTTCAAGATAAAAAATAACTAAGATAAAGAGAAACATAATTATAACATCTTCAATTCACCAGGAATCATAATGTGTATGCAGCAATCATAATGTGTATCCATATACAGTAAACCCTTGATTTTGTGGACCTCAGGCCTCGATTTAATGGATTTCAGACTTAATGGACAAAATTTCCAGTCCATATGTCATATATGAAAATTAACAACCTGTTAATTTTAAAATGCTTTAACCAAGATTTGCTTATAACTAAGTTAACAGGGTTTTTTGTTATTAATTCACTGTTACTTTTAAACAATTTTAGCGAATAGGCCCTATGTTGGAAAAACCACTGTTGTAATTTCACCAACATAAATAAATACTACATATCTATAACTATAGTCTACATATTTAAATCCAAGAGTCAATGCTTATAAACAATGTTCGGGGAATCACCACCATGTGATCACACCACATCGCTCTCAATGCATGGCATGGCTTTCTGCAGCAGTTTTAATACCTGCCAGCCGATGTTCCCAGGTGCACTAAGCCACACCCCAGCTGTAGGCATTTGTTTATTCACAGCCACTGGGAAATGCACTTATTTACTGAGCCTATTCAGCATAAATTTAAAAATTAGAGTAATAATATAGAAAATTTTTCCTGTAAAATTCAACTTTTCACACATAGTTAATTACACAAACATGTCTACATTAAGTAAAAACAGGTAAACTAATTTGTCAATGTTTTAACATACACACTTGGAAAATCTATTTTATTATATAATGGACTTCCAGCTTTAACAGACACACCCTGGCCTGAATTAATCCATTATACAGAGGTTTTAGTGTATTAACAATTGGAAATTGAAATTTTAAAAATAATGTGAGCATCCAAAAACATACAATGCTTAGAAATACATTTAACAAAAACATATTCTAAGCATTTTGTTTCAGACCACTACACTGAAAAATATAAAACACTGTCAAGAGATAGTAAAGAAAAAGAATTGAATTTTCATGGATTTGAAACCTCATCATTAAATTGTCAATTCTCCCCAAATTGATTAATTCAGTCCAACCCCATCCAAAAGCCCAGCAGGCTTGATTTTGTAGAAATTGTCAAGCTCTTTCTAACGGAACTGAAAATCTAATTAAAACAGCAAAAAGTAAAAAACTTCTAAGACAGTGGTTCTCAACCTTGGCTGCACATTAGAATCACCTGGGATCAGGATTTTACAAAGATTCCCAGGTGATTCTAATGTGCAGCCAAGGTTGAGAACCACTGTTCTAAGAAGAAAATGTAGGAGAAAAATCTTTGCAATTTTGGAGTAAAAAAAAAGATTTCATAGCTAGGACATAAAAAGCATTAGGTTTAAAAAAACTGAAATACTGAATTTCATCAAAGTGTTTTGTTCTTTAAAAAGCACTATTGTTGTGCAGTGGTTAGGGCAATGGCCCAAGCACCAAGGGTTCTCGATTTCTGGTCAAGGGCCCATACTGTGCTTGGGTTGCAGGTTCCTCCCAGGCCCCTAGTTGGGGTGTGTTGGGGAGGAAACCAATCTCAATCTTTCTCAGTATTATCTATCTATCTATCTATCCATCTATCTATCATCTATCTTCCCTCCCTCCCTCCCTTCCTTCCTCCCTCTGTCCCTCATTCCTTCTCCTCCTTCTATTTCTACTCTATCTAGAAAAATCAATGGGAAAAATATCCTTGGGTGAGGATTAACAACAATACCATTAAGTAAACAATACAAAAATTATGTGTATCAATAAACTCATATCCAGAATATACTTTAAAATCTTACAAATCAATTAAGACAAAAATAACCCAATCATAGCCCTAACCGGTTTGGTTCAGTGGCTAGAGCATTGGCCTGGGGACTGAAAGGTCCCAGGTTCAATTCTGGTCAAGGGCATGTACCTTGGTTGCAGGCACATCCCCAGTAGGAGGTGTGCAGGAGGCAGCTGATCAATGTTTCTAACTCTCTATCCCTCTCACTTCCTCTCTGTAAAAAAATCGATAAAATATATTTTAAAAAAATAACCCAATTATAAAATGGATAAATAATATAGAAAATACAGGTGGATAAATAATATAGAAAAATATAGATGATAAGCTCCTACACTGATCTTGGCAATGATTCTTTTTGTTTGACACCAAAAGCAAGAAAAAACAAGTAGGACTATACCAAACTAAAAGGCTTCTGCACAGAAAACTATCATAAAGCAACCTACCGAATGGAGAAAATATTTGCAAGTCATATCTGGTAGAGGGTTAATTCCCAAAATATATAAAGAACTCATACAACTCAGTAGAAAAAAAAGAGAAACAACCTGATTAAAAAATGGGCAGAGGATCTGAACATATTCCCAAAGATGCAGAGATGACCAACAGGTACATGGAAAGGTGCTCAGCTTCCCTAATCATTAGGGAAATGCAAATCCAAACCACAATGAGCTATCACCTCACACCTGTTAGACTTGCTATCCCCAAAAAGACAAGAAATAGCAAGTGTTGGCAAGGATGTGAAGAAAAGGGAACCCTTGTCTACTGTTGGTGGGATTGTAAATTGGTATAGCCACTGTGGAAGACAGTATGGAGGTTCCTCAAAAAATTAAACATAGAAACCATTTGACCCCGTGATCCCCCTTCTAGGAATATATCCCAAGAAACCAGAAACAACAATCAGAAAGGCTCTATTGCACCCCTATGTTCATAGAAGCACAATTTACAATAGCTAAGATCTAGAAACAGCCCAGGTGCCCATCAGTAGATGAGTGGATAAAAAAGCTGTGGTACATTTACACCATGGAATACTATGCAGCAGC
>NW_006289570.1:2901028-2901958 GCF_000327345.1 Myotis davidii | reverse complement strand
TTTTAAATTCTTGCCATTCACTGAACACCTCCCCGATAATGTGTATGATGGGTGCTTTACATACTTCATATCTTTCATTCCTCACAAGTATAAACTGGTTACTTTCTTAATTCATCCTTGTAGTTTTCAATTGAGTGTATTTTTTTTTTAATCCTCAGAGAAACATCGATGTGAGAGAAAAACATTGAAAGAAAAAAAAAAATTGATCATTTGCCCCTCCATGGGAACCTCAACTGGGGATCAAACCCGCAACCTTCTGGTGTACGGAAGGATACTTCAACTGAGTACCTGGCAAGACTCCACTGTTTTAATATGAATCCTTAGGTGGGAAAGGGAGACCATGTCCATATACCCAGCCACCATCTCTTCATTCGAGTACTATGAGCAGAAACTGTGCTGTGCAGACAATGGAATTAGTGAACACTCGTGGGAAGACTTAGAAAGTTACAGAAACGTTCTGCAGGGTCCTAATTTTCCTTAACCTTTGATAAAGCATGTCAACCACAAACTTATCCATGTTTTTAAAGCAAGTTATATTTTCAGCCTGCATAACATTTAGGGAGGAACTATAACATAAAATGACTACTTGTAAGTTTGGTAATTAATATTACCTCCTTGGACCTTAAATAACATCTCCTAACTCTAATAATATATGTAGGGGTATAGTATTCAAATATGCAGCTAATTTATTCTTATCTCTAAGTATCTTCTGAATTTTGACCATAACACTCTTCTTTCCATAACTGAGACCAATTATCCTCATCTATAATAAAAGCCTAATATGCTAAGTGTCTGCCGGTTCACTGGACCGATCTACCAGTCGCTTTACGTGCACTGACCACCAGGGGGCAGATACTCCGACTGGTAGGTTAGCTTGCTGCTGGGGTCTGGGGGTGGGGGGGCACGACTGGGCTAGAAAGGCCTGTTTCC
>NW_006289570.1:2897135-2899619 GCF_000327345.1 Myotis davidii | reverse complement strand
CTGTGTCCATGTCCATATACCCAGCCACCATCTCTTCATTCGAGTACTATGAGCAGAAACTGTGCTGTGCAGACAATGGAATTAGTGAACACTCGTGGGAAGACTTAGAAAGTTACAGAAACGTTCTGCAGGGTCCTAATTTTCCTTAACCTTTGATAAAGCATGTCAACCACAAACTTATCCATGTTTTTAAAGCAAGTTATATTTTCAGCCTGCATAACATTTAGGGAGGAACTATAACATAAAATGACTACTTGTAAGTTTGGTAATTAATATTACCTCCTTGGACCTTAAATAACATCTCCTAACTCTAATAATATATGTAGGGGTATAGTATTCAAATATGCAGCTAATTTATTCTTATCTCTAAGTATCTTCTGAATTTTGACCATAACACTCTTCTTTCCATCACTGAGACAAATTATCCTCAACTATAATAAAAGCCTAATATGCTAAGTGTCTGCCGGTTCACTGGACCGATCTACCAGTCGCTTTACGTCACTGACCACCAGGGGGCAGATACTCCGACTGGTAGGTTAGCTTGCTGCTGGGGTCTGGGGGTGGGGGGGCACGACTGGGCTAGAAAGGCCTGTTTCCCCCCATCCCTGCAGGCCAGGCTGAGGGCCCCCACAGTGCACAAATCTGTATGATATAAAGATTGTCTGCATGCCTCGACTTTTTATTTTTATCTAGAAAAAAGTCAGGGTAGTGGAAAGACCAAGACACGGGAGTTTTAAAACCTGGAGTTGAAACCCAGTTCTCTAAACGAGCTAGCTGAGTGATTTTTGCACCAGTCACTGAACTTGGCTTTGTGAACCTCCTTTTCCCCCTGGCCCCCCTTTCTAAAGCCCGCCAAAATACCTCTCTCATAATGATGTCCTGAGGGTGAAATGATACCTTCATTACCTAGCACAGCACCTGGCAGGTAACAGGTGCCCCATCAGTCCAAGCTACTCCCGGTTTCTAAGCTCCCTGAAAGCACGCGCCGTTTCCTTGAAACCTTGCCAGTCACCGGCACAGTGCTCCACACATCCCAGAAACTCCCTAAATCCAGGGGCTGCCTTGGGAGAAGTTTCCAGCTTTTTGGTAAATATTTCCCTACTATTAACTTTTTTTTTCTGGAGGCAGCCCTAATCCCATAGGTGCGCCCTGGTATCAGATATAACCTATAGGTTTATGGAGCAGTGTCTTAATGACATTTTGTTTTTCTTTTTTTAAAAATATATTTTATGACATTTTATTCTTTTAATCATCTTTCATCGGCTTCCCCTGGTTCTTGGAAGACAATTCAAAGTGTTTGACTCTGGCCTGGCGATCCGCTTGGTCCCGGCTTATTTCCCCCTCTCACTTCGGATGTCCTGGCCACACCTGACCTCCATCTATCTGCTCCTCAAGTACTTGGGGCTCATTTATTTCAGCCTCGGCGTTTCCTTCCCTCTGAAGGGAGCGCCTCTCCCCGTCTCCACAGGCTGGGCTATTTAGTATCGCATTAAGCTCCAAAGCGGCCTCCTGAGCGTCCTTCCCTTGATTGCTCTGCCTTTCCCCTCTAGTTTTTTTTCTTTTTCATTTCACTCCTCCACCAGCGGTTCTCAACCTGTGGGTCGCGACCCCTTTGGCGGTCCAACGACCCTTTCACAGGGGTCGCCTAAGTCCATCCTGCATATCAGATATTTACATGACGATTCATAACAGTAGCAGCATGACAGTTATGAAATAGCCACGAAAATAATTTTATGGTTGGGTCACCACATGAGGAACTGTATCTAAAGGGCCAGAAGGTTGAGAACCACTGCTAGAGTAAGTGACCCCCGCCTAACGCTAAGGTCCGCCTTTAGGCGTTGCAGGCTGGAGCCTGTGTACGGGGTGGGGGAGGGGGTTGGGGGGTACAGTTGGGGGCAGTCACTGTGACTGCACGAACGTCTTCCCACAACAGGTCCCTTTTCCTGATGGGTCCTAAGGCCGAGCACCTCTCTCTCTCCTCGACGGGGGACTTGGTCGGAAGCACCTCCTGTGGAGTCACAGCAGCTGCGGGGTTCGGGGTTCCAGGGCAGGGGTGAATCCGGGCGTCGGGGAGCGCACGTGGCCCCAGCTGTGGGCCCTAGTTCGGTGAGTAGGGGTCAGGCGGCGGCACTCACGAGGCTCCGGGAACAAGCCCGCGAGCCCTGAGCCAGGTGAACCTCGTCCCGCGGAACCTGGCGGGGCCTCTGAGGGGAGCCGAACACGGCTGCGGCGGCCGCCCGAACCCGTCAGAAGTCCTTCACGTTTACTTCGAAAGTGAAATGTTTGGTCAAAAAGGCGGACCTCTTCTCACAAAAGGTGAGGGAGTTTCGTACTCGTCACCAGAAAACGGCTTCCAGGGAACCAACAACTGGTACACTCACCGGAAAGCAGCCGCCCGGAGGGAACTCGACTGGGAAGGAGGAGCCTGTGGGACAAGAAAGCGGCCGCGCGCGGAGTTTGCGCAGCCGCAGTAGAAGCCGCACG
>NW_006289570.1:2826418-2896991 GCF_000327345.1 Myotis davidii | reverse complement strand
CTGGCCGCTCCCTTCGCGCTCCCCTTCCCCCCGGCCCGCGCCCCCGGCCCACTCGAGGCCCCTCCACGGCGCTTCCCCCAGGGTCCTCCTCTGGGCGTTACTGCGGCAACAATGCTGCCCTCTCTCCCGGGGTAGAGGCGGCTGTGTCCCGATCGGATCGCGTGGCTCGGGAAGGCGCGGCCGGGAGTTTCCGCTGGGACCCGTCTTCTCACCAGTCCCCCACCCCCAGGCCCGCGGGTGGGAGAGACGGGATGGGTTTGACTGTGATTTGTCGTCTTGGGTGGAGCCTGCCTGTAACCGGCGGGAGATCGGCTTGTCGAGTGAGGACAGCCCAGGTGTCGAAACTCGAGGCGGGGGATCTAGGCGCCCCGAAGTTCCTGCGCCCCGCCGGGCAGCTCGGGGGACTTGACAGCATTGACTTGACAGCGAAAGCCATCAGTCTCGGTTCCCTTGTCTTTGAGGTGGGGTGACACTCTAGGCTCCACCCACCTCCCCGGGTTGAAGTGAGGCGCTGGCACGTGGTCTGTCAAATGGACGGGTTTCCAGGTGCATTAGACCGGCGAAGTGATTTTGTGGAAAAGTTAGGCGTTTCCCACCCCCCCGGACCGAATATCCCAGGAAATGTGGTTGGCAGTGATTGTTCGGCGGTCACTTCTGGTTCGTTTCGTCATCACCCCTTGGGCAACTAGGGATTTCGAGTGACGGCCCTTTCGGGTTTTCAAATGCTCCTTTCATTCTACTTAAAAAAAAATAAATAAATAAATAAAACTTTGGGTTGAATTTAACCATCTCCAGGACGCCTTATTCTTATTTTAGTGTTAGTTCTCAGACTTGCTTTAAAAAGGAAGCGACTCATTTCGCTTCTCTGCTTAAAACCCTCAATAGATTCCCTATCTCGCTGAGAATCAAAGCCCACGCCTCTACCATAGCCTTGGGGAGGGGAGGGGGTCTTATACTATTGTCTTTTCTGAGTTGATTTTTTTTTTTTTTTTTACTAACCTTCCCCTGCCCATCCCTCGTTTGAAGATCTCTTTCTGCATCTCCCTAACTGCCCCGCTTCCTTTAGGTCTTTTCTTAAATACTGATCACCTTCTTAGGGAATCCCTCTCGGAAGACCTCATTGTAAGCCTCACATTTGGTATCTGTTTTCCCTGCTTTATTGTTCTCCCATAGCATTTATCACCATCTACCATGCATCACAATGATTATTTTTCTTTTCTGTTTTACTATATGTATTCTCTCACCACATGTGTGCTCCATGAATTTGTCTTGCTCGCTCCCATATCTCCAGGTCTTAGAGGAGTCCCCCCGGGCATGTAGTACATGCTCAGTAAATATTTGTTAAATAAATGAATGAAAAATTATCCCTTTGGTCAGCGACAGGGATCCTGAGAAAAGACACAGTTCAGTTAAAGCTTATTTATAGTGTTGGACTTTGGGTTTTTGTAAACGTTTTCTTCCAAGTTCTTTATACAGTGTGTCATGCAGGTGTTATCTCCTTTACTACTCTGACATCTTTGTCATGTAGGTAGGTGGCAGATATTATGACAGATTGAGGAAATGAGGCAGAAGGAAATTGACTTGGCTCAAGAAGTTGCAGAACTGATTTTAGATCACAGGACTAATCATATTTCTTTTATTAGAGTTATTCCCTCCCTCCTAAAATGTGAACTAAGTGCTTAGTAGATTCTGTTGACAGTTCTGTGAGGAGTGTCAAGCTCACTTAGGAAAAACAGTTCCCATTGGGAACTTCTACACTATGTTTTCTGTGAACCATTACTTTCATTATAAAATGTTGAATGCACCGAGGGAGCAAATGTCAAAATGTGCCCCAAGTATAACGTTTCCTAAAGATTTATAAATTACCATTTCTTGATATTCACTCCTCACAGATGTCTCCCCTGGAATGTATTTCCTCCTAGACTTTTTGAAGGTAGAGACTGTTTCTTATTTTTTTAGGTATTCCCAGCATCAGCACAGCATCTAGTCTAGCACAGTGTAAGTACTCAGTGTTGTTGAATGAAAAAAATTACTCTTACTATTTGCAAGTCAGCTTTCTAAAATTGTTTTTGGTTACGAGCAACGAATAGGTCATTCCTATATGAAGATGTTGGTAAATTGTAAAATGCTTTGGCAAATGTTTGTTCTTAAAAATGCCATCTATTTTTGACATGAATTAAAAGGTTAGAAATAACTTTTCAGGGTGGGGAGCTCACTTCAAGTTGTTACTTAAGCAATAGATGAATTTGCCATTAGAATAAAGTCTTGGTTTTAAAGAACTAGTTGCTAGTTCCATTTGGGAAATTATTGTCATGAAAATTTTTAGAGAAGTTTACAAATTTTCAAATATAGGCATACCTCAGGGATATTGTGGGTTTGGTTCCACACCAGTGCAAAAAAAGTGAATATCGTAGTGAAGCTAATCACGAATTTTTTGGTTTCCCAGTGTATATAAAAGTTATGTATTATGGCAGTCTGGTAAGTGTGCAATAGCATTATGCCTAAAAAATGTACATATCTTAATTAAAGATGTTGGTACAAATTACTAACCATCATCTCAGCCTATTGGAAAATGGTGCCAGTAGACTTGCTCAACACAAGATCTCCACAAACCTTCACTTTGTAAAAAAAAAGAAAGAAAGAAAAAAAAGGCATTATCTATGAAGCATAATAAAATGAGGTATGCCTGTTCAGATTCCCCCACTATCTGAAAGTAGAGCATTCCTATGAAACCTTTTGTAAGCTGAAATGGCATAAAAGAAAGTAGTAGTTACCATTAATTAATACAGTTGACTCTTGGAACAATGCACAGGCTTAGGGGCCCCCCATCCCCCAGTTAAAAATGTGTATAACTTTTGACTTCCCCAAAACTTAGTTGTCCCTTGGTACTCTCAGAGGATTGGCCCTAGGATCCCCAAAATCCACCTATGTTAGGTCCCCTATGTAAAATGGCATAGATCAATGCATACAGTGGGTCCTCTGCATCTTCAGCCTCGCAACCATGGATTGAAACAGGACGGGTGTTTATTGGAAAAAATCTGCATATAAGTGGACCTGCACAATTCAAACCCGTGTTGTTCAAGGGTCAGCGGTATCTGAAAAAACTCTGATCATTCCCATTGTCCCCTAAACACCTACAGAATGATATGAAATATGCTTAATTGCATCCAGTTTTACACTAAGTGTAATACCTGTACGATCTCTCAGGCTTTTCTGACACCTTAGGATACATCTTGCTAACTGATGCACAAAATAAATCGAGATAAAGCACTGATGCTCACAGACACATTTCAAAGCTGTCGCAGCTTGATGCTGAAATCCTGAGTGTGATGCCCTGGGAAGGAGCTTGGTGGGGCCACTCTTGATGCCCCCCCCCGCCTCCCCCCGGTTGCATGCTGCCTCTGGACCAGTTCTGCAAAAACAAATGCTGAATACAGTACTATTTTCTCCTTTATTTGTGCTAGCGAAAATCCTCTGTGTGTTTCTTTCAGTTAGCAAAAATAGGTCCTAACATCGGTCTTTCCTGAAAGTGAATTGGCGGACTTTCAAAATGTGGGGGATATCTGTACTGCTTTTAGACTGGTCATCAAAAATCAAGACCTGTCCCTTCTCTCTTTTACTTTTTAGTATGTAAATCTTGAGGACGTTACTTGACTCATCATTCATTCAGAATATCTTAGTCACTTTCATTTCCTGAAATGAGTTTTCCTAGAAGGGTTTTTATATAAAAACATGGATCTTCCTGCTAAAATCACTCAGAGATTGTTTGGCTTTGTGAAACTTCAGGGAAGTCTTTAACTCTTTCCTTTGCATTCCTTCCTTCCGTTTCCTCTGCAGCCCATCATCTTGGTTCAGGCCTTTGTAAGGCCTTGCCCAGCCTCCCAAAAGATGGCTCTCCCCACACTCCTGCTTCTCAACATTTTAACCACCTACCGATGACTTCTTCAGGTTGGCTGTAGTTATGTCTCACCTTTTTGAACAACCTCCCAGCATTCCTTGTTGCCTAATCAATGTAATAGATTTCTTACCATTATATTGCAGGCTCAGATAATATTCTCCCAACCTATATCTTGTCTGTTTCCTCCTATATCTTTCAAAATACACTCCCAGCCTATAACCTAGTCTTCCCCTGACCACTGTACTCCCTCTGCCCCAGTGTATTTTCTGTTACTGAGGCAGTGAGCAAATTAGTGTGGATCCTGAAGATACAGCTGAAATGACTAGGTATGGGAGGACTGTATACCAAATGAATTCTTGATGAGAATAGAAATTAGCAACCTTTGTGACTTTGAGACTGTTCATTGTCTTTAGATGACCATTATCAAAAAGACAGAGGGATCAGTGACCTCCAGTAGTCAAGGAGGAGGGAATTACAGGAGACATGTTTTGTACATATTGACGATTAAGGTGATGTGAGTATTCAAGCATAGATGTTTGAGGACAATAGGGAGAGAGAAGTAGGTGGAAAGTGCAGCTAAAAAGAAGTTGGAATGAGGAAAACTATTGGGAATTTTTGATGAAAAGAAAACCAAGCTGAGTTCCTTGAGGTTTTTCTCTCTCCTTATAATAGAAAGAGTTAAAATAAGATTTTAAATCATTGTGGTGCTGGCTTAATGGTTTGGAGGGAAAGTCAGAGAAGGACCAGGCCAAAAAAAAAGTTGCTCTTTCGGACATCTGAGATATTCAGGATGGTTTTCAGAGTTTATGGTAGAACCATGTAAAGGTACTTCATTATAAAAATCTACAGTTAAAATGCAATATTCTAATATAGTTCACCATGGTATTCTTTTTTGGAAGCCGTAGCCTCTATATTGATCCTTTTGCATGTCCAGTAACAAACTCTATTGGACAAAAATCAAACACATAACAACCTTACATTGAATCTACCCTGGAAGGGGTTGTTATGTTTATAAGACTCAAAGTATAGGGTCTCCCAAAATTCACACAAGAAGTAATTTTGATAGAAAACACAGGTTTATAATGAAAAATTGTAAATTTTTTATTGATTCATAAAGTATACAGTATAGGATTATGTATGGAATAGCACATCGGGTAAATGGCCTCTACGGCTTTGCTGGCACATACACAAAGCCGTGGTCTTCATTGGTCTTCATTGTCCCTGCTCCCTGGCCATAATTGGTACTTGGTAATGCTTATCAAATTGAAAGGATTGAAATCAAAGGGCAACAGATATTAGAATCTGATTCAATAAACCAAGCAAAATTAGGGTTTTATTTTTTGTTGTTGTTGTTAATGCTCACACAAAATCCAAATCTTGCGTGAATTTTGGGACACCCTATATTTTCCATAAAGTTTTTTCTTATTAAGTCTAAAGGACCGTTTACTTGTTTTTCTCTTAATAAAGTTGAGAAGTAATTGGGTAGTAGGGATCAATTTTGGGAAGCATTCATTCATGAAATTCAAGACATATATTTGTGAGAAGTATAAAAAAAAAATGCACAGTATATAAATAGGGAATGAAACCATACTAAAAATTTCATGAGAGCAACCTGACCAGACAGTGTACAAATAATACATTCTGTACCCTGCAATTTTCAGGGATGAATTTTTTCTTGTTCTTTACTCTTCACAGGAATCTCTGCAACAGCTTTTTGGGGGTCTTGGTATCATTTAGATGCTAAATGCAGTGATTGCTGATAACCCGGAATGGTGGTTTTATTTCCCCAGTTAAAAAAAACACACTTATTTAGGTGTGCTCAATGGTTAGGACACCCGCCTTCTCTCTAAAGGGTCTGGGGTTCCATTCCCGGTCAAGGGCATGTACCTGGGTTGCAGGTTCAATTCCCAGCCCTGGTTGGGCACATGCAGGAGGCAACCAGTCCATGTGTCTCTCACATCTATGTTTCTTATCCCCTTCTCCCTCTTTCTTCCTCCCTCCCCCCCTTCTAATCTCTCTAAAAGTCAATGGAAAAAATATATCCTCGGGTGAGGATTAACAAAAAACAACACTTATTTAGAGATGTAGGCATTGCAAAGAAACTCTTTCATAATTGATATCTTTGTACCATGCTATCACTGGATTTACAGTAGAAGGTCTTTTAAGCGTACAGATGTGTTTTAAAGCCAACTATTTTACGTGTAACATATATTCCTTTGCCTTTTGTCTTTTTAGCCGTGTGGTTTTACCCTGTTCTGTTCAGGAGGTAAGTCATGTATTATTACTTCTGTATTATTTTATTGTTATAGTACATTTTGATATGTTAATCTAAAGGTATATTTTTGTTGTATTTATTTACCTTTACATTTTAGGTTTTGTGAAAAAAAACAAAACAGGTTGTTACACAGATAATTGTAAATGAATTTCTGTTACGTTGCTTAGTTTTGGAAGGGACCAAAGAATGTAGTTTAACCTGCTGTCTACTGCAGAAATTCTGTCTACAATATCCCAAAGAAAGGAGGTTTTTGCTCAACTTAAGCACTTTAAGGCTAAGTCACTTGCTGCTTAGAAAAGAAGCCTACTTTACTGTTGAATTTTTAAAAACATTTGTCTGTATTTTAAGCCAAAATCTGCTTTCCCATAATACTTGACTGGTTAAGTTCCTTCCACTTGAGCAATAAGAAATAGGCCTGTTCCGTCTCGCAAAGGGTAACCCCTCAGGTCTTCTGTCCTCCCCCAATCCCTTTTGTTGCATTTTCTCGAGGTTACAAGGTTAAACATTTCCAGCATGTCCATCTGGCCTGATACAACATGACCCCTAGACTTCCTCACCAGCTGGTCTCACTACTGCATGGTAGCAGTTATTGCTTTCAACTGAAATGGTATTCCAGACATGTTCTGACCAGCACATAACTGGGAGAGATTATTGTCTCTCTTGATCTGCACATGATACAGAAATACATCACCTGTTCAGAAGTTGCATGTTTTGGAGTTTTATTTATCTGTAATATAAGCCAAGAATGAGGATAGTAACAGCAGAAAAGACTTCACAGAAATCCAGATATGGGTAGCAAAGCCAGAAAGCCCTCTGGGTCCTTCTGTAACTTGTGCACAGTGTGCCCTTGCTCAGTTATCTGGGTGTCTTGGAGCTGACAGTGAATTAGAAGTAGTGACTTGGAAGTGGGACAAAACAAACTGATAATCATAGAAGTGACAGGTGACAGAAGACAGAAAGAAAAAAAATAAAATGAAGGAACTAGAAACCAATAGCTAACTGGCTCTGTTTAATGTAAACTTGAATACAGCTGTATATATCTCGGTAGTGCCTGAGGTTTCACTGTATTAAAACACTCCAAACAAGCCAGGCACCCTATTCTTTACTTGTATAGTTCATTGTTTGAACTTGAATGCGGAAATTGACATTGGTTTTTGTTTCTTTTTTTCTTTTGGTTTTGGATGTTGGATCAACTTGGATGTTGAAATCTTTCTTGGTATTGTCACCCAAAACAATCCCAGCTCTTTGTTGTACTCGCACTTAATAAATACATCTCCTGTCTTTTTTTGTTGGTCTTTAAAATGACAATGAAAGCCTAGTAGAATGCCACACGACATTAGTCCATTAAGAATATTTTTTTTGATACTGTTGTTGTTTCTGTGTAAATTTTTGTTGCTTTGTTCGTGGCCAAGATCAAATTTACCTTTTGACTTAGAGACATCTTAATCCTATTTTTGAAATATGAAACATACATTTTAAAGGACTTAAGGATTGACTGTAGCATTACTGGACTAACACTGATGATGTATCATGAAAAACAGAAGAAGAAAGACAACCCTTTCTGCAGTCTAAAAATCCCTACAAAAACTTACTTGATTCATTTTAAAAAATGTGCTTGGTTCTAGCTTCCTGGAGAGAGACAGAGACATGGACAAACAGAGAGACTGGGATAGAAGGAGGGAGGTAGACGAGAGAAGGGAGAGAGAATGAGAATTAACATGCAAGATACCATCATATTCCTATGGGCTTTTTATGTATTTATTTTTATTTTTTAATGTTTTATTGATTTTAGTGAGAGGGGAAGGAAGGGAGAGAGAGAGAGAGATTGAGATTGTTCAGTTGCTTCTGAGACACACCTGGACTGAGAATCAAACCCACAACTTGGATATGTGCACTGACCAGGAATCAAACCAGCGACCTTTTGGTGTAAGTGACGATGTTCAACCAACTGAGCCAAACCAGCCAGGGCCCTATGGGCTTTTTAGATAGGAATATTTACAGAGCTTACAGCTAGCCTATTTTTTGGCCCTCAAATAAAATGTTGGTTTTGAATGATTAGTTTTTACGGGTAGCTTTTCTTTGAAAACATGCCTATATAAAAGAAAAAAACAACAACACATTTTTTCAGGCTGTCTTCATTGGGAGGGAGAAATTTAGCCAAATTTGAAAAGAGATTGGAGATAGTGCCATGGTTGAGTCCTTAGGAACAAATCAGAACACAAGAACTTTGCTTTTTATCATTTATTGGAATGGTTAGTGACTCCAGATTGGCATAGAATATTGCCCACTCACAGGTATTGGAGCAGACCACTGAGAATTCTGGTGCACTCTAAAATGAAATAGAAACCACAGTCAGCAATTTTTTGCCTTTTCAGGCTTTTATTATACTTTACATCCCTCCCCTTTATTATTGAGAATGGTTTTCTGGTTCCTCAGTTTTCTTAATTGACAAAATGACAGTTCTATACCTGCCATACCTTCATCCAAATTTTGTAAGATTACTGAACTATAATAGATATGAAAATGTATATTTATTATTCAAAAGCGAACAAAGTGTCAAGATGTTTGGTTTTTTTAAGAAAACTTTTATTTAGAGGAAGAAAGAGTTCCTTTTTAAAAATATATATATTTATTGATTTCAGAGAGGAAGGGAGAGGGAGATAGAAGCATCAGTGATGAGAAAGAATTATTGATCAGCTGCCTCCTGCATGCCCCTTACTGGGGATCAACCCCACAACATGGGCGTGTGCACTGACTGAGAATTGAACCATGACCTCCTGGTTCATAGGTCGATGCTCAATCATAGAGCCACACCAGCCAGGTGTTTTTTTGATAAGTGGATATCAAAGTACAAATTAAAGCACCAGAGTGTTTGTAACTAGCAGTTTTTTTGAACAATGGAAATCTTGTAAAATATTACAGTTTCTTGAAGTTGTATGAGCATCTGGTGTTCGTCTTCCTAAACATTCATTTCTAATTTGAGTCACATTTTCTTGTAGAACATATGTGCTAACTGGCTTGGATTTGCTCTTCTGTATCATCGATAGTAAGATTTTAGTACAGGAAGTTTCCACAGTTACTACTGACTTACTGAGATTCCTTTACTCTTTGAAATTTCAGTATCAGGTTGGGCAGCTTTACTCGGTTGCAGAAGCTAGTAAGAATGAGACTGGTGGCGGAGAAGGAATTGAAGTCTTAAAGAATGAACCTTATGAGAAGGATGGAGAGAAGGGACAGTATACACACAAAATTTATCACTTAAAGAGGTAAGCTGTCTATTCACATTTGATACTTAATCATTATCTATAATAATAAAAACATAATATGCTAATTAGACCGGACATCCGAGCAACCTTCTGGATGAAGCTGAGGCAGCCGCCACAGCTATGAGGGCTGAGCCCCTTGCTGGAATTTCGTGCATCGGGCCTCTAGTATTAAATAACTAGGCATCAACTACTCGACTTACTTATTAAGCGTGTAACTACCTAACAACAAAACTGGCATATCACTTGTATGTTTTCTTGTTTTCTACAACAAATGGGATTATACTATACATATGGTTCTGCAGTTTGCTTTATTTTTTATGCAGTCATATATCATGAACATCCTTCCATGTTATTGTTTACTGTCCATTTCATTCTTTTTCAAACTGAGTAAAATTTCTTAGTATGGACATAGCATAGTTTACTTATCCATTCTCTAAATGATAAGTTGACTAGGTTGTTTTTTGGGCGTTTTCCAGTTTTTGTCCATTACAATAACTATAAAAGTAGGATTGCTCAAAGGACACGCTCATTTTTAGTTTTATTATTGCCCGATGGCCCTCCAAGAGTTTAATAGTGTTCATTTTCCCATATTTCTCTATCTTTTTAAATTTGGCTGATTTGATACCCAGAAAATAATCTCTTATTTAACTGTGCATTTCGTTATTAGTGAAGTTGAATGTCTTTTCATATTCGTTTACAATTTGAATTTGTTTTGTGACTTGACTATTTGAATCCTTTGTTCATTGTTTTTTATCTCTGGTTCATAGAAGTTCTTTTGCACATTCTCCTGAGTCTGGTCTCTATCTTTGGCATAAATATTTAAAATAAAAAACCCATACCAATATTTTTTCAAGGGCAAAAGACTAGTAATGGTTTTTTAGAGTAGATTTTGTCAATAATCTCCTTAGTTTGTTAAAAGTAGGAGGGAATCTTTGCTTTTCTCTTACCTATATTAACTTATCCGTTAATAAAGACAAAACAGGGACCCACTGTCACAGTAGTCAGGGAGAGGGAACATTCATGGAGCAAGGGCATTCAGATGTCTACACTCAAAGCCCTCAGTGTCATACAGAAGGCAGATAGCCACAGGAAAACTGTATTTTGGAAGAGCAAAGAATCATTTAGTAGTAAGTCCTGAGGCCTTCGCTGTCCTATAGGAAAGTCTGCAATCATGACACAGGGCTGGCAGTGCAGTCCTGTCAGATAGACTTCAGTACCTGCAAGGATGTAAGGTGAACATGCTGAAGGCATACCCATAGTTCCTAGGGAGTTTTAGAGCGCTCTCCCTGAGGAAATTAAATAACTATGTGTCCAGTAATATATGTTCCCTTTTCCAGCATTTATTCCGTTGGGTAACGTGTAGAGTGCTCTGGTACAGCATCAATAGAATTGCAGACTTGGCAGACTTGGATGGGTAAGGTAGTTGACCAAGGCCACCAGCACTTTATTTAACATTTGAGATAGTGGAAGTGTTGAGGTCTACTTTACCCACTGTAATCAAGGCCCCTGGATTCCCTGGCCAGTATGCCTTCCTGTTTCAGCAAAAACACTTGTTGGTAAAATGTACATACTTCATCTCAATCAGAAAATTGAGGAACAATCTTGGCAAGGTATTAAAAAATCCAAAGTTTAGTGACCATCTCGAGGGACATTTCAAATGTCTGGTTTCCTTCACTCTTAGATTATATTCTTTTTATGGGATAGAGGTTCTTTCCATACCTTTGATTACTTTCCCTGGTGAGGGGTTGCCATGGTCATTCTAAGCATAGGATTTAGTACTTGATGTATTCTTGACAGTGTGCTGGCCACGGGAAGTGCTCTAGGTGGAAATTCATTCATTTCCCATAGCACCCTTTTCTAGTGAGGAAACTAAGATCCAGAAAGATCCAGTGGACCCTGTGCCACTGCTGTTTGGTAGTAGAGATTGGACATGAACCCAGGCAGGCGTTGTGACTCCAGAACTTGCCCTCTTAATCACTTGGCTCTACTGCTGAGCCCTGTGGGATGGTTAGAATATTTTCCATTTCCTGAAGTGAACTGCAAAGGACTTTACAGTGAAATCCTTCCAAATCCACGATTTCACCATAACCCATTTTCTTACATCTTTAAAGTCTCAAAGTCTTTTAAAACAAAAGTTAAAAACTTAACATGGTACTCCAGATTTTCACATGTGCTCAGTTGTAATAGCTGTCCAGAATTGAGACCGTTAGCTCTAAGTAAGCTGGTCTTTGATTGTCTTCCAGACTGATCTGGTCCAGCCCCTTTGGCTATTTTTCTAATGATTTTGGGTCCCTCATAACCTGCTCAGCTTTCTGAACACAGCTTGGACCTGGCCTGTGCGGAGGCACTCCATGGCGACTTACATTCTTTCCTAACCTCCATCACTTTTTGTCACTCTACTCAGTTTGCTTCCTAGACATGTATTTCCATGTCTTGTACCCCACTGACCATAAAAGTTTGAGTCTGTTTCCTTAACTTGTTTAATAAGCATGTAATGATGGCTGATGGGGAATTGAGGACAGAATTTATTGGGCAAAAAATTTGGAAGCAAGGCAAGATAATGTGTTGCAACGTTGGAGACGGTATTTCAGAGAAAAACTTGCAGTTCTCCTGAGACCTCATCAGAACTCTGACCAGACCTTTTGCTGGTTGTTTTCTCTCCCTTCCAGGGGAGAATTAGGTTTGCCCTTTTTTATTTCTCATAAATATTATGCTTTCACCATCTTCAGTCAGCCCTGCAATATGGAGAGTTCGTAAAGCTTCGCCCGCTCTAGAATGGCCTTGTTCCCCAAAGGCTAAAATAGCAGAGGTTTTATTGGAAATTGTTTTAAAATGTCATGTGGTTCAAATTAAGAGCTCATTTTTATAAGCAAAAAGACCCCTTTGCCAGGAAGTAAAAGTTATGTTCGAATTGAAAATGAGAAACTTAGCCTTGGCCGGTGTGGCGCAGTTGGTTGAGCATGATCCTGTGCACCAAAGGTCTCCGGTTCAATTCCTGGTCAGGGCATACACTGAGGTTGTTGGTTAGATCCCCGGTCAGGGTGCATATGGGAGGCAACCGATTGATGTTTCTCTCTCACATCGATATTTCTCTCTCTCTCTTCCCCTTTCCCCTTTCTGAAATCAATTTAAAATATTTAAAAAATAAATAAATAAAAGCAACCAAGTATAGTTGTGTGTTTTTTTTAAAAAGAGGAAGTTTAAGTCACCTGAACATGCAAAGATTAATTTTAAATGATTTCTATTGAGAGATCATCTCTGAATGAGGATAAGTAAAAAATTAATAAATAGCCTAATATAGTGATTTGTTCTTGAGTTGAGAATTAGCCACCAACACATAATTTTTTTCTTTGTATATATGTAGCTCTGAGTCTTAATTTTGCACAGGTAAAAGTTTTCCAAATCAGGAGTGATCCTGTTCTTCAAGAATATCAAAAATATTATTGAAATACATTTTTTCCTCTTTGTGGTCCACAGTGACCCTTAACATGGGTTTGTACTACATGGGTCAACATATATGTAGTAGTTGTTTTTTTCCAATAAATATACTGTTGGCCCTCTATTTCCCCAGATTTTGCACCTACGAATTCAACCACAAATGGAAAGCATTACTTTTATTATTGTTATTATTAATATTATTATCATTATTGATTTCAGAGAGAAGGGAGAGGGAGAGGGAGAGATAGAAACATCAATGAAGCTTCCTATCAGATATATGATTTGCAAAATTTGCTTATTGTGTGAGTTCCATTTTCTTGACAGTGTTGTCCTTTAAAGCTTAAAAAGTATATAATTTTGATGAAGTTCAATTTACCTATATTTTTCTTTTATTATTTATGCTTTTGGTGTCATTGCCCATTCCAAGATCACAAAGATTTATCTGTTTCTTCTAACAATCTGATAGTTTTAGCTCTTACATTTAGACCTTTAATCCATTTTGAGTTAATTTTTTCCACACTTTATTCTTACCCACTCCTTTTAATTTTTCATACAAAGCCAGAATGATCTTGAAACGTAGATCAGGTTGTGTCATTCCCCTTCTTAAGCCCTTCATCAGCTTCCCATCATATAAAGAATAAAATGCAAATCCTGTGACCTATAAGATGGGCCCCTGTGATCTTTCTGCCCCCTGCCCACCTCACCATTCTCAGCTTCTTTCCCTCTGTTCCTTGTTCACTACAGTCTAGCCCTGCTTGGGGCAAATGTGGGAGGCCACCAATCTATGTGTCTCTCACATGGATGTTTGTCTTCATCCCCTCTCCTTCCCATTCTACTCTCTTTGGAAATCACTGGAAAAAAATGTCCTCAGGTGAGGATTAACCACAACAAAAAAGAAATGATTAGCCAAGTTACTTATCTCAGGAACAGGATTTAAAAAAAAGGAATGCTTCTAGATCAGGAGAAGTTCTGTGGACATTATGGTCATTTATTATGTATCTTTTAAGCCATATTAACCCTTTGTTTTCTAGTACCACTGGGACAAAGTCCTCTCCCTGCAAAGCAGACAGGTTCACAACCATTGAGCTTAGATTAGATCTTAATATTATCTCCTGAAGACAAGCTTAGATTAGCTCTTAATATTTTATCTCCTCAAGACAATTGATAAAGCACTTTGGTTGAATTTTATCCCGAAGTTAAATATTCTTAAATAACCTTCCGGTGTGGGGAGGCTACGTGTTGGCAAAGAACCTTTGTGCTCTTGGGCATAATGCTATGGCTGACTTTCAACAGTGGAATCTAGATATGTTTACATTGAGGCCGGCACTTTCACCAGTTTTGATTTATTATGAGAGAACATTTCGTGACTAGTTTGGGATGAACAAGAGGAAGAATGTCCCTCCTAATTTGTTTTTTTGAAGGCCTAATTCCATTTTGTTAATTCAGTTCATGTATGTTCCTTTTCTGAGACTCAGTAAGCTTCCAAAACAGAATTTCCTTCATTTTACTAAAGTGACTTCCTAAGTGATACTGAGGTGGAAAAACGATGTATATGCTATGCTCTCAGTTATATGTATAAGTGGCACACTTATACATATGCCTTGTTAGTAATATGTTAGAGCTGCCATTAATGAAAATTTCTCTCCTGTAAAATAGAATTGAAATTTAATTTATGCATTTTTCCCGCGTTTAGTCAATTACTTAGATTCATTGAGGGAGGGTTGTGCTTGTTAATGTTCTTATGTTAAATGTAAAAAGCCAGTAAATTTGAAACAATTGGCTCAAAGGTTTGGTTGTGCCTAACTAAGTCAAAACAAAATGAATTGTTAGGATTCATATTGTGGAAATAGCATCCTGGAAGTAAGATAATAGGCAATTCGGGGGCAAAATGAAGGAATACTTAAGCTTATATATTTGGCTGTTGGGGCTTTTAATAGCTGACTACCAATTTTCTTCTGTTTGGGCCAGCAAATTTTAGAAGTTTTGATGAATATCAAGGTTTTCAGAATATTGGGCACTCTAGAAATAAAGAGGAGAGTGTTAAAATGTTTCTGAGCTAGTACACAGCTATTTTTCCCCCTGCCTTTTCCTAAGTTGACCAAATGAACCATTGATAGATCTGTTTGTCAAACTCTCAGAGAGATTAGTGATCTTGTAGCTTATATTTTTAAATATATTTCATTGACTTTTTACAGAGAGGAAGGGAGAAGGATAGAGAGTTAGAAACATCGATGAGAGAGAAACATCGATCAGCTGCCTCCTGCACACCCCCCACTGGGGATGTGCCCGCAACCAAGGTACATGCCCTTGACCGGAATCAAATCTGGGACCCTTTAGTCCGCAGGCTGACGCTCTATCCACTGAGCCAAACCAGTTAGGGCTTGTATTTTTTTTAAATTACCCACATCCTATATAATAAAAGGCGAATATGCAAATTGTCCTCTCAACCGTGAGTTCAACCAGGGGATGTGGCTGGCTGGCCAACCACCTGTGTCCCCTCCCCCTGGCCTGCGCAGCCCGATTGGATCAAGGCGGACCCCACCGGTGCACAAATTTGAGCACCAGGCCTCTAGTGTATTATATTCCACTCTGATTAGACCTCTCCCACATTTAAAGGGGTTTTGAGTAAAGGAAGAAATAGTTTAAATTGCTAGATATTGGTTGACTTTTAATGTGATATTATTTTCTTTTCTTTTCTGGTGATTTGATTTGCCACAAATAGTGGAAGCTCCAAATCATGTACCTGCTTTTGTGTTCTGAAGAGGTAACCAAAGGGCTGTTCATACGACCTCTTCTGCAACCTCACAGTCTCTGGCTAGTGTGGGGTTCCTTACATCTAGTCTCTGGTCAGCTGCTCAATCTTATTATGGGGCCGGAGTGCATGCTGGGTCCCACATTTCCTTAGTTTGTTCTTCCTCTTAGTTTAGGACATTAAGTTGTGCTGAAAGTTCTCAGAGAAGCAGATCTGATATGGAAAAAAATACGTAATAGGGCTTATAGTTGGAGGATATAGTTGTTTGTTTTTTGTGTTTTGTTTTGTTTTTTCTGGGTTCTCTGTTCTGTTCCATTGGTCTATATGTGTGTTCTTGTACCACCACCAGGCAGTGTTCCATTGGTCTATATGTCTGTTCTTGTACCAGCACCAGACAGTTTTTTAAAAAAAATTCTTTATTGTTTAAAATATGTCTCCTTTTTCACCTCATTGACCTCTGCCCGGCCACCCCCACCCTGGAGGATATAGTTTTGACATACAGTTATTTAGCCACTTAAATGCTGGTCATATGAATGCTTACCTCACAGTGTTATTAGGGGATTTAAGTGAAGAAAGGCCTGTGAAAGTACCCAGCTCCATGTCAGCTTATAATTAAAAAGCGGTAACTACCATTATGGAGCACTCTTCGTCCTGCGCAGTGTGCGAGACATGTTGCAAGATATTATCTGATTGAATCCTCTCATTGACCCTGCAGAGTAGGTAATATAACTCCATTCAACACGTGAAGTTCAGAGAGCCGAGTAAAGTGCCCACGGTCATACATCTTCCAAGTGGTGATGTTGTGATTTGAACCAATCCGTGTGATAAGCCTGAGCATGTGAAACTGCTTTTATATGATGAAATGATCACTTAAAATGGTCATTTCATTTGCATTTTTTGAAGACTATAAGATTGAGGAATCCATTTATTTGTTTACCGGTTGTAATGTGTTTGGATATCTTTTGCCTGTTTTATCTTTTGTGATCTTTCCTGATTATCTTAGGAATACGCACAACCTCATCATATGTTCTCTGACCATACTTAAGGCAGCAAGTGACATTCATCTTCCAAACCTACAAAATTTGACACTTGGATATACTTTCATATCTCATTTTTTATAATCTTTTTAGGTTTATTCTATAAAATGTGTGAAAAGACTTTTTACTCGGGGATACTCCCTTATTCTGGGGCTTCTTTTTTTTTGCTTTAGGAGACAGCGTAATGTAGTCTTCACACAAGAGAACTTCTCTGTTGTGTTATGTACAGGTTGACTGGCTTCATCTAACTCTTAGGGAGATAGAGCAGAAGCTCACAAGAAAGAATTACTTCTATTTTACAAAAATGCTGTATGCGGTTAAACATAGAATTATTTTGTTGTTTTTACATTCATTTTCCACTTGATTACTGTGGGAACGAGGAGAAAACTGTTGAGTCCATGAAGCTTAGAATATAATCACCTTTGATTACCACTCTCTTTGAAGCAGTGCGAAAGATGCCAACAGAGCAGTGATGGCGCTGTTGAAAATATATCCACTCTTTCTCTCCTCACAGCAAAGTTCCTGGATTCGTGCGATTGATTGCTCCCGAGGGCTCCTTGGTATTTCACGAGAAAGCCTGGAACGCATATCCCTACTGTAGAACAAGTAAGCCTGGTTCCCAGCAGCCATGCCCCCCAGGAGGACAGCTTTGAGAAGGGGGCCACCAGTCAAGGCCTTTTGTGGGGTCTCGGGTAGTCACGGCACTAACTGGCAGAGGAGAGGTTACATTGGGCTCCCCCCGCCCCCCAGAGCTTTGTGAGGGGCCTGGGCTCATTCCTAGAGGACAGCACCTCGAGGTCCGTGCTGGCTGCACAGGCTCCAGGGGTGAGCAAGTGGAGGAACGGAAGCATACCTGTTTTGTTGCGCTTCGCTGTGTTCAGTGAGGGCAAGGCCCTCCACCAGCTTTGTTGCGGTGGTTTGGAACGGCACCCGCAGTGTCTCTGGGGTATGCCTGTGCAGGAACTGTAAAGAAAGGCCGTCCACACTCACAAGTGTATCCTGGTGTGGTTTTAACAGTATTTTACTTATATGGCCACGGAATAGGTGAGGGATATGACAGCTTCTGAAAAAGTTTTTTGTTGTTTGCTAAATTGGTATTATAAATGATGTTTCTGCTTTTGTGACATTATTCTTTTTACCATTGTTTTAAAATTGGGTTATTGACTCCATAATCTAAAGCATGCTACTCTGTGACTTACTTGTACAGAAACTGTGCTTTGAGGATGTACACTAGTAAATACCTTATTTTCAGGTAGTTTGATCTTGTGACATTAAGTATTGTGACAGATTGTTTTGACTCTGATTAATATTCTGACATGTTTCTCCTTTTATTGCCCACCTGTCCATGACGCTTCAGTTGTAACGGTGAGTAAAACGGTTTTTTGTGGCACAAACTCTTCATCTTTCGACTTTGCTTTACATAGTAATTTATTTGCACCCGTTTTATTAAAACTGCCCATCACTGCATGGTTCCTCCTCTGTGCTTCTTCTAGCAACCTGCACTCCACCACATGCTGCCAGGTTTAATGGGCTCTCTCCAGCCTTAGCTCAAAGTCTCCCTGTTGACTTTATTTTGCTTCTGCTGCTTCCTTCAAAGGCCAGATTTGCTCACCAAATCTCACCGCTTCTTTAACATTAGCCCTGTATGCTGCATGACAAGTAGGGTTGTTTAAATTATTTCAAAGCATGTAGCATTTGGTTTGCCCAACAAGCTTATAAAAATAGATAGCGAACGATTCTTTACCACTTGAGGATCAGACTTGTAGAGTCAAAGGCATGGATGCTTATGTTGGGGAAGGCTCCACAAAGAACTGGTGTGAGATCACTGTCATTTTACTGTTGTGTTTTCTGCAGAATGAATATATGAAAGATGATTTCTTCATTAAAATCGAAACGTGGCACAAACCAGACTTGGGAACCTTAGAAAATGTAAGTTTCACCTCTGGACTTTTCATTGAAATGAGAATACTATAGTCCATTTTGTCATCACCAGAGTGATGACACCTGCATCATACTAGTACCTGGCCACCCCAGGGTGTGTCCGATTACAGGGAGGCAAGCAAACAACTGGAAACAAATGGGTTTTCCTGACCTTTCTCCTTCCCTTGAGTGGACTTGAGTGAGGTTGTTGTTTTTATCAGCAACTCCTTCTCTGCCACAGGGAAAGCACAGTTAAACGAAATTCACAGATAATCCCCAAACCAGTCTTAGGCACTAAATTTCAGATTTCTTTTATCCTTTCATCTCTGTGTATTTGCCAGAGCTGCTCTCCATTGCAAAAATGATGGCTTTAATTTCCATCTCCATTCCACTTTGCTTGGGATATGGGTTGATGTCAGAGAAATGGCCTAGGAAGGAGAAGGTACTTTACATAATTTATAATAATGTTGACGAATTCCGGATTTTTACAAGTTGGTACACATTCATCTCTAAAATAAATGAGGTGATTTGATATTTTTAGTCTATGTATGATTTAATCTGCCTTCAGCTTTCAAATGGCTGTATCTTCTGGCAGTTTTTAAACAATTCTTAATGGGTTCATAGATGGAGTTTCAGAAATAGATTGAACACCATGAAGTATACAGGAGTTAACATCATACTGAAACTGAATCGCTTTAGGATAATCAATGTTAGGAGAGTTTCAGACCATACAGTGCAGCTTTTTGAAATCTTAATTATAATGTCACTTTATGTTTATCTGGAATTTGGAGGTTAAAAGGACTTTGTCATGTATTGTTTGAGTTAAACATGGGTCAGGTACATTTTGTTAACTAAATAATTTCTAAGGACTACCAGAAAATATTGTGGCAGATTTCTGTTAATTTGACAGCATCCCCTCCCCCCTTATTTTGGGGGTTTCAAGGGATAATAAAAGATTTCTAGATCCTTCAAGATTTCAGATGGCTAATTTAATTATGTAGCAATTTAGACTCCACGCCCCCCCCCCCTTATAATGTACTCTGAGAGACTCAAGGTAAAGATTTTATATGTAAGTATAATAGTTTTGCCTAGCAAGAATAGTCTACAATTTGTTTTGTTTAATTTCTCTTTGTAATTTTAGGTACATGGTTTAGATCCAAACACGTGGAAAACTGTTGAAATTGTCCACATAGATATTGCAGATCGAAGTCAAGTTGAACCAGCAGTAAGTACTACTCAGTGACATTTTAACCTGTTGCCACTTACATCTAAGAATTATTTTATTTATTTCTTGTACGGCCTACATTTTTACATCAGAAAGATCAGAGAGAAGGAGAGAAGGTGATTGTTTTTTGTGTGCGGATTTCACCTTTGCACAAGTGATCTCTTTAAGAAATCTCAGTGTACCTGCGATATACAGAGATTTATTTTCATGGGGGGTGGGAGGAAGTGACAGTATTTTACAAAAAATTAAGAAAGCAAAAATTCAATTTACATACAAATTTTCGGTAATTCGGGTTACCCTAACATTGTCATTTGTGAGAAATGGTTGATGGTAGAACATCTCAGTTTACCAGTTGTGTAGCTTTCTATTTTGATTCTTTCTAGATGTAAATATTTGCACTTTAGCCTTTTGACTTAATAAGAACACTTGTTCTCAAGAGTATTAAAACCTTTATTTCACCACCACCCCCTGTAAAGCTCTCCCCTGCAAATTAGGGCCCTGGTATTACTTTGCCACATATGCAATATTAACTCACTACTTATACCATACTGCGTGCTGCTTTGGTATCGCAGTGAACAGCTGTGGACTTTTACATGTTAAGACAACCTTCTTGCTAGTCGAGAGAGAGCTAAAGCTTTGAAATAAGAGCGACACCTCGTTTTGTCATGAAACGCAGCGTGTCAGTTAGCATTTCATTTCATTTTCCGTGCTTCTTCCCTGAACGTGAGCATTGTTATAAGCTGAGCAGAAAGAACTCAACAACTAACTGTCTCACGTTGCTGTTGAAATATAAATGTAAACCTCCTGAAACAAAGACCCCTGTCCTTTTCTCAGAAATCACTGGGGTTCGGACTGCCAGGCTGGGTCCGGTTCAGCTAGGGCCCCTCCCTGATTAGAAGTGGGATCTTCGTCATGGGAGATTTTATGTTTTAGTTGTACTATGACTTGAAGTTATTTCCATTTTAGGGCTATTTCTGCCTTTGAAATGATAGAAGGCTTTTTTTTTTATCCTCAGAAGTAAAATGTGTGTTCTATGGAAAACAGGGTCTGTTTTGCCCTTTATTTCCCTTAGTATCGTTTCCAGCCATGACTTCCTGGTGATAGGAAGAGCAATCATTGGGATGAGTAATGAGTGAGTCAGTTAATGGCCAGGTCAGGACAGCTCACAGGCCTGGAGCAGCAGGTCACTAGATAATACCAAGCAGCAGTATGGCCCTGGGGTTGGGTGGCCCGGGGGAGTCATTCCGGTTGTACTGTCAGTTTGAAAAAGCTGTGCTGGCCAAACAACATGGTCTGACACTGGGGCTCCTAGGTTTGCATTCCATGTTGTTCTTCAGCAGAGCACAGGCAGCTCTGGTTTTGCTGGGGGAATGAGAGCAGTTCTTTGTCCTTGTTCTCAGGCTAAAGTGCGCCCTCAGTCAGTGTTAAAGGCACCCATGGAACTTGTAAGAACAGTGAAGGCGGATTATGAAGAGCCTTAGAGCCCTCAGTCCCATTCCTTCTACCCCAGCTTAACCTTCAGAGAGAAAAGAAGGCAGCGCTGGCCTCACATGCATGACAGCAGCACTTGAGAGGGTGCTTCGGATGGAGGGCGCTGCACATGCAAAGGCTGAGCAGGCAGATAGACACTGAAAGAGAGAATGGATGGGGCCCAACTGGGGAGGGTCTGCACTGTGAGTCCATGGAGCTGTGACTAAGAATATACATTCTGAAACTAGATCGGCTTCAGATTCAAATTCTGAGGTTGTGCTACCTGCTGGCTCTCCCATCTTGGGTGCCTGTTTTAGCTTGTGTAAAATGGGGCTCATCACCTCACAGGACTCAATGTGAATACTTGGAGCAGTGTCTAGTTTAATAACGGCTGGCCATTTTGCCATTATTATTAGCTGCAGGTGCCCAGAAGTTCTGAGAATCTTATGTTCACACCAAGCATTGTCTGGGGAGTGAATAAGTGTTCACATATGTCTGTGTGATTTTGTTTTTCAGTGTCCATACTTCCTATTTTCCAAGTTACATTTTAGAAATTATTAAGATACACTTTTTTAAAAATTGTGTTGGATTCACGGTACCTTTTTTAGGATGATAAAATATACATAACAAAATGTACCATTTTAACCATTTTAAAATGTATAGTTCCGTGGCATTTAGTACATTCACAGTATTGTACAACCATCAGCACCATCCAGTTCTGGAACATTTTCATCATCCCAAATGGACACCCTGGACCCATAAATAGTCACTCTCTCCTTCCCTCTCCCCTCAACTTTCAGCTACCACTAACCTCTTCTCTTTTCTGGATTTACCTGTTCTGGATATTTCATGTCCGTGGAGTCATAACAGTATGTGGCCTTCTCTGTCCGGCTTTTTTTACTGTAGCCTCATGTTTTCAAGGTCCGTCCACGTTGTTGCATGTGCCATGACATTGCTTCATTCCTTTTTGTGGCTGAATAATGGTTTGGTGTGCAGATAGACCACATTTTGTTTACCCATTGATCCGCGGGTGAACATTGGGCTGTTTCCATCTTTGGCTGCTGTGAATAGAGCTGCCGTGAACATTGTGTCACAAGAGCTTCTAGTTTGTGTGTTTTCTTAGTTGTGGACACTAAAAGCACAGTTGATGTCATCTAGGAAATTCGTGGACTTGTTGACAGTAAAATGAGAACCCCACATAAACTTTTCAGCTGTAAAAGGAGAAGGGGACTCTGTGGTGGGAGGCAAAGGTGTCCTTGACAGTTTTAAAGCCTAGGGGTGAGGAGCAGAGCGTTGAGCTACCGTTTGGCACCCGTTCCAGCAAGGAAGTGGGCAGGAGCCTAGTGGGCCGGGGAAGCAGGTCTGCCCTTTTCCGAACATTCCCATTTGTTCACTCTGCTGGCACAAGACAGTCGCCCCGACTCTCCCTTCCAGTTCCACCCGGTCTGCTTGGCCTTGTCTAGTTAATGTTTGTCTTAGGATTAGCCTCTATGGCAAATACCTGGGTCCCCTGGGCATCCTTTCGTTTTACCAGATCTGGTTTGGTTTTCTGTTGAGTTAATTTGTTCATTTGATTCTGCCTCTTTTAAGTTCCTTGAAAATTCTAGTCCAAGCTGTTGGGAAAAAGGAAGCTTCCAGATCATGTTTGCAAATTCTAAAATGGTATTTAGTGGCTGCGCAGTCTGTGCTGCCGGAATAGCCCTGCTGTAGCTATCCACGACAAATATAGCGCCTTCAGGAGGCTCACAATCCCACGACACGAGTCCAGTGCAGTGACATAGTTCACAGATGGCACAGGCTTATGCTTGGTCCAAAGTTCTGCGGGATTTCAGAGAAAAGAACAAATGATCTATGGGTGTGGAAACATATGAAGGTATGTCTGCCATACCAACAGTGATTACTTAGTGCCTAAAAGTTGCTCTTGAAGAATTTAAGTGACACTAGAATTGGGAGCTTTGTAACTGTGAATAGGCCACTATGGTGGAATTTCTGTAGGAAGGTCTTCTGAAGGTGTGGTGACCTCTCAAAGTTCAGATGATGACACCTTAACTCCTGGCGATTTTAGTCTCAGAATGACTTAGTTCATTGATTTTCATTTTGTTTATGATGAACTCTAATTTGTCCTGAATGAGCTAATTTTTCTAAAAACTTCTTAAGCTAATTTTTTCCCTTATTACTTGCTTTAAAAGAAATAAAACCAGGTAATTAGTAATTTTGAGAAGATGAGTAATCAAGTCTCCTTCGAAATCAGGACAAAGGTGAAATAGTTGGGAGGTCAAGAAACCAAGACCGTGGAAGTGAAGCTTGGATCTTTTACCTCCACCTGGTGGGGATTTTCTGTCACTGCAGATGGTTTAATACAAACAGCCCTAAATACTTTAATTCAGAGTGACTGTTGGTTACTTTTAGGGTTTAGCTCTCTGCTGGGTTGCTGGTGTCAGACAGCTTGTATACCACTCTGTCTTAGACTTGCTGGGGGTTTTGGGGTTTTTTTGGTTGTGCTTATGAACTGTACTTCACCATGCACAGAAGGGATATGATTAGCCCGCAGTGTAACTGAATACTTGGGGAGATGCTTTGACATGTTTACATAATTGAATGGGAAACATGATCACAATAACTCTAGGAATAGGATTTATTGTAAAAATCTGTCAGTGTGACCCAGGGTTACAGAGGAATATGCTAGAGAAATCATAGGTATGTAAATATATGATTTATTTGGGGCTTTTTGTTGATGACTTACACTGAGTGGCCAGATTATTATGACCACCTCACGTTTGTAGGCAAATTAGCTATAATTTCACGCTGAAGTTGCGAGAGGGCCAGACCATTATAAATAGGGAAGCAGGTTGTTTACCACGACAGTAGAAGTGATTTTTTTCTGAAGGTATGGGTAAACAACGCGATTCAACAGCCTTTGAACGTGGGATATATATATACTGTAGAAAGTGTGGTATATTAGTATAGCCTCTAGTCTCTGGAGTTTTCTAGAAGATACATCATTGACTAATGAAACAAGCTAAGCAAGCAATCTGGGATTGCTGCATAAATGTTCCTACCCAATTTCTTTTGGCCAACAAACAAAACAGATTCCTTGTTTCAGGGGAAAGACGTGTTGTAGTGAAGTGTTAAGATGCTAATTCCTTTAAGAAGGAAGGCTCCTGCTTGGCATTGAAGCAGCCACAGAGCACACGGTTCCAGCAGGACATACCCTCTCGCTCCCACCCTCTCCCCATTTCAAATCTAACCCGGGTATCACTCCTGAAAAGACTTCCTCGGTAAATTGACTACCCTTTGGGGGCCTGGCCTATCCTGTTCTCATCATCTCTGTGTTGCCAGGACCTAGCAAGATGCTCACTATTGAGCCTGATGTGGAGTGACTTCTCAGTAAAGGCTTGGTGGGTGGATCAAAGAGAATTTGCAGATTTCCCCCCCGCTGTGGTGTTTAAAAAAAAAAAAGTTTAAAGGAATTGAAGTTGTTTTTTTTTTCTTTGGTTCAGATATTAAATGAACAAAATTCTACTTTAGGTCCTCTTTTTACCAATCCTAGATGGTGAAGTATGTACTAGTAATGATGTACTTTAATTCTAAAAATTCTGTCCTTTCTAAATGAGCATATATCTTTCTGTCAGATTAAAAAGTTGTTTTAGATCCAATTGTAATAGAAGTCTAGGTATCCAGCACAGAACACCAGAATATAAAGTTTTTTTAATTTCTAAAGTTGCCATAAATACATAACCACAACAAAAAGTCGCGAATTCTTTAAATGTCCTGATGAAATGCACATGCATATCTTCAACTCATTTCTAAAATGTACACAAATGAGTCAGTTGACATCTGCTTCTGCTTTTTTCTAAGGTATAAATGTGAATCTGGCCCCTTTTAATCATCTCCAGCACTTTGTCTAAGTAGCTTTCCATGATTTGTATACAAAAGTCACTTCCCAGGAGAGGGAAGGCTCTTTAAAGTGTAAGCCGAAGTGTACACACGATTAACATCAGAGAGACCTTCGTTTTTGGAAGTAATTTGAAAGAAAATGAGCAGGTTTTTTTTTCTTTTTTTAAAAGAAAGAAATTGGAACCATATTTTTAGGTATTTATGTGTAACCAGAAAGGATTGTATCAGCCTCCCTGTATCGTATATGTTTCCCTGTATCGTATATGTGACCTTATAATTTCCAAGGTTATTTTTGGCAGAAATGTTTAATTCAAAGGCCCACAGGTTAAAAATTGATCTAGCTTGATATCTATTTTTTAAATGTCATTAATAAGCAAATATTAATGATATGAAAGTATTAAAATGTTTGGGAGACTTAGTTTGAAAATACAGACCTATTTAATATTAAAAGCAGCAAGTTTAAAGAGGGAGTGAATTTTCCCCCTCATGTTTCAGCATGTTGGAGGGTACTCATTTATGATGAAAGGTTTTTCCCAAGTGAGACATTTCAAAACCAAGAGTAGCCCAGCTTGTAACTGTAGAGTTGTTTCACTGAAGATGGTATTCCTGAAAGAAGAGACAAAAGCTAGAAACTTGCCATGTTGTTTCTGGGTCACAGGAAGGATGTGCTGTGATTGACAGGGGACTTCCCTGCAGAGCTTGAGAGGCCCTATTACTGACTCAGGAAGCCTGTGCTCTTAGTTTGATAAAGTTCAGATATTAAACCTCTTCCTTCTTTTGTTTTGTTTTTTAACCCCCTCCGCCCGAATTGATACTCCCACATCCTTCTTTCTACCTGCACATGAGTATAATAGCCATGTCATTTTTACCTTAAGTCTCCATTCTTTTTTCCGCTCCCTCTATTTGCCAATGCCCCCCTGGGCTGGGGGAGTGCTGAGGAGCGGGGTGTCTCATACTGTGGGCTCTGAGCACAAAAGCCACCCTGATGCCCGCTCTACGTAGCCAGCCTTCCCTCCCTGGCCTGTGGTCCTTGGGTTGTCACTGCTGCTGGACTCGGTGCCACCACTTTCCAGCGAAACGCTTTTTTAGCAAGAGCTCCTGGAGCAAAGTGTGGCTCCACCAACTGGTCACAATTCTTTTATTGATTCTTCCGGAGACACAGGTACTCCCAAGTGAGAGGATGGGCTGCTGGTAAATCTCTTCCTCCCTGCCAGGACCTGGGATCACCTTCATTCAGCACTGCTCACTCAGCCTCTGCCCTCACCATAGCCACGAGGCAGGGTCTGTACAAGTACGAATCCATTTGGGACTGGACCTGCCAATTGGTCCTTGGAAGTTAAAAGGTTCTTTTCAGAGCCTTGCTGTCCTCTGTGGGGGAGCATTGGGGCTAAGGACTTGAAGACCTAAAGGCTTGAGCCCCTTTCCATTTAAGCAAGTCAGCCCACAGGCAGCTTTTGAGAAATGCAAATTCTCACCACCGCCGCCCCTCCTCCCCAGCTCTCCAGGTGGAAGTGGTCTACACTATTCATGGTGAAGATTGTAGAGGGGCATCCTTCTAGGATTTTGGAAACAGAAGGAATCTCACCTGGAGGCCATGGTCCAAAACATTCACCCCAACCTTTATTTTTACTACGCAGTTTTTGAGCCCAGGAAGTGCTGCAACTCCCTGCGCCACATAACCAGCGGAAGGGGAGTCAGGACTCAAAGGGCTGCTGGCTGCTTTTTATTTTTGTCTTTCTGTATGATGCGCCTTCCTTTGCAATATGTTGATTAAGAGCATTTTTCATTCAATTAAAACAAGCCTGCTCTTCCATGTATCTCCCCTAGCCCCCCAGATAGCAGTTTTCATCAGTGGGTTTGGTCACCTTTTCCCATAACTGCTAAACCGTGGCATATATGGAAATTTGCATATGTGCACTTCTAATAAAAGGATTGGAGGCCCTACAGTGTTGTTTCATGTGGGTACTTCCAGGGAGCACCACTCCTGCATCCTCTCATGTTCATTCAGCAAACATTTACTGGAACTTGGTCTCTGCTCTTCAGCGGTATGGTAACTGTTTTTCCAGATAAAGGAATAATTGTATCTGTCTGAAGAGAGTGAACTTCCTTAATCAGTGAACAGTTAAAGTGTTTCTAAGTGACTTGGGAGCCGGTCAGTTCCAACTGTGGCTTATGTAGTACAGCAGAGCTGAGTGCCTCTCCTCGGAAGGGTTTTCCCCTCACAGCTGATAAGTGCCAGGCCGTGCTGGCTCCTGGCTGCAGCTGAAGTCTGTGTTCAAAGGCCAACTAGAGCTGGGCGTTTGGAACCTTGTACTTTATCAGGTGTAGTCATTGTATAGCAAAAGCCAGCAATAGGATTGGTGTGTTCATCTAAGCCGCACATCTGTCTGTTAGGCGGGAGTGGGGTTCTTGGGATACTGCTGGAATAAGTAAGCATTTCCGGAGGCCCCGCGGGCGGGTGAGAGCCAGTGTCCAGAGTTTCCGTTCCATATTGCAGCCCATCCAGTTCATCGCCAGGTTAGTTGCAGTCCATTAGTCCATTACGTGTGGGGTGCAGGTTAACACAAGGGAGCCCTACAAGCCTTGAGTGTGTAGTATTTTAAAGTCCCTAGTGCCGTAAGAGCACAAGAAAGGGGAACTCTTTTGTTTAGGCCGCAGTGGTTCTCAACCTTCCTAATGCCGCGACCCTTTAATACAGTTCCTCATGTTGTGGTGGCCCTCAATTTCATTGTTACAAATTGAACATAATTAAAGCATAGAGATTAATCACAAAAACAATATGTAATTATATATGTGTTTTCCGATGGTCTTAGGCGACCCCTGTGAAAGGGTCGTTCAGCCCCCAAAAGGGTTGCGACCCACAGGTTGAGAACCTCTGGTTTAGGGGCTTAAATGTCCAATTCCACACCCTTTGTTCTCAGGTGTGATTGACAGCAAGCACCTTCCATATGTCACCCCAACTTTACGGGGCATGCCTCTATCTCCCTTTTGTTGGAACCCTGGAGAATGTAAAGTTGTAGCTTTCTGGCGAAGCTGCCCAAATGACATGCCTACAATATCTGGCCTTCCCTTTGTTCCTTTCCTATTACTAATAACTAGGTTAATTACAGTGCTATCATAGCCACTTGTGGAAGTGTCACAATCACCTTTTTAAGGATTGTGATGTCAAAGGAAATGAATTGGCTTTTATAGTCTGTGCTTTTTATTTCTAGCCTTGACCATTTGTTCTTTGATTACGATCCACTTGTTTGGTGAGTATGTTTTGGTAGAGAGAACAATGTCCCATTTTAGTTGAGAGCAGAAATAATAGGGCATCCCCCCAAAATGTATACACACACATTGAATTATTATAAAGGCAGTGTTTATTAAAATACATTTCATTTTCAAAATTGAGCTGTCAGCTGTTGAAGTGTGTGTACATTTTTTGTACATTAGAAGCAGTACCTGATTTTCTGAAAGTAAACACGTAAGATACCTATTCATTCATTTAGCTGTTTTCATTTTGAACTGCCATTCCATTATTTGAGAGCTGAAAAATTTGACACTTTTTAATTGTTGTAAATCACGAGTGCGTATTGTTTTAAAGTTATTGCTCATTTTAAAGATACTTTTCCCCAGATGTCAGCCTCGGAAAGCTGATGAAACTGGGTTTAGTTTTTTAGGCATGCCAGTCATGGTCACACCTTCACGCAGTGCTTGTCTTCTGTGCTCTAGGAAGGATTCAGAATATCTTTTCTTTTGATCATTCTGTGAGGCAGTGCCCAGATGTTATGCATTTGAGTAGATAGTCTTGACAACATATGCTTTACTGCAGTGCCTTTAGAAATAACTTCATAATTTTAAAGAAATGTGCTTTCTAAATATGCTTTCTAAATCATCTTTATACGATTAGCTTTTTTCTCCCTTTAAAATTAAAAGCATGATGAAATCTGGCTGGAAAAAGTTAAATATTAGATCAGACTATGTGAAATTGTTAATATTTGTCAGCTTTTGAGCTATGAAAATGACCTTGTTTGAACGGGTGAACCTAATAGGTCTTTCAAATTAACCTTTGGTAAATGATAACCTTAAATGGTCTAGTTTGTTCTTTCTCAGAGCTTTCAGAATGCTGCTGCATTTTAGATGTTACTTTTGTTCCAACTGCTGCCTTTTACTTCCTAAGAAGGGCTTTTTGCTTCTCGGAGCTGTGCAGTGGCTACCCAGGCTTTCGCCCTGAAAAGAGCTTTTGTTTATTAAGTCTGTGGCTCAGACCCAGCAAGCCCGAGGAGAGCCCACGGTTGCCAAATGCTTCTTCAGTGCTCTTTGGCGTGAGCAGGCACTCCATCCAGTAGAGTACCTCTTCCTTTTGCCATTAAGATGAACCTCGGTATTCATTTCTATCTTAAAAGCTTGTAACTTGTCTCTGGTGTATGTGTGAGAGCCCCAGAGTTTTTTTTTTTTTTTTGCTTTTTTTTTTTTTTTATTATTAAAGTTTGTGTGTGTAACTTTATTAAAGTGTGAATTGTGAACCAGCTCCTAACTTGTAATAGGAGCCTCCTTGAATTCAGGAACAAAACAAGACTCAAATACAAGTTTTTGAGGTAGCAGAGATTTTGCTTTTGCTTAAGAAATTATCACTCGTCAAATGCCCTGCACATTTGCCTTTGCTATGCTGTGAAGCAAACCATTGTCAGGTTCCTTTCCGTAGTAGTTGTAGAGGTTTTCCCCCCATCCTCAAAGAAGATATAAATAAATGTTAGCATCTTTAAAAAAAAAAAGAAATGTAAAAATGTTTCCCTTATCTGCTGCCTTACATGGCCAAGTACTTTGAGAATACTTACAATATCTGCATCCAGTAGTGGAGTTAGAGAATCTCGCATATATTTGAGGACATAGTTGGATAGCAGTGCCCTCTTGTGGGGTAATAACACATTGCTTATTTCATGCTCGCTTATTTCATACTCATACATACAAATTTCTCTTAAAAATCTGTATGTATGAGTATATTTTGCACCAAGTACCTTTTCACTAGGACCTCGAACCCATTATTAACTTGAGTAGAGCAGTAGGGAGGGTGGTAGAAGTGGTTGGCTGTTTAGTAGAATTGCTCCAGTTCCTGGCTGGGGGGAAATTTTCTGGTAAGAGTTAGAAAATGTTTTGGTTTTTTTTGTGAGCAGCTAATGGCAGATATTTTTAAAGAAATTCACTTAAACGGCTCCTTAAAGTGAATTCCTTATAATTCACTTTTAGAAAGAACTCACTTTTTCAACCATGTAAACTCTGTCCTAGGCAAGGCTCTCTGGGCTGGGATCCCTTCAGGTACTGGAGTCTTATCAATGATAAACTGTAAATTATATCACATTTTTGCAGTAAAGTATTGTGGTTAGCCTGGGTGTCGAGAGAGCAGCGTCTGAGTCCTGGCTCTTCTGAAGTAAGTTCTCCAAAAATAGTAGCAAGAATGATGCTTCTTTATCGGATTCTGTTCTTGCTGGGGGGAAAAAATTATGTTTAATTCCCCTCCCATCTCCCCCCCCTGCTATTATAGCCTACTTGATGTTTGTTAAATGAGTGCTCTGGGTTACATGGAATCCTGGAACTTGGGAGCTTCTTTGTCTGAAGGCCAGATAATGAACCAACATGGACATTTTACTGGGAGGGCTCACCCTGTGAATTTTAAATAGGAAACCCCTCCCCCCATTTTAGTTTAAGGAATTTGTTGTAATATGTTCTACAATCTACTTTCATTTAAGGAAATAAATGCATTTTTGTGTTAAATAAAATTTTCTTAAACATATTACTTAAAATTTTCAGGCATATGCGATTTAATTTTAAAATAAATTTTGTTTTGTTTCTTTTTAAAATATATTTTTATTGATTTCAGAGAGGAAGGGTGAGGGAGAGAGAGATATAGATAATGAGAGAGAATCATGATCGGCTGCCTCCTGCATGCCCCCTACTGGGGATGGAGCCCGCAACCTGGGCATGTGCCCTTCACCGGAATCGAACCCAGGACCCTTGAGTCCACAGGCCAATGCTCTGTCCACTGAGCCAAACCATCTAGGGCTAAAATAAATAATGTTTAATAAGCTCCTTTAGCAAAATTGACTTGTTAATATGTTAAAACTTATTTCATTGGAATTGAGAGTTTACCTTCATTTTTAAGTGCTATAATAAGTATATAAATATATAGTAATAATAAGTATAGTGTTACAGTAATAAATATATTGAATATTTTTGCATAAAACACAGCCTTGTCCCGACCAGTAGCCCCACGTACCCTGAAGAGCAGCCCACCGGCCTCAGGCTTTCCAGGACCCCCCTTTCCTGTCCTTCAAGGACTTTCTCCCTTTGCTTCATCTGCCCATCAACTCTTTGGTTTTCCTGCTGGGTTGTGGAATATGACTTTTGGGTGTAACCTCTTTTTGTAGGTGAAATCCCGATATCTTTCTCTCTCTATTAATTTGTAAACCTCCAAAGGCTTTGAAGATCTGCCTTGATAAACATGGCAGTGTTGGTGGTCTCTGGCTGTGATATGGATAAAGTGAGAAAGAATGGAAGAGGTAGGCGATTGGCCTGGTTGTGCTCTAGCCTAGCTGTGCTCTAGGCTGTGGCCACCTTTTAGCATAGAGCTCTGTTGACAGCTTCTGCCCCCCTTGCCCTGTCTACCATGCTAACCCCCCTCCACACTCCACACCACCCCAGGTCTCTATGCAGGGTCTCCCTGAGATTAGAAACAGTACAAAAAAGTGTTCTGTTCGGGTGTGTAGGTTTGATTGTATTTCTCAGTTCTCAATGCAGTTTAGAATTCAGCTTTTAGGATTCATTGGTGGAAAGCCAGTGAGGATTAATGAGAGGGCTGAATTAGAGAATATTTTTTAATGCAGTTTTGTTCCTCTGAGGTACATTCAGTAACAGAAACTAGGCCAACAAGTTATTGACAATTAGTGGTCCTTTGGGAATCTGCTTTAATGAATAGATAAGAATGATTTGTAATTAGCATAATAATTATATGCAAATGAATGCTTCTGAATTGCTCTAAAACACTTCTGAACTGTTTAAACAGCCCTCCTGAGATCTTGTTACTCTATTAATTTGTGTAGCAAATCCTTTTTTCATAGATCATGCAAAGATAAACTTCAGTCCAGCCCCTGTCCAAATTATTATGTATTCCAAGGTGGTAGGACCTGAATTAATGAGATTTACTTATACTATATTAATGGCACTCTGTGGGAACCTGAATCGGTGAGGAGTCACTGGGGAGATGTAATTAAAAATAGAAAAGAAAGCTGCTTATTTGAAAATAACTGTTCAAATGAGTTTCTTAAACAAGTTAGTAAATGTTATTTCTCTTAACACCGCTGTTACTTGCTATTGCAAAATGTAATGCAAATATTTTTTATTAATAGGCTTCCCCTTTGGGGTCTGACTTGCATTTTGTCAACTCCAGTTAGTTATGCACTAGGGTCAGTGGTGATAGGATCCAGGAATCCCTTGTTTTCTATGTGCCGCGATATTGAAAAATGCAGGGCAGTGCTAATAAGTGATGTTTGCTATTTACCTTCGAATTTAATTTAGTCTTTCTCCCACCCTGGCCTTTACTTTTCGGATGTGATTAGAGGAAATAAGCTTGGCTAAATTGAGCAGCAGTACCTGTGCATTTTAAACTTAGTGATTATCTTGGAGCTATTTGAATAGACACCTAATTAATCATGCTATGATCAAGGAAAGCACTTTATGGCAGGCTGCAGGATCCTAATATCTCTCTCAAGTTTTATGTTGACCCTGTGGAATTGTTCCTCTTTGCGGGGCGGGCGGGAGGGTGGCTGAGGGGGTGCTCTTCAAGAAGCAGATGTCCAGGAATTGCTAATGGTGCGTTTGGGCCACTTTTCCCTGTTTACATTTAGCCTCACCTGGTGGAACCCATTCATGGTTCTGTAGGCAGTTTCTGGTGTCTGTAGTTTATTTTGATTTTTCCACAAGCTGTCAAGACACTCCTACCAGCCTGCCCTTCACCTTCTACTCACTTCCCCATTCATAATCATGAGTTAAATCTGGACTCACGGATATTTAGGTTGGCTCAGCACAGATTTTGCACTTGTATTTTGGGGGACAGCCACTATGCTTAAAGATTCATAAAACTCATATTCTTTGTCTTCAAAATGAATCTGGTTTCTGTTGAGGGTTTCTATTGAGAGCTGTAGTGAGTAACAGATGCGTACCCAAGAGGCAGCACAACTTCTGTATTCCAGTGACAGAACACAGGTATTTATACGAATTGAATGAATGTATTCTGCGGCTCCAGCTTGGAGACTCAGGAATCCATTTATTTTCCATATTTTATGTGTTCTCCAAAGGGTGTCTTGACTTTCTTGCCTCCTTTTTTTACTTAAATAAGAGTTTTCAATTAAATGGAGTTGTGTTAACACTCATCCGAATCTACCTAATGTTTATACCAGTGTGTTTTCTGTGGGTCAGGCACTGGTATTAGTGGAAGCGAGCAGTGTCTAGGGACATCACACCTAACTTGATAATGATGGTTTTACTAAGCCCTTATCTTGGCCAGGCCTCTGGGCATTCTACAGATAATTAAAATTTGATCATAAAAATTTTTAAAACGCAATGCACCTTAGCAATAAGGTTTTCTACCTTTAAACATGATTTTAAAACTCATTTTACAAATACATTTCCTTGGCCTAGTGAATCTGCTTTCTTTTTTTCCCAAGGATTACAGAAAGTGCATAGCAAATGCAGCCTTCAGAATACCCAGGAGCTGAAGACTCAAGTAGGCTACAGCTGTCTTCACCCACTGTATTCTAAAAGAGCTAATGAGATGAGAAGTCTGCAGCTGGTGGCAAGCACAATAAACCATGAGCCAAGGGCTTCTCTTCATCAGAGCCTCCCTTTCCCCATGGGATCCCAAAGGAGACAGAATACTAACAAAGCCAGCAGGCTGTCTCATTCCACACTATTGCTCATTTGCAGCTATAATTGGTAGCTGAGGTTGCATTCTCTATGCTGAAACTGTCATACATGAAAGAATATATTTGTTCGTTGTGATACGGATATAAATCGGCCAGTTTTCAAATACAGAAAGACCAAACTAGACACCCAAGAATAAAATGCAGCAGCTAAGATACTGTTCAACAGATTAAATGTTTGTTGCAGAAATACAAAACCGAGGCTGTGAAAACTACACCTGCTTCCTGCTTTTTAATATCTTGCTACTTAATTCAGCTGATTAAACATTTACGTGTTCAAACTAACAAAAAAAGCACAAAAAATTCCTAGGTTTTGACAAGATGCATTATTCTCAACTGTCAAGGTTAAGGTGCTATTGTTAATAATTGGGTTTTGTTACATGTTCAGTATATCTTTAATATAATATACTGCTGCTCTATATTCCAGAGAAAAAAGCAGAGAGGGAACAAGACAACGCTTTAGAGATATATGTATATGTAGTATTTCATATGCATACACTCATTTCTTGTAGGAAAATTCACTTCGGTTTCTGATGCTGCTGCTTTTTTGTGTTTTTGAAATGTGGTTTTGCTTCTCTGCATTTGTGGACACGCTTTGCCCCTCTCCTGTGTAAGTGCCAGCATGAGCCCAGGACAGAGGCTAAGAAACCGTGTGTTGAAGTCCTAGGTGAGCCATATCATCTCCTTGTTGGACGGTGGCGTCCTCATATGTAAAGTGAGGTTTATCTTCAAGGTTTATTTCACCTGTTAATTCTGTGAATCCATATTGCAGAACAGCATCCAGTGAACAGCCAGCACTGAAAGCGAAGGCTCAGAAATACACTTTGTGGAACAGAGTGAAGTTTTAAAGTGTTATTTCCTGTTCTCCAGTTGCTTGATCCCTGTCAGATAGGCATGGAAAACCTGACGCTGCACCCAGATGTGGAGCTGGTTTAGGAGGGAGAGGGACATTCTCCAAGAAGCCCATGTAACCCATCCACTCACATTGTCACCTTCACTGGGGCCATAGTCATGCTTAGGGCCAGCTCCTGGGCGAGCCACCTTCTCAATGAATTTACCTCTAATGAAAACAGAAGGAAAGCAAGGTGTCCAATAGGGCAGGGTTAGAAAATAATTTATGCTGGCCACAATTTAGACCAATTTCACTTTCTTAAATTAGTCATTTCTTGGTGTAGGTACTACCCTTAGTGTATTCATTCCACCAGTGGATTTTTTCCCTTTAACCCTACTGACATTTGTGTACATTCTGTTGTGGATTGTGGTGTGCGGTTTTTTCTCCGTTGGAGTGGACAAGTGTAGAATCCACAGAAGTAGTTCTACAGTCTCCATTTACTTCATCTATTCTAAGATTCCTGCCCCCTTGACCTCCCCCCTCACATTTTATTATATTCAAATCAGGATTTGTCTTTCAGTTACAGCATGTTTATTGGCTGAATGCTTTCCTTCTTAATGGATCACCTCTCTTAAATTTAGGAAATGTGGTATTTGCTGTTCAACTCATATAAGACTCTATAACATTTTAGATTTCGAAAGAAAAAAAAAATGTGAGCATGTTGCCCACAATGAGGTCACACTCAGTGAAAAAGAAGAAAGAAAGTATTTATTTTCCCTCAAATGTAATGAAACACCAGCCAAGTCTCTGGGCATTGTACAGATAATTAAAATTTAAGCATAAATCATTTTAACACAATGCACCTTAGCAATAAGAGTTTTCTACTTTTAAACATGATTTGAAAAATACATTTTCTTGGCTGGTGTCGGTTGGTTTCAGTTCTGACTAATTCTTCTGCATTCTCTGTTGGCAGTTAGTGGGTCCTCCCTGGCTTTCAGGTGCCTTTTCTTTGTTTGCCTCTCTGTCTTCCTCCCAGCGACACTGTGACTTGCTAGGAGCCAGAGCCAGGTGCCGGCTCTCCTTACTCCTCGGACTACCTCTTAGCATCCTGTGCGCTCCCTCCTCCTACGCGGTGGCTGATGAATACATAGACCTTGATTTCGGGAGATGATGTTCAAAGTGATTATTTGATATGATGTTAAATATTTTCAATTGTGGAGAAAAGTGAGCTTGTCTCTGGCTTTTCATTCTAAGCCTCTGACCTAGAAGAAAGTGTCCTGTGGATTCCGTGAATATTTATGTTAGCACCATGGCCGGCTCCTCGCTGTGAATCCAGGCCTTGGGAGACCAGCCCTGTGCCGTGGATTCTTTTCTCAGTCAGCAGTGCAGTTGTTCATTTTTAGGGTGTGGTTCTAAATAGGAGTTTCAGAATTCATGTTCGCTGGTGGTAATTGAACCTCTGCTGATGTGCCCAGACACATGAAGTAACCCCAGTTGTCCGGCCCCTTGCCGTCGGCTTACCCCTGTTTGTCATTCCTGGGTAATACTGACTGACCTAATGCGTGTGGCTATACCACATCGCATATTTTAAGCAGTAAGACCCTGTGTGGCCTGCTCAGTTTACTTGTGTAGTAATTTTAGCTGATTGTTGGGCCTTTTTATAGCTTCTTAGACTACCTTTAAACAAGCTTCGAGGTCAGGGTCGTACATTTACCCAGCTATCTTTAAAAGTTTTGTTTTTTTACCCGAACCTCACATTTTTTTTCTTCCTCACATTTATAACTTTCTCTTTAGGAATCATTATGTCATATACACTTACTGAATAGCTGTTGAGTCTTGTTAATCCTCACCTGAAAATATTTTTTTCATTGATTTTTAGAAAGAATGGAAGAGAGGGAGGCGGGTAGAGAGAAACATGGATGTGAGAGAAACACATGGGTTGGTTGCCCTGACCAGGAATCCACTGAGCTACACCGGCCAGGCCTAGCTTTCGAGTCTTGATTGGCCTCTTCTCAGCATGTTTTCATTGATTTGTGCAAGTTTGTGTTGTGCTTTGGAATATGTTCAGTGCTAATCTCTAGAACAACGATTTTTCATGTTGACGTGTCTGGGCACTTCCCCCAAAGTGTGTGGTCCTGCCACCAGTGCTGTGAAGGACTCCTGGGTCCTGAGTTCTGCGTGAGAGGGGGGGCTCTTTTCTTGTAGTATTTTCAGTTGACTAACTGACCTGCTCACTGTCACTATTACAACTCATCTACACCTGAACTTGAGCTCTTCAAAGGTAGTTTTTATTTCTTCCTGTAGATTGTGCACATATATGTGTGTAATGACAACAGAACTTCCGTAAAGCAAACAGGTTTAAAAAGGTTTACTTCGATCATGTTCTCTGTCCTATCAGAAAGAGTATATTAAGGGAAATGGAATTTACACACACTAGAGCCTTGCATGAAACCTCAATGCTAGAGCAGTGAGAGGTACCTCTTCCATGAGGAAGTCACAGTATGTGTATCCCATGGCTCTCCGTGGACTAGGGTTTGGAGAGGATGACTTCCTGGTTGAGGCATCCACCACAGACCCAACCATGGAAGACATGGGAAATGCCGCAGAATCAATACTTCCGTTCTGTATTTCCAGTTACAGGAGTGGCTCTCTGGGAGGGGAGTTAGTTCTATGTCATCATCTATGGGTATTGGTGAAACTTGAATGGGCATGTTTTATTTTTTGAATATGATTATACATATATAAAATGCTGGAACTATGGAAAAATGTTGTAAGATTTGTTCTTGGAGATAGCTTTCCAATAAACCAGTAGACAGCTTAGTCAAGACTTCTGTTACCTTTTATTATGTAGTCATTTTACCTTAAGGTAAAAGTTTAAAAGAGAGAACCAAAGTGAAAACTTAATGTCATATAGAAGTGTTTTTCTACTTTTATTTTATACAGCAGCACAATAAGCCTAATGAGTTGCTGTCATGTGTGCCAGTAGCTGCAAAGCGCTGTTCTGACAAAGTTAAAGAATTTTCTCTGGTTTTCTTCTCTGCTTCTGACTTTGTTTTGCTTTGCAGGACTACAAAGCTGATGAAGACCCAGCACTGTTCCAGTCAGCCAAGACCAAGAGAGGCCCTTTGGGACCCAACTGGAAGGTACTGGATGCTGACCTTTCTGACAGGCAGAGTCTTGGCAACAGAACGCAGGACAGGGGTTGAGTCTGGGAGAGCTGGTGACGTTTAAGTGAAAAATAGAAATGGCACCGAAATAGTTTTATTTGTGATAAGGACTTACAGCCAGTTGCAGTTGGCCAGCAAGTCTGCGTTGCATTAATCAACAGAACAGAGCCAGACTGTCACTTTCGGCATAATGCTATTCTGATAACTCTTAAAAGAGACAAGTGAGTTGGTCTTTGGGGATTGTATTGTTCTCTTTGGAGACTCAAAGCTGTACAAAAATCCCTGTTAAGTGGGCGTTTCTAGTTTAACTTTAGTCTTAGTAAAACCTGAACATGCTCCCTTTGCCCAAGCTTATGCTCCTGGCCTTTTAATAGTTATATTTTGGAAAGCAGGACACCAGAGAACAATGGCGATGGCAAGTAGTTGCTTTCTTGTAAAGAGCATATCCTTATTTTATTCGGGGAAGTAAGAAAAGCAATGTCCAGGTACTCATTTAAATCGCCCTAGAAATATAATGCGTTTTAAAGACATTCGTTAAACTGAATGACAAACCTTTACAGAAGGCTTCACGTGTTGGTGGCAAGTTATCTTAGCTAATCTGACAAGAGATGAGGAGCATAGGAACTTAAACCTGCCCCAGGCCGATTTCCCACCAACAGGATTGTACTTAGGAACAAATCTGTCTAGGTGCTAGTTGTTGCTTGCAGGGAGAGGATTAGTGTAACAGCCCCACCAGTAACCCATTGCATGGCTCTTCGTGGGCGTCAGACCGTTTTGTAGATTGTCTTGCATGTCAATTAAAATGAAGAATGAGTCTGACTTTCTGCTATAAGAAAATGATTCATAATGATCTTATTTTCACATTTGTTCGCTGGGTAGAGTTCAATTCCAGATTCTCCCAGTTTAATGGCCATGACTAGAGACGTTTAACTTAATTTCCAGGAAGTGATATATGTAATTTACAAATCAAGGGACAAATTCAGTATGCATGATCTAAATGTACTCCAGTGGGTTTTTAAAAAATCCCTACCCTTACCCAGACTTGTAGCTGTGGACTTCAGAGGAATCTTAGGAGGTTAACGGTGGCCTTCTATAGGAGAGTGCGGGCGAGGCAGCAGCAGTGGACAGCTCCTGAGGTTGCCACGTCTTCTGCTTCTAAAAGGCCATCTTGCTCCAATAAGTAATAACTCTCTCGTTGACAGGACTTTTACAGGGAATGAAGGGCATCGGGTTGAGACTCAGAGGTGAATTAAATTCTGAATTTTCTTCAAATTATCCGTGTTTCAAGTGTAAACTTGAAAAGCATTGCTACATTACACGGTCGGCTATTATGTTTAGGCTCAAGTGTTGGCTGTGGGAACGCCTAACCAGTTTTATAACAGGCACAACGATAGTTTGACACTATGACTTAACTTTACCTAATTTCCAAACTTTACGAACTTGGAGTACCATTTTCATTCCCTCTTTATGTACAATTTTTACCTTTGTAACTAGCACTGATTTGTCTTTATCAATTATGATTATTTAAAATTCTAGAATAGCTTTAGTTTTTAGAAATAATGGGAATTTTACATTGTTTCAGGTTGTAATATTGCAGTCTTTCCCCCATTGTGTGTGTGTATTTATTAAACAGTAGCTTATTATTTTTCTGGGAGAGTGCTGGCTGATAGTCATACCTTTCTATCCATTTGCCTCTTGGTTGTTAACGTTAGCCCAATGATGGTGGATGTAGCTACTCTTATAAATTGAGTTACTGCTTAACTGAATTTCAGTGAATCACCATGATTAGAAATAACTAGGGTAATGAAGATTAACTAATTACCCCATCTGTTTACTGCTGTGAAGGAAAAATAGAGTAAGAAGGATGACTAGTTGATAGTTCAACATAGAAAAATAGGAACCTGTGGACTGGCTTGATCTTATCCGTGCTCAGGGGCCTCTACTTGTCACTAAAAGTGCTCATGGTGGCATTGAGGGTAGCACTGGGGAAGGTGACAGGTGGAGATTTCTGTACTTCTGCCATATGAGAGTAGGGGAGGGATGCATGGGAGTTAAAGCAAAAAGGAAGAAGAAATCCCGTCTGGACCCACTGCCCCAGGACTGTGAGAGAGCGCTTCTGGGGAATTGCTGCCTGATCGGTCACAGCTTTGAAGGCCGTCGATGCCCCTCAGCAGAGACCCACCTTAACAGCACAAATTCCAAAGTGCACTCACAGCTAGTTAAACCTCAGGCTCTCTGGGAAACTCTCTCACTTACCCCACAGTGGTGTTTCCTTCTGAATTATTGCAGTATTTACCGCTTGTCTGCACCAGACTGGAAAGGGGAAAAAAACTTTCCCCTGGTGCCAGGCACTATACAAGGTCGTATTTAATCTTCACAACCTTCCTGTGGGGTAAGCACAACTGCTTCGTTTCATAGATCGGAAACTTGGCTAGAGAAACATGGGTAGTAGTTGTAGAGGAAACTTGATTCCGTGCTATCCGCCGAGATGTGTAAGGTGTGGCTACGTAGCGGATTCTGACTCAATCCGGTGTTTCCAGATCACCAGTCTACACCTTTTATGCTGTGTCATATCATGGCAGTTGTGTGCTTTTCTGTATTCGTGGGGTTTGTCAGAATTTGATGATTCCTGTTAACACCAGTCATGTGTTTCCAGTGTTCAGGGGCTTTGTAGGTGACAGTGGCATTAGGGAGATCCATTAAAAACCCATGTAAGCTGTGACTTAAATAACTTAATCCTAACTCTGCCTTTGCTTCCACATCTCTAAAATGGGAATGATACTAATAACGACCTCAGGATTGTTGTGAGAACTAAATGAAGTAATGAATGAATGTTCCATTCCTAGCAGAGAGGAAATACACAGTAAGGGGTAGCTCTTATCATTGTCACCATGAAAAGCCCTGATCATCTCTTGGTGTTGATGAGATCAATAGCTGTGATATCCTATTTATGACAGTTACTTCTTTTCTCTGTCTAGTATCCAGCGGTTCCCTCGTTCTAGTATCTGGGGGTTGTCAAATACATCCTGGTTCACCTGTCTTTACCTCCCGTGGTTATGTGGTTAATGGTTGGCCCTGAAGCAAATGCCACACAGTTCAGAAAGCCTTCGCTAGCAGGGCATATGGGGTTGCCAGGGAGATTTTAATATTAATATGGTTAAGAATACAGGCCTCTTTATTTTAGCCTAAGGTCTGATGCATCCTTTTAATTTTCAAAAACTAAAAACTCAGAGATGCAGGCTTTAGTTGTGTATTCATTTTCCCTCTGAAAATAAGAGTCTCAAAAATCCGGGCACACGAATTATATTTTGTTATTTAGGGTATAACCCTTGATGAAGTGACTGTGCATAGTGAAAGGAGAGCAGTTTATCACCTGATAAAGATTTTTGCTCAGGCTGGATCGTGTGTTTCTGTGGATGTAAATGTCTTGCTTCTCTGTAGCACTTCACATACATGTGTGTGTGCATGTGTGCGTGTTTGGGTTTGTTTATGTTTGGGGGGCTTTGTGTGTGTTGTGGCATTGGTATGACTACTTGTTCTGATGGTTTATGAAAAACAACTTACATGTGGATTCCTTTAGTTTTCCAGTTTGCCTCCTGATCTGGTGAGGAGTTGTCATTTTAACAAATTGAAACACCACCTTTGAAGGTTATGATGTCATTTTTATCCTCTGGCAAGGCCTCATTTCTTCCTTCATTTAATCCAGATGCCTCTGAAGACTTAAGCTTTTGTGTCTACATATATACGATAGCCAACAGTCAGGCATGTAAGGGTCTTTGTAAGAGGCTTAGCCAAAACATCTCGCCCTTACAGTGCTTGACACTTCTCAGAAGGCTCAGCCAGCATCTGAATGTTGGAGAGAAGAAGGAAGAGGGATAGAGAGATAGAGATATAGAAACATCAATGATGAGAGAGGAACATCATCAATCAGCTGCCTCCTGCACAATGTATTAGGGATCGAGCCTGCAGCCTGAGCATGTGCCCAGATTGGGAATTAAACTGGTCCCCTCTTGGTTCCTGGGTCAGCTTAACCATTGGACAACACTGGCCTGGCGTGACTTTTATCTTTATACAGGGTGGGGCAGAAATAGGTTTACAGTTGTGAGTATGCGAAAACAGTTTATTCTTGCGTTATTTTTTATTGAGTATTGTTATCATAGGGCACGTCCCATTTCTCTTCTGCGTTAGTTAACTCCGGGCAGCAGCAGTTCTGGCAGTTGGAGCATAGCCTTTCAGAAACAGTTTGTCATGCTGTTTACCTGCTCAGTCACGCTTCAGACTCATAACTGCTGGAAAAGCCATTCTGGATCCTCCAAGCCAGTGGAGGGCAGCCGTGTGTGTGGATTTTAGGAATGCTAATGTGTTTCCTGCCCAACTATCAAGACTTCTTTCTCTTCCTACCTCGTATCTGTATAAAGAAGGTTGGAAGGCTTGGTTGTCGGTGACCCACAAGGTTCTGTTGGCTGGTGACTAGTAGAATAAAATGGGAGGGAGGGCGTGGGAGAAGGTGGGACTTAGCTGTGGAGACAGATCTCTTTGAGATTTAGACGAGCAGGAAAGCAGCCCAGAGTCCTCAAGAGGCCAATGAGCACTGCCCGTGACTGGTAGCCTCCCCAGGGAAAGACTGAGCGTGTTCTCCTGTGTCTTCACCTAGACATGGCTGTGAGTCCCAGGGAGGATGTGAAGGCATTTTAAATATATATGTTGTTTTATTGAATGTGAAAGCATTTTAAAAGCTATTCCCTCTCTAATCTACATTTGAAATCCCATAGTGGGTGGTATAATGAAGCTTAATAATTAGTTTCTTGATTAGACCACCTCATGGATTATATATAACTAGAGGCCCAGTGGACAAATTTGTGCACAGGTGGGGTCCCTCAGCTGATCAGGGCCGCGGGATGTTGGCTAGCCAGGGGGAGGGGCTGCAGGAGGTTGGCTGTGGGAGCGCACTCCTGTGTTGACTGTCTGTCCCCTGGTGGTCAGTGCACGTCATAGCGACTGGTCGACTGGTCGTTCGGTCGCTTAGGCTTTTATATATATAGATAGATGAAGCAGACCTTAAAAAACATGACTGATTATTTTGTGTGCCTATTTTAAACCAAATAAAAATCAAATGTTGGACTTGACAACTAGGTTTTTAATTTGATTTTTTAAAATGTGCGTTTAACACAGTATAAATTATGCAACTCCTATGGAGGACACCAAAAACACTGTTGCATGTCTTCAAGAAGCTAAATGCCCAGGAGCAGTACATGATGAGTTCTAGATTTACCTTGAATACAAATGTGTCTGTTCTCAGGCAGAACTGAAGGAATGAAGTGTCTTACTCAGGTTCAAGAAGGGATTTGGCAGGCTGGGCTTCTTGCAGTGTCTTACTGACACTGTCAGGGACATCAGGTTTTCTTCATGAGTTTTATTTAAAGAGTGAACTTGTGTTTTCACTTGTATATAGTGTCACTCCTAGAGCAGTTGGACACAAGCATGAAACATGTCATCATTCTTATTAGTAAAATGGGTGTGAGCTCCAAAAACATTAAGTTTGGAGACATGGAAAATGGGCATGATGATCTTCTCACGGGCAGTAAGTATTCCTGCCTTAATTTCATTTTGCTTATTTTTATGACATTAGTTTAGCGTACAGTTGGTTTAATCTTTTGAACTTGATCTCACATTTACTTCTTCCATTTAACATTTCTCATTTGCCCAAACAGGTAGGAATCTTCTACCTCTGAACCTTTCTGGGGGCCTTTGTTAATGACCTCATGGCACTTGGTGTGTTTGTGTCTGGGAGGGGGTTTATGTCTTCCCTCCGTCTCCCTTCCCCAGCCTCCTGTGTTCATCCCACATTATTCACTGAATTTCCAGCCATAGGCTCTGTGTCTGACTTAGCTTATCCAGCACAGATGTTTGCTCAGAGTGGATACTGAGTATTTTCTGGATTCCAGGTAACTATTTTAAACCAAATAAAAACCAAATGTTGGACTTGCCATATACTTCGAGAGAATATATGTCCGGTGTAGGTCTATCAAAATGACTAGCAAAATCTAAACAGAATTGAGGGAATGGCTGTGAGTCGGGGCATCGGGTTTTGCTTGAAACTGCAGTACACACATTTCACATATATTCTATAATCTTGTGTTGATCTTTACTGATGCGTGTACTGGCAACAGCCCCAGCAGATCATTTATTTTTAACTTGCTTAGTGAAATCTGGGTTGGGAACTTACATTACAAAATCAACAGCTGAAATTGAGCATTCAGACTCTCTTAAATTGAAAAATTAAGATATGAAGGGAGTGTGAGTCTTTTAGAAACTGCTGTGTCCTCGCAAAGTATTACCTTTGGTTGAATGTGGCAGGTACCTATTCCATCTTCATCCCCATACATTTTAAGTAAGAAACTGTGTATGGGGAGTTTATATGTAGCAGAAGACTGTGAGAGAGACTATTTTTAGAAAATGAGTTTTCAGAATGCCTTTGGTTGTGGTTGTGTTTTTTTTTTAAATTCTCTTACATTTTGTGTATATTTGTTTGTCATAGATACTAGAAACTAGTTCTTGTGGATAACAGTGCTGATTGCTCACCATTCCAGTTAAACATGCTGGGTTTTGTTTAGTTATGTCGTGAGGCTTTAGTATACATTACTCTCCCCGAGGCCTCATCCACATACCTCAGAGTAACCTAATATGTGTCGTTAAATTGAAAACATGATTTGAGTTTGGGGGCTTCATTTATAGTAAGAAATGTGAAATATACGGAATTCAGTGAATACACAAAATAAATACAATTTGGGGAACATTTCACAACTATGTTACAGATGAAATTTAAATTATGTAGAGATGAGTCATAATTTTGGGTTCTTCTGTTAGCCCATGGTTTTCATTTTACAGAATTTCTGATTATTCTTGTCTTTTGGTAACCAAGCATTTTCAAATACCTTTTATTTTCAATTATTGTTTAAAATTTTTTATGCTTTAATCTATATAAATCTTGTGTTTATCAGCAAAATAATTCTATATATTGGTAGATTAGGAGTGTTAACCATGTTTTGCCTGTTTTCTGGTTATTTTTTTTCAATTGATGAAGAGCAAAGATTGGGAAAACATATGTATTTTTTAAAGCCCTAGAAGAAGCAGTCCTGTCCCCGAGCAGTGAGCCTTCTTGAGGGCTGGGAGACACCCTAGAGCCCCTTTGGGTTCTATGGATCCTAGAACATTGCTCTGACTGGGGAGGGGAGGATCCCAAATATTCGTCCCATTAAGATTTTTCACATTTTAAAAGTTACGCATTTTTTCCCCACAAGAATATTTCTGATAACTCTGAGAGTTGATTATATTTTACTCTGCATACATACTTGTTTTTGCTTTAGACGTTTAAGATTAGGAAAAATTAAATATGGGCAGGACTAAAGTTATATATTAAAGATCTTAGTTCAGTTTTCAGCTTGATTTTGTTTAGATTTGATTTATTAAACATCAAAAACAAGGAAAGCAGGAAAACATTTATATTGTTTATATTCAAAGAAGAATAAAGATTTGAAATATTACCCAGATAATTTAGAGCAAAGTAAATCTTTGTCCTAAAATACTCAGCTGAGGGCAAACAGTTTTTAAGAGTTTATTTTTTATGCATATTAGTTTTTTTTATATAATGATATTTATATATTGTTTTGAAAATGAATTATACATAGGAAAGAATAAAAATCAATTATAGGCTCACTATTTAATTACTTATATTTCCTGATTCGTGTAATTGATTTTGTTATAAGTGTTTATAACATAGACCTATTTATATTCATATTAAGCTTTTTTGTTCTTTTTTACATTGTTAATCATTCATTTAAAAGATGGTTTCTGCTGGCTATTTGCATAGCAGGCCATTGTTTGGAAGGCCTATGAGGTATCTCACCACTCTCCTTCAGTACATGTTGAGTTTTGTTATAAATAAATCTACAGTGTTGTTATTTTCTTATTTGATGAGTTGGAATACATTTCTGAAGGCAGAATTACCAGATCAAAAGTATATGGTATACATAGGATATGGACAGCTTTGAGATTTTTAATTACATGGTATTATGCCACCCCAGAAAGATGGTGCCAAGTATTCTTTTAGCCTTTATTTACTGCATCTGGGCAATTTGACTATTTTCTGTTTTATCTATTTTCTAATCCCTTGTTTTAAGATCATAGCTCAAACTAACAGATAAATTGTGTCATTTTTAAGATTGGATGAGACCTCAAATATCACATATATTAGTTATAATAATTGAAGAAAAATATATAGCTTCTATGTCCTCAGCTTTCTCACGGGGATATTAGAGAGTATGTGAGATATTTATACTGTAAAGAATTCGGCCAAGAAATAAAGGCAGCAGGCAGTTCATTATTTATTTATTTTTCAAATATGATGTTTTTATTGATTTTAGAGAGAAGGAGAGGTAGAGGGAGAGAGAAACATGGATCAGCTGCCTTCTGCACACCCCTTACTGGGGATGGAGCCCGGAACCTGGGTCTATGCCCTGACCAGGAATCAGACTGGCGACCTCTCAGTGCATGGGACTTAACCAACTGAGCCACACTGGCCAGGGCTGAACTTTTTTTTAAAATAACTACTTGTAAGTTAGATGGAAAACAAATAGCAGATTGAGACTGACCATACATTTTAGATTTGGGGAAGATAGCTTAGAGAGAATTGGTTCTTTTTTCTCCTGTCCTATCACTTACAGTTTTTAAACTAAACGTTATAGGCCATTATTACTGAATATTTTACCAGTATTGCTGTAATTGACTTGAGCAGTCTGCCAACCTCACTGGAAGGAATGTGAGAAACTATGTAGGTAATTGTTGGAGCCACATATATGCTCGGTTCTTGGAACCCAAGATCGGTATGGGCTTGTTTGTATTAAATGTAGCTTCTTTGATTAGAAGGAAACTAAATTTTATGCTTGATCCTGCTGTTTTTATAAAACTGTGGGAGAATTTTGAAGAGTCAGTGTCCTACTAGAAATACCCAAGGCTTTCATTTAGCACAAGGCGTCTAATGATTTGGGCTTTGGAGTTACAGTGTCAGCACGCCCTACGGAGTAGGACCTTGGAGTGTTTCATCTGGAAATCATGGAAAACAGAGGCATCGGCCGGAGTGTGTGGGCAGGGGGCTTTGTTAATAAGCCCAGGAATACTGGTGGGGGCTTGGGGGGGGAGACAGAATCATAGGACGTTTTAAGACAAGACATTGGATGTCAAGGCCACGTGTGTTGCCACCTGTGGCCCTGGGCTGACCGTAACTCTTGAGGAGTAGTTCCGTTCACTCACCCCTACTTTGGAAGGCATGGAAGTGGAGGATGGAAAGCTGTGATAGAGCCCAGCCTTCCATTTTACTGACAGAGAAGCGAGGCCCAGAGGGATTAAGAACCCTGCCCACCTTACATAGGAAGTGACTTTGCATAATGGGGGCTGTTTGGCAGGTGTATCTTCTTTTTTTAAAATATATTTTATTAATTTTTTACAGAGAGGGAAGGGAGAGGGATAGAGAGTCAGAAACATCGATGAGAGAGAAACATCGATCAGCTGCCTCCTGCACACTCCCTACTGGGGATGTGCATGAAACCCAGGTACATGCCCTTGACCGGAATCGAACCTGGGACCCTTCAGTCCGCAGGCTGAAGCTCTATCCACTGAGCCAAACCGGTCAGGGCTGGCAGGTGTATCTTAGCGCTGTCTTCTACAGATATCCAAATTGTGTTTCATGTGAAGGCCTTCAGCGATGCTCATTGGATTAGAGAGGACCCCAGCACTGGCTCATTGCTTATTGGAAAATGATCTCTGAGAGACCGGTTTTGTCATTATTTCAGTAAAGCTGGTTACTCGGGAGCTATCTGTGTGCTGTGGAAGGCACACAGGAGAGCATGGGTCCTGCGGGTCAAGGAGCGGGGTGGGCAGTTGCAAATATGTGGTTTTTGCCCGGGGCCAAAGCAGCCACAACAGAAGGGTGGCTCTTCTGGGAGGTGGTTGGCACCAAGAGCAGTGTTTTATCATTGCTTATGAACATAATCACTCTCCTCCCTGTCAGCCACTTCTGTGTCCTCTGGCAACACCTTGCAGATTGGGTTGTAAATGGCACCCACTTAACACTTAACTGAATTAAACTTGTTCATAAAGTATGGGGGGGTGTGTGCACGCGCACATTTACCGAATTTTCACAGTGGAACTCTGTTTTATGGGAGGGAAATCATGGAAAAATAGAGCTACGCTTGCCAAGTTCCTCTGTTGACATAGAACTCACCTGGAAAAGGATGGTTTGCTGTGTGTAATAATCTTATTTACATGCTTATGGTGTTACCCCATTGATTTAAGTCATGTACCAGCTCATTATTCAGAAGATGAACTGTTACTACAGAAGAGGTTTTCTGAGAAAAGTTGATCAATCATTCGGGACTCTATAGGACATTGGGTTCTATTAATAATACCAAAGCAGGATTTCCTCACACATCTTATCCTTAGAGTTCACTTGAAACTGGGACATTATTGAGAGTTCGGGGGGTGAGGGGGGAATGGGTCTGGTGCTATGATTCCACAAATGAAGAAAAATCTTGAGGTTTTAGAATAAGACCTAGAAATTCATCATTTTTTTTTGAATTCATGTATATGTGGCTAAATAGAAAGCATATTTGTTCATACAACGAACTTATTGAAAGTGGGATTTGCGAGTGAGTTGAAACTGACAGGAAGTGACAGTGGCACACTGTGACTGATGCTGGCATTGTAATGCCTTGAATGCTGTGTGAGGCTGAGAACAATGTGAAGAAAGGGAGAGCCCTTGGAAAAGGCTGCTTTATCTTTTCACTCAATAATTTGGTTTTTATTAAAAGGGTCCCCGTAGTGTTGCACACGACTTTCTACTCTTTTAAGAAGCTTCATTTAATTTTTTTTTCAAATTCAAAGTGGTAAATATGACTCTAGGAAAGACTGAAGGAGAGAGAGAGAACTCACATGTATTATGCCCTTGAGTTCCACCAGCCAAGCGTGGCACATACACTGCCTTAGTTGGGTTTGAGATGTCGCTTTCATCTTGTAAGTACACCAGCATTGGGGCTTAGCGTTTTATAGACGGCCCTTTCCCTAGACCACACCTGCAGCCCCTCTCTGCTCTCTGTGGTTCTTTGATAAGAACCTGCCTTTTGGGCTCAACTGAGCTCTGCAGGTAAGACCATGTCTGCCTTTGCTGGCTGCTGTGAGCCCATCCCAGGATCTCTGCTGGGTCAGCTGGGGAGGCTTTTGGTCTTTTGTACACACACCTTGGAAGCTGTGTGCTGCGAGCTCCTGGTTCCACCCCGCAGTCACCTCTTCCCCTAACGAAAATGAATGTGCTGCTATGGAACCTTCTAAGGCAGAAGCCTGCACGGAGTCACAGAAGTGGTCAGGAGGACCATGCACTGCCGTCGCCCTGCCCAATTTTCATAATCAAAATCTCAGAGCTAGCCAGGAAGCTGCAAGGAGAAAACCGTGACCACCTCCATGTAGATGCCACATTTGTTGACACGTTGGCATATTTCTTGTCCCCTCTCTTCTCATTTTTCCTCTTCCTCCCTCTCTCCACACAAATACATAGTTAATTTGTTTTTGACTGAATCTAAACGCTCTGTGAATCTAGGGTGGCATAATCTGAGGATCCAAATTCTTGTTGCTCCCTTATGTTTTCTTGGGGATGTAAATTGTAGACATTACATTTTGTTTCTTTAGTCCCTTTTAATCCAGTTAGCCCACCTACCCCTCTCCCTCGTTCTTTTTTAAATATATATATAATCTCCCCCCCCCCCCTTTTTTAACCATAACAACTCTTGATTTGATTCCCTGACTTCACCATTTCAACTATCAGGTGTAATTGTTCGTGGATATTAAAGTCCGGATGTTTGGGACTTGCCTTCGAAGACTTGATGCAGATCAGTTTTGCTGCTGCATCCCTTTGGAAATCCCCCTTCCATTGAGATCCCCTCAGTTAATAAAACACAGCCTCCCCACTTGCCAATGTCTGAAGACACAGAAGACAACTAACTTCATCGTTTCTTATTGTGCCTCAGCACGTTCATGGGGGGAGTACGATAATGGCTTTATGAGAACACTCACGTATTAAAGGCTCACTATGGATACGCTGTGAATAGAATTTGGTGTTTAATATGAAATCTGAATAGTGTAATTTGAGACAGAGCAATGCGCCTATTAAACTGTAGAGTCAGGAAGTAACTTCGTCTGTGGAAGGAGGGTTGCAGTGGGGGAATTCTGCTTTTGCTAAAAAGATTTCAAATATCCAAATACCTAAGTTAAACACACATATGAGAGTATAATTTTCTTCATGCATGTCTGTGATGTCATTACACAGCAGTCAGTTTTCATCAAAACATAAATATTGAAGTCACGATTTCTCCCTTCCAATGTTCCCCATCTAGAAGGAGCTGGCGAACAACCCTGACTGTCCTCAGATGTGTGCCTATAAGCTGGTGACCATCAAATTCAAGTGGTGGGGGCTGCAGAGCAAAGTAGAAAACTTCATTCAGAAGGTAAAGTCTGTTAAAACTGCAGTGATTTAAATTTAGCCTAAGATTTGAGGTAGCTATTCATGGGATATTTGCTCTGTTACCACTTCTTTTGTCTCATGAGGTAAAAATCACTGTTCCTATATCAAATCTCTGCCCTTCTTTTCTCCCTAGAAACAGCACTGATAGATGCCAGCAGAGGTTTTAAGGGGCTTGCTTTAGGGAAGACTAGCCTTTTTTACAATATATTTTTATTGATTTCAGAGAGGAAGGAGAGGCAGAGAGAGAGAGAGAGAGAGAGAGAGAGAGAGAGAGAGAGAAACATCAGTGATGAGAGAGATCAGTGATGAGAGAGAATCATTGATCAGCTGCCTCCTGCACACCCCGCCACTGGGGATGGAGCCCACAACCCAGGCATGTGCCCTTGACCGGAATTGAACCCGGGACCCTTCAGTTCACAGGCCAACGCTCTATTCACTGAGCCAAACCGGTAGGGCAAGTCTATAACATTTTTTGTTCAAAGTGCTTTCCTGATGGTTAGCCCTGCTCTTCTGTAGAGAGCCTTGTCCACATACAGCATGGCCCCAGGGGGCATGGGGTGTCAGCATTGGCTGGAGGGAGAGACCAGGCCTCGCCCCTTGAGGTGCTTGCTCCTTGTCCCAGCTCAGCTCCATGCCCCTCACCCCTCCCACAGATCGCTCTGCACATACACTTCTTGTGTGCTTTGTGCTCCTTTGTGGCATGTCTTCCTTTGGGGTCTTCGCTAAGAACAGCTGCACTCTAAACCTAGGGTAACATATTCCGAGGATCCAAATTCGAATCACCTTTTTTATAATTTCTTTATTAAAGTGAAAGCTGCAGGGACACCTGATCTAGAACAGCCGTTTTCAACCAGGGGTCACCTAAGACTATCGGAAAACACATCTATAATTACATATTGTTTTTGTGTTGAATCACTATGCTTTAATTATGTTCAATTTGTAACAATATAATTGGGGGTCACCACAACATGAGGAACTGTATTAAAGGGTCGCGACATTAGGAAGGTTGAGAACCACTGTTCTAGAATGAGGAGAGAACTGCAATTGTATAAAAATAGACATGGTTGTAAGCACAGAAGGAATATGGAAAGTTCTTTGGTATTTACTTTCCTATAGGGTGAATGTGTTTCCATTATCATTATAAAAAAGCCCCTTTTGTATCTCTGGAACCCACACGGTTTACAGTGGCAGAGTTTCACCATAATTTTTTTTTTACTTTTAAACTGTAACTGCTCTAACGCTTAAAAAAAAATTGAAAAAAGGATCTTAAAGCCTGGAAACTGATTCTTCTTGGGCCTGCTTACAGTTGGCCCACAGTAGGCACTCTGTAAATATTGGCTTCCTTCTTTCCTCTTGGATCATCATAATAGATTAGCAATCTAGTTCTGATAAATAGAAGTCACACATATAATTGATGAAGTCCCTTCTGTTCATGGGAAAAAATGTAAAAGTTGAAGGCTGTCCAAAAATAGTAAAGTACTCACTTTCCAGTACACTTTTCTCTCTCCTTGGAAAAGTTTAATAAAACTTAAATAATCCAGCAACTAAAATCACTAATTATATATATGGTTTATTTATATATACATATATACATATATATGGGCAGTAACATTAGAGTAGGAAAATTAACGGAGTGTATATAATAATTCTTAATTTAATAAAACATCTTATTCCAAGAGCCTGGGACTCCTCTCTCAGGATGTTATTATATTCCACCTCACAGTATTCCTTTGAATTACAGAAAAGTTAGAAATTTGAGTTGACCTTTGGTGATTGACATTTAGAAAAGGTAATAATAAATCAGGTCCAGCAGGAGTTTATGCAGGATTAGCATGTACTCATCACATTTTTTTCAGTTTCCAGTAAATCGTACTTCCTCTGCAAGGAGAGACTCTTTCACATTTCACAAGGAAATCCTTATGTTGTTTTACAAAATGGTAATGGTATGAAACTAAGAATTTCACCAATCGACATAGTAGTCTTTTCAAACCAAGTGTATGTGGATGTCATGTGTTAATTGGGACATATGAAGTTCATGTGTCATTAATCTTAGCGTTTGACCATCTTACACTACTTTTCTTCTTTGTTTTAAAAGCAAGAAAAAAGGATATTTACAAACTTTCATCGCCAGCTTTTCTGTTGGATTGACAAGTGGATTGATCTGACAATGGAAGATATTAGGCGAATGGAAGATGAAACCCAGAAAGAATTAGAAACAGTAAGACCTCCTGTTTTGTGGAAATTCCCAAATTTTCCTTTCTAGTACTGTGTGTGTGCTTATAGACTTAGCATTAAGAAGAGTATTATCAGAAGCCATTCCTTAATCTGTATCTCCTTGTCACAATCAAGTTTTTCCGACACTAATATCTCTTCACCTGTTCTTATTTCTCTTTTGTTGAGCATCTTTTCATAAAAGTAGACTAGAGCTTTCCTGATTTAGAACCTGTCACCTGTAAGGTGTCCAGTTGTTTGTAAATTCTTTTTTATGCATTAGTTCTCTTCGATGGGGTCAGGTTTGCCGTCCTAGTAGACCCACTTTATCAGGCCAAACTGCCTTCGGCTCATTTTGCTATCATCACAGTGAGTCACTAATGTTAGTGCGGGAGTCCTGGTTACCTCTTCCGTAGAAAGGGTAGAGGAGTGGTTTTATCACTGATTCCAGAAACGCCTCCTCCCCCCCCACAGCCAGCGAGGGATCATTTCTTTTTAAGCTTTAGGCAGAAATACTGGCGATCCTTGGCCTGGCGGTCAGCCTGCCATGTTTCAAAGTTAAACCCACCCAGCTCCTCCTCCCCAGGACCAGTGAGCGGGCCCTTTAGTGCCTGAGCACCCATCTCTCCCACAGACAGGCTCTTCGCGACTTCCTCTTGCACGTGTCTGCTTTGCGTTTGCTCTGGGCTGTACTTCTTTTCAGTTGAAAGTCAGGCCCCCCGGGGCACATGAGCCCCAGGAATGTCCAGGGTAGGCTAGCCGTTTCCATGCAGTCACCCGAGTCCTGCCAGCAGTCTTCGTTTTGGAAGCCCTGCAGGCGAGAGTGTTTGACAAATGCCTGTGTGTGAGGCAGGAACTCCATTTAATCACACGAGAGTGGCAGCAAATCAGGTTCTTTGGCACAGAAAGAAATCTATTTGGCGCGGAGCATCGTAAAGAATCTGTTTAAAATTGCTTACTTTTGGTGATTACGGCAGATCTGCTTCTAATTAGCTTTATACAAACCTTCCCGAAAGGACTAGGACATACTTTCTTTATAAGGCAATACATGTTTTAACCTTATCTTATACATAAAGTAAACTTCAGCCAGTCTCCAACTTATGAATGGATTTTGTTCCAAAAGTTTTTAAGTTGATTTTTTGAAATTTGGAACATGATTTCCCATAGAGAAAACAACATAAATTGGGGTTCGGTTTCTAGGCCAGACAGTGGAAGCCCCTTTGACATCAGGTTCTTGTACTGCTAGTCTGACTCCTGAGTTCTGGATCTGGGAATGGGGTGATCGGATGGCAAGCATGGAGGACTCGCCTCCCCCCTTAGTTTTAGGCTGGTCCCGTCAAAATACGTGAATAGCCAGCGTACGTCATGGGCATGTCCTGTCCCTCTCCCCACGCCTCTCACCCACTTCACTCGCTTCCGTCTCCCCTCACTCAGGAGTCGGGTGCCCTTCAGCCAGAGGCACCCACCACCACAGCTCCTTTGATTCCCTTCTCCCCTCCTTGCCTGGTTTCACTCCCTGCAGGAGTCCAGGCCCCAGCGATCCCTGCCGGCTCTTCCTCCGCCCTTGTGAGCAGCTGCTGTCAGCCGAACATTAAAAAGCAAGCAGCATGGTCACACTCATTCTCGCTAAACTCGTGGTACACCTTTGGCATCTCCAAAAGTGATCGACCAACACCACGACAGAACAGAAAACAGACTTATTTTATTGGTTGGAACGCTCAGGAAGGGGCTTTGTTTGTTTGGATTTTGATGTTGAGGAGCTGGCCATAACGTGAGGAAGAGCGCTCACAGTTGCAGGGTGATGGGGGGAGCCTCCCTGGGTTGGGCTCTGAACCCTGCTTGTCTCTGGACCCCTTGGATAGAACTTGGCTGAGACCTCTTCTTCCCCCAGGGAGGTACTCCTGCTTCCCTCACAAGTTCTCAGTCTCCTGCTACCTGAACACAGAACAGCCCCGATGTTAACACGAAGGGAGCCCTGACAGGGGGTGGGAACTCGCTCCCGCCTATGTAGGGAGCCTGCAGTCTCCGCTGCTTCTCCCTGCAAGGCCACGTTATTAGAAGCTGTCATCATTATTGCACCCACATGACAACCTAACTCCCCCAGGAAGTTGGTAGGAATCTATCATTGGTTCAGGGTTGGGGGTACATATTTCAACAGCATTTTCAGGCAAATTTCAGATTAAGTGCTGATCATCTGAACATACAATCCCATTTCAGTTATTTTGCTCTAGTCATTGGGTGCGGGATGCTCTATTCCACATCTAACAGTTGGTTCATGAGCATCTGCAGAGTCTGGGCAGCAGCATGCCTCTAGGCCAAACCGCCTACCCAGAAAGCACCGCCTCCTGTCCTCTTTGCCAGGAGGAATTTCCCTTTCCTGAGGTCCTGTTTTCCTCACACCTGGTGATAGAATTGGATACATTGCGCTTCTCTCCTTAATTCTGAAATATTTTAAGAATTGGATTTTTTCAAATGGCTTTTGGCCCTGGAGAGCCGCTGCCTGTAATCCGACAGAGAAATACTGGGTTTAGGCAAAGCAACGGAGAGAATGCTTTGAGCAAACCTTTCGCGTGTGTTCTCAACTCGCACTTCTGTGGGGTTGGGGGAGAAGGGTTGAGGTTTAGAAATGTGTTTATTGTATTTATTCCTTTTCTGTTCATTCTTTTCCTTAATTTTCTCAGTGAGGCTTTTACTTGTCTGTAGGTTACTGTTGTGAATGCCTGTCCTTTCTGAGGCAGCCCTGCATCTGTCCTTCATTGTTTCGCATACATTGTTCCTGTGCTGGCTTTTTCTTCCTTTCCACTTTCCTGTTTTCAAGAAACTTCCCATAAAGAACTTCTCGGAGGGACCTTGTTCTCAGAAGCCACGGAGGTGGCCATTCCTCATGGCTTCCTGTCTGGTCCAGGGACTACAGAAGTCTGAGCCAGACCATCTGGGCGTTTACTCACCTCCTTGGTGAACGGTTCATTTTCCCTTGGCTGCCTTTGATCATTTTACATCATCAGTCTGCAGACTTTTGTTTCCTAGACTCAAGCATAGGCACACATTTTTTATGCTGTGCAAAAAAATCCTTTTGCAACATTTTCTTTAGACCAAGATTACGGAAAGGGCCTCAGAACCCCATTCTCTCTCTGTGTGGAAATGGCTAGAAACAGGCAGTGGTCGCTTCACAGTCTCTTCTAGGTCTTTTTTCTCCCCTTGCTTGACTAACCCGATACAGAGTGTGTGATTTCAGCAGCTCATGATTTTATTTTACGTTTAGATGCGTAAGAAGGGTTCCGTCCGAGGCACGTCGGCTGCTGATGTCTAGATGAGTCCCCTGTAGGGTCAGAGACAATATCAAACTGTGTAAGTGAAGACCTGGGTAAAAAGGATATTTGAAAACCAATACCTTTTTAGTAATAAGTAGTTAACTCGCTGAGCAGAGGCTGAGCAGAAGTGTTAAATGTGGTTTACGTTTTGGAATGTAAGAGATTGTAATTTAGAAATTGACAGTAAACACTATTGTATAAAAATGGAACAAGTTGGATTTAGTAATCCCCAACTACTTCTTAGTGTTACTGGGTTAGAAACCAGCTCTCGATGGCCAGTTAATTGACCTGTAGTGGTTAGTAAGGAAATATTTTAAAGCATTTTAAGCCAAAGACCTTTTATCCCATACCATAAGGGCCAACCTCAATAATTCATTTCAGTTGAATTTTTTTTTCCTGAACACCAGAAAGTCATATCTTATAGTTATCTTATAGTTAGTTTTTTACTTTGGCTTTTATTTACAGTGTAAAACATGTCTATGGTCTTATTCCTCTAGCACAAATTTATTTCCTCAAATTAGAGATTTTTCTAGAAGGGATAAAAGAGCCTCAAAAATCTACCAGTATTGAAACCAGTGTGAATAAACAAAAGTTGACAGTACACTGTTGTCATTTGTTAACATTGAACTGCGGTGTTTATCGAGGAAAAGCACAAGACAGAACATTCTTGTCACTCCACTGTAGTTCGTCACTGCCCTTACATGTGATACCTGCTCTATAGTTACAGAACATGGGAGACCTGACGTGTTCAGTAGTGAAGAGAAGTAGTTGTACCAAATAAGAATGAATGAACCCTGCCAGGACCACCCCCCCGCACCCCCCCCCAAGCCCTTTCTTTAAATTCAGTGTTCCATTTTTAAAAAAAAATTCAACTTACTATTTTTGTTAAGTTCTTCTAAGTTTCTGTGATTTGTATTCACTTCTCATTTATTTTCCCTCTGATGAAACAAAATGCTACGCCATTAGTAAGACCAAAATCTTCAAGAGGTTAAATTTTTAAAAGGCAGTAAGTAGTTGGGGTCCATTTTCTGTCAGAAGTTTTAATACATGGAAGGTTTTGTTTGTTTGTTTGTTTTCAGGAGAATGTGTGCAACAAGCTGTTGTCTAACATTCTTGCGTCTCTCTGGATTTTAACACATTGCCCTTCTTTCACGTTCCTTGCAGTTACGTAATCAAGGTCAAGTGAGGGGCACAAGTGCAGCCAGTGATGAGTGAGGAAGACTCTGACCAGGATCTCGCAGTGTTGGCGTTTCCCAGCCACGTGCCGTGCTTGTGACTGCGTGCTCACATGCACAGCTTCCCAGCCACGTGTGTATATATGTCTGTGTGTGTATGTCTGTAGCTGTATATAAAACGCATGTAGAGCTACAGATCAGAATACACACACTTTTGTGTATATATGTACATATAAACATACTGAAGGGATTAGTACAATTTCTCCAAAGTACTGTACCTATCTTCAGCAAGAATGCAAAAGAAAATATTTTCAATATATATACCTGGAACAGATTTTAATAATCAGAGTAATACCATTAATGGACAAATTGACTGCAGTGTAATACTAGCTGGTATGTTTCATAAATGTCAAGTTGTGGACCAATAAATATATATATATATACATACATACATAAATATATGTGTATATATATATAGCCTTTTATTACTTTTCTGTTCTTTTAAATTAGTCTCTTAAAATTTTTATTTTATTCTCATAAGCAACTGACTCCCACAAAAAAAAAAATTATTCAAAATGTGTTGGTATTCCAGTGACTGTGGACTGTTAACGCTGAATGTATATATAACGATTTATTTCTGGATGGTCATTATCTCACAGCCAAATTGGATAATATCTGTTAGTAAGGAGTGAAGTTATAGGCCAGTTTTTACCTGTTTGCCCTGAGGGACAAAATCCTTTTAAAAGAAAAATCCGGTTTTTATTGGATTTTTTGTATTTTAAATTTCAAGTATTTTTCTACATCAGACATAGCAAAAAACAGAGATGATGTTTGTGGTGTATAATAAACACTATACAATGTTCAGGCTCCTGTTAGGCAAACAAAGAAATTGATGAAGAGATTAATAGCATTGTCGGCTGTTTAGAAAAACGGGGAGTGCACTGCGTCCGCCGAGTCTTTTTTTGGAAAAGACTGTTTTCTGAAATTACTGCTTGGAAACTATGCAAATGAGCTCGAGTCCTCACAGCTTACGCGCTAGAGTGTAGATAGGGATGGTGTTTTGCTCTTTTCATGTTGAAACACTTTAAGGAGGAGATACTGACTTTGAAATAGGAAGCATTTAAGAGGCAGCATGAGGCCTGCCTGCACACGGTTAGGAGGCCCTGCAGAGGGGCCAGTGCATCCCCACCCGCTTGGCCGTGCCCTCAAGTACAAGGTCATTGAAACACGCCCTGAACAAGCATCATGGAAGTGCTGGTTAGGAGCTGCTGCCCCCTTTTTGTTTTAAAGAAAGGAAGGACAGCTAGGTAGGAACTTAACAGCTTGCTTTGTCCGAATCGAGTTTTTCTCCTGTCAGTCACTCAGTCCTGGAAGCTTGAATAGAATACTGTTGAAGCCTTCAGGTTACAAACTGTCTTCTTTAACCTTCCGCCCCTCCTGCAGCGCGCCAGCCCCTGTAGTCACACCACATCAGTAGTCTGATTCACTCACCGTCCTGCCCCCCACTCCTCACTTCTCTCTCCCACGTGTCCCGTGTCCCCACCCAAGTGATCGTGGGGACTCAGACAAGGATGTCTGCTGCTTCGTGACGCCGTGATCCTCAGCTACCAGCCCCACCTGGCGTATGTCCTCTGTGTACTCAGGATCAAGACTGATGTTTACTCTCCGAGCACTGTTGCAAGATAGGTTTTGTCATCGCATAATCATTGTCGGCACAGTGTTCGATGCGAGGAGGATTATTGCTAATTTTCTGAAATAAAGAGTCTCGTCCTCTCCTCTTAATGAACGTAACTCTCGCTGGCAGCTGTGGCATCGTTGGGAGCTGGGGCGCACATGGAAGCGAGAGCCCAGCGCATGGATTTTAATGTTTTTCTAACAACTGTGGAGATTTGAGGGAATGTGTGGTGAATGTAAAATATCTAGTTTACTTGGCAGTCTCTTGTGTAAATTACAGTAAAACAAAGTAAATGAAATTTAAACAAAAAATAAATTTGATCACAAAATGCCACTTGTGTGCTTGAGTGGTGGTTTCCCTGATGCCACGTCTGCTTCAGAATACTACAGGCCGCTTCTCGGCTCTTTTTTTCAAAAATTCTCTCATTTGCAGCGCTGCCACTCTGGGGAAAATAAAGAGGAGAGAGAGAGAGAGAGAGAGAGAGAGAGAGAGAGAGAGAGAGTGTGTGTGTGTGTTTTAATTGCAAACTGCTGCTCTTGAAATGTGCCTATGCCACATTAAGTTGTTACATTTGGCTTCTTAAATAATTTTCTGTCTTTAAAAGTTAAGCAGTAAACTAAAGAAGGATTATTTATTATTAGTCTCAGAGGTTCTTTAAAAAATTATTTTTAGCCCTAGCCGGTTGGGCTCAGTGGATAGAGTGTTGGCCTGCGGACTTAAGGGTTTCAGGTTCGATTCCGGTCAAGGGCACATGCCCAGGTTGCAGCTTGATCCCCAGTAGGGGGTGTGCAAGAGGCAGCTGGTCAATGATTCTCATCATTGATGCTTCTCTCTCTCCCTTTCCTGTCTCTGAAATCAATTATATATATATACACACACACACACACACACACATATTTTAATTATATCTAAGGGGGTAAAATACAGAATACCCGTAGTATTTTTTTAAAAGCACTCAGTAAAGATTTTGCTTTGTTTTACTAGTACCTTAACTCTTTTAGGACTTGGGCAGGCCTGCTGTTTGGGGACATGTAACAACCATTTTCTCGTGGTTCCAGCTCACATTCTAGGGTTGCTCAATCTTCGGAGCGGTGGCCAGCCACGTGGATGCATTTAATGTATAACGTTAGATTTCCGGGGTGTTCTTTGGTTCTCTCTCCGAGGTAATTTTCTCAGTGTTGTGTTGCAGACAGGGTTCGCGTTCATACCGGCAGGTCTGTCGGTGCCTTCGGCAATCTGACACACACACGCCCAGCACACGGTCTCGCTGGAGGTATCGAGGTGAATGCGAGCAGTGCACAGCCCAGTGAGGGAGACAGACATGTGGACAGATGAGTTACAGTTCTGATGTAACAGCACAGAGCTGCTGGAGAGAGGCCTCTGACATCATTCACATTGTACAGATGAGGGAGCAGAAGTCCAGGCCCAAGGCAGCTGGGGTCCAAAGCACCCAGGGCCCCTCACTGAGCCCTGGACTTCCTGCCTGTCTGTGGAGACCATAACTCTCAGCTCTGGAGTGTTCAGGGCCAGCTGAGATATTATATCCTCTCCCATATGGTACGCCCTCTGCAGCGTGATCTCTTACTTCCCTTCCCATTCTATTCATTTACCAAACTGCTTCCTGGTTGAACCAAAATCACTATGGACCTAACACCTGGCCTTTAGAAAGCTCACCTCTCTCTCCTGTAACTTGCTAAGCTGGATGTTTCGCAGCTCAGCCTCCTCCTGGAATCTGGTCTCTGAGCAGCTAGGAGACATTAGCAGTCGATCTGCCCGTCTCTCAGCAGCTGAGCTGACAAGGGGTCGGTATGGAATTCCCTGTTCTCCCCCATTGGAAGGAGAGCCTTCTGCCCGTCCTTAGTCCTTCACACGTGACGTCATTGAATGCCACTGTGTTATGAGATGGAGTTCAGTGGATACCTACCCAGTGTTTTGTGCTACTGGCAATTGTAGTTTGGGACTTCCCATGAGGGAGAGAGAGGGAAAGTGCTAGGGGACAGGTCAAAGATGGTCCTGCCGAGCTTGGAGCAGCTACAGCCGACAGGGAGGGCTTCCCAGGAGCCCTGACAGTGCCACTTGGGTTACGCTTTCTGACTCGGAAATATTCGGCAGCAGCAGGTCCCTTCAAAACCATTTCTTCCACCAGATTGGATGGGGAAATTAGAAGTTGCAGATATTCTCAAGCTGCCTCCCACAGCAGTGTGGGACACGGTGAGGGCCTCGGCACTTATTTTTTTCCTTTTGAAAGTGCTGTGTTTCAAGGCATCTTTGATGGTTTAAAAGAAATTCAGAACTCCTTGTTGCTCCCCCCACTCCTTCAAGTTGACTTGCACTCCCTGGAGTGGGGGGGGGGGGGGCGGGCGGGGTGGTGTCCCCCCCCCCAGGTTGCATAGGGAACCACTGTTTCCTCGTGCATTTCTCTTCCCCGGAGTTAAATCGTGAGTTAAAATGTGTCCTTCATTCTGGCCAGGCTGTTCTCATTGTCCCCAGACTGCACGTGTGGGCCCCCCTATCTTGAGGGTTTATTCTGTGATGCTAGGGCTACTGGTTTGAGAAGCTTCAGCTCTTGTCGACCAGAGAGGCTGTCCGCCCGGCTGCCCCTTAGAGTCATGTGTGGAGCCTTTAAAAAAATAGGCTGCCCCACCCATTGCCTTTCTGTGGCTTGGGTTCTGTGCCCTGTTTTCAAAGGACAGGCAGGCGGAGGGAGCTGAGCGTTCCCCCTCTTCCTGGAAGATCATGGAGAAGACCGCTTTCTCGCCAAGCAACCCGATTGCTCCCCGTTCTTCAAAGCCCAGTGCCGCTGGCCAGGCCGCCTGCCTTCACCTGGGGCGACCTCTGCAGAGGCCGCACCCCGCTCGGCTCTCACAGACTCGAGGCGGCCTTGCTTAAGAGAGGTCACCTTTTCTTGGCCTGTTTTGCATCCCGGGTCAGCTTGGGAACTCCTGGGCCAGAGTCACCGTGACCCCCGAAAGGCACCTTCCCTGGTGGGAAGTTTGGCTCCGAGACTGTTCCTTCTGCTTAACCCTCGGCGAGGCGGCTTTTGAGTCTGGGCGAGAGGAGAGGGAAGTATAACCAATAAGCAAAGATCTAATTCCTGGCCTCAGACACTTGAAGCCTGACCACTAGCTGCTGTGGGAGGTAGTCCTTCGGGCGGTGAACAGGACGAAGTGTGATGAGACAGGAGGGAGCTCCAAGCCCGCGTTTCCTCCTCACTTTCCAGACCTCTAACCCAGAGCTTTGGTAGACTTCAAAGGAAGCTCTCCGCCTCTCCTTCCCCCAATGTACTGTCTTCTCCTGTCTTCTCCCGCATCACTGGTGGTCCTGGTTGCTCACGGAGTCTTAAAAGTGCCCCCAGAAGCCTTTTACTGTGATGTAGTCCCGTTTGTTTATTCTCCCCTTTGTTTCCTTGCCTGAGGAGATGGATAGCAAACATTGCTACAAGAGATGTCGGAGATTTTTGCTGCTGTGGCTGCTTCTAGGATGTTTATGGTCTCACGACTTCCATTTAAGTCTTTCATTCATTTGGAGTTTATTCTCATGTGTGGTGTAAGTTGGTGGTCTAGTTTCTTTTTTTCTTCTTCTTCTTTTTTTTTTTTACAATAGCTAAGATTTGGAAACGGCCCATGTGTATCAGTAGATGAGTGGATGAAAAAGATGTGGTACATGTACACCATGGAATACTATGCAGCTGTAAAAAAAAAAAAAAAAGAAAAGAAAGAAAGATCTCTTACCCTTTGAGACAGCAGGGAGGGGCCTGGAGAGTATGATGCTAAGTGAAATAAGCCAGTCAGAGGAAGGCAAGTATCACATGATCTCACTTCTATGTGGACTAATGAACAAAATAAACGGACAAATTAGATCCAGAGACAGGGAAGCTCAGATAACAATCAGGGTGTGCACCCGTCCTGCTCCAACACCCGCATGGCTCCCTCAGGCCCAAAAGACCGGTGCCACCCAAACCCGAGGACAGACAGAGCCTCGTCGCGCTGCCTACAAAGCGGAGTCAGAGAGGCCCGTCCACATCTTGGCCGTCGGAGGGTCAGGCATGAGTGACAGGGACCGAGCTGTTTCCCCGCCGCCTGTGACCCGGATGCTGTCCTTGGAAAGGACTCTAAGCGCAGGGAGTCAGTCGCTGCAGTGTGCCATCAGATGAAACCCGAGAATGCTGGCTAGCTAGGCTCTTCTCAATTGGCATATTTTGCTTCACTATACGTCTGTTATCCAGAAAATACCATCTGTGGCTGTTAAACTAAACGCTCTCTTTGTGCAAACACGCACAGAATGTCCTATACATTTCCCATGATGGGAATTTGGCTCCCTGGATTCTATCGCTGCTGACTGTTCGCCTGAGCTTGGCTTTGTGGTTGCTGATGGGGCACAGTATGTCCGGGCCTTTGCCGAGAAAATCGGCCCCGAGTTTGCCTCAGTCAGTGACCCTTAACCTTGGGTTGAATCTGTTGACTCCTTGAGTCTGAGGAGCAGGAAAGCCCCAGGACTTGCCTCAGCCTCCCTGATCTGTGTATATTTGACACCACCTGCTAATCCGTCCGGAGCAGAACTGCCATGCGCCCCAACTCAGGGAGGTTCAGGAAGTGGAACGGAGGAGTGGCTAACGGTGTTCAGTAATGTATGTGCTAAACAAAAGCTGTGCCTCCGGGCAGCCCGCTGCCCGCTGGCTCCCTGCGGCCTGGAATGCTGACGGCCTGTTCTCTCAGCCGCCACTTTCCCATGGCCCTGGAAGCCCCAAATGGCCAAGCCGACCGGGAGGTGCCGGGAATGCCTTCCATCCCTGGTGCTCTGCAGTCATCACCCCAAACACGTCTTTCCCCGAGAGAAACTGCAGGACGAGAGCCTCCTCCCAACCAAGGCTGGAGGCAGGCTCAGGATGGGGCCCAGAGCAGCCCCGCGTAGACATGGCACAGGCCGTGCGCTTAGGTCAGGGCTTGGCAAACTCTGAAGGGCCGTATCGTAAATATTTTGGACTTTGTGGGACGTGCAGTCTCTGTTGCAAATACTCAGCTCTGCCTGGGTAGCTTGAAAGCAGCTTTCAATGATGACGTTGTGTAAACAAATGGGTGTGGTGGTGTCCCAATAAAACTTTATTTACACAAACAGGGCGTGGGCTGGATTTGGCCCAAGGACCACAGTTTGCCAATCTCTACATTTAGATTCTTCCATCCAAAAAGCCAACGCTTTACGGCACCATGGCAGGCACTGTTCTGAGCCCGGCACGTAAATAAGTGGCCTCCTCTGATCTTCACCTCCACCCGACGAGGTAGAGCCATGCCCTTCTACAGAGGAGGAAACCGAGGCCCGGATGAGAGTAAATTTCCTACATCACTTACCGAAAGCAGTGGCGCCGCCGTTATAATCTTGCGGCCACTATAGAGTCGGGCGTCACCATTGCTCGCCCAGCCTCCCTGACTTTCAGAACCACCAAGTTCCACGCCTGTGGTATGTACTGAGGATCCATTAAGCAGCGGCCTTAATGATAATAATCTCATTATGGACACCCTATGTTCTTATTTATTTATTTATTTTTATTGACTTCGGAGAGGAAGCGGGTGGGGGAGAGAGAAACATCAATGATGAGAGAATCATTGATCGGCTGCCTCCTACATGCCCCCTCCTGGGGATTGAACCTGCAACCTGGGCATGTGCCCTTGACCAGAATCGAACCCAGGACCCTTCAGTCCGCAGGCCTTTGCTCTATCCACTGAGCCACACTAGCCAGGGCCAGACCCCCTATATGCTTAAACACCAGTCAGAGGCAGGCATCCATGACTGATTCTTCCCAGAGCTCAGAGCCAAGAAGGCATTGTGTCCTGCACGGAGTTGAATTCCCCTCAATCTGGTGTCAGACTACGCCCCTGTAGCAGTTTCTGTCTCACTGAGGCAACCCATACTTGATTTTTGTGATGGCGCTGTGACATCTGAGGGTGTGTGGCTCCCCTGTATCCATCCCTCCTCTGCAAGGCACCCCGGAGTCGTTGGCGGGGAAAGATCTAGCGATCATTCTGAGATGCATGTGGAAACACAAACAATGTCTGCGGCGAGGAGGCGAGAAATCGGGGCTGCAGTCCCCGCTCAGCTGCAGGAAACCTCTGGGCCTGCGAACATCTGGAGGGAGCTGTGCGGTTGTTTTGTTAGCGTGGGATTGTGGGTAGTTACCCCTCCCCCCCAGAACTGTCTGCAGCCTCTCGCTGCACAAGAGGATCTTAGTCGAAACTATTTTTGTAGCGCACAGGCCTGAGAACACTTCCCCATACAGGACTGTCCGGCCGGGCCTTCTATCACTGGGGATAAGATTTTTCCTTTCAGCATCTGGTGGGCCATGAGCTCACTCTTCTTCCTAGGCGTGTGCCAGAAAGCCGTCTGGGGTGGGGGGTGCGACTCAGGGTTCCTCCCGGCCCCTTCCAACCCACAGGCTCAGATTTTCCACTCGTGCGATTGAGGTCAGCATTCGGCTGGCGCGCTCCCCGCACATGCAAGCGCCGGCCTCAAGCTGGGCTGCTCCCACTGGCCCAGGAATTCTACCCCCTCCTTGGTCTTCTGGATCCCGGGTTGTTTGAGCTCTGCCTGGCACCCAGGATCCTGGAGGGATGTGGGGAGCCGGGGGGGGCGGAGGGAGGGGGGTTCCATCAGTGACTTGGGACGGCCTGGCCCAGTCCTGGCTCTGGGCCACCAGGATGAGATGGTGGCCCCGTGTTTGCTCAGGCCTTTGTGTGAGGAGGGAAGGGGTGCCTGGCCAGGAGAGAAACAGTAGGATCACTGTTGCTTGCAAAGAGCTTCGCTCCCTCCCTTGTCAGCTCACCGGAGAATGTGGAGCTCAGCGAGCATGACTGCGGCCTCTGGGTTTTACTGCCGTCGCTGCCAACGTCCCCCTCCGAGAGGCCACGTCGGACATGGGGGCTCTGGCATCCGACCCTGCATTCCCAGCCTGCCACATCCACTCACCGAGCGACGGCCAGCTAGTGAGTCTTGGCCCCTCTCAGCCCCTGTGTCCTGCCCATGGAGATTTGGGGGAGTTATACCCACACGGGATGCGGCCATGAGACGAGAGGTGGGTAAGGAACGCGTGAAAAATCTCTCCGGCACCAGATGGGGCCCCTTGGTTACCCTACTAATGGGCTAGGGTGACCGGCCATCCCAGTTCGCACAGGGCGTACGGGTTTCCTGGGAGGCTGGACTGAGGATGCTAAATCCAGGACAGGCCTGCGCAAACTGGGGCAGTTGGCCATCTTATTTTTAACTCCAAATGTCAGCATTCTTTAAACCAGCAGCTTTCATTGAAAAACAAATTAAGAAGCTGAATTGACATCGTCTAGGAGGCAGGCAACCTGGTTTTCTCATCGGATGTACCCCCAGCAACTGCCTTCCCAAGCCCAGACCCACAGGGCACAGAAGGTGCCAGGGTGGGGTGGCAGGTGGGGTGGACGCCAGTCTTGCAGGAGGTGCTGGCCAGAAGGGCCCGGCAGGATGACTCCTAAGGGGCAAGTGCGTGTCCCCCCTCAACCCCCGCTCACCACCACCCAAGCCTCCTCTGCTACAGCTCACGGTTCCAGCCTTGACCTTGTCCGGGAAGCCAGGAGCTATCACCCTTCCTGATCTTTGAGGAAACTGCTCTCAGCTGAAAAGAGGCAGAGCTCCCTGCAGCCAAAGACCCTTCTCTCCCACTGAGGACGGTGCACCAGGTCTTCCCATCTTTGCGCTCAGGACAGAGACAGACCTTGCTGTGCCCGAGGGGCCCTGCCTGTGGGCTTGGCCACACCCTCTCCATTCACCTCCTCCCCTCCCTGCTGCGGCCACGTTGGCCTAGTCCCGGGCTCTCTGAGGCCAAAGCCTACAGGGCCCTCTGGGCCTGGAGCCCCTTCCCCTCCCCTGTCCAACCTTTGACCTCAGCCCAGGGACCACGTCCTCAAAGACACCTCCCCCCACATCCCGACTAGGCCAGCATCTTCCCTGGGCACTGCCATAGGGCAGCTACCAGGAGGGCCAGTGCCACTGGCCACTGCAGGCTGAGCGCCTGCCCACTGCCTTCCGTGGAGTAGTCCACCCTCCACAGATCTGTGTCAGAGAAGCCCGAAGCTGAACCCCTCTCCTCCCGCACCTTTCCCACTGCATCTCAGCAGTCAGTTTCTTTTCTTTTTTTTCCCAGAGAGGAAGGGAGAGGGAGAGATAGAAACATCAATGATGAGAGAGAGCCACCGATCGGCTGCCTCCTGCATGCCCCCCACTGGCGATTTGGCCTACAACCTGGGCATGTGCCCTTGACCTGGAAATCAAACCCAGGCCCCTTCAGTCCGCAGGCCGACACTCTATCCACTGACCTACACCGGCTCGGGCTGGGCAGTCAGTGTCCCTTAACCAGTTCCCTGACCCTGCCTGCAGCCCAGCTGAGCCCCACCCCAGCCAGAGCCCCGCCACCTCCTCGATCCCCTCCCATCCCGCGCCATTTTTTTATCTCCGTCAGCCCCGCGCAGTTGTTGTGCTGGTTCCTATTACAGTAATTGGCATAAACTTTATTCTTTTGCAGCGAGAGTTTGGGGCCCGCTGAGACTGCATAACCATCTGCCATAAATTGAGACTAGTACGGCTTCGTTTGGTGAAGGCAGAATTGGAGCCCATCCTTCACTCCGTGGCTTGATGCACCTTCCAGATGGCTAATCCACATGAAGTAATAGGAATGCACCCGGCTCTGCTTAGCTGAAGATGGAGACGTAATATTTATTTGCCGATGCGGAGGCCCCGACCGCCGCCCTGTCGGGGATGTCAGTCCATAACGCGGCGTCGGCGGCACAGAACTGTCAGCTCACCCCGCAGGAGTGACAGCGTCCCTCCGAGTTGCCATGGGGGACCCCCGGATGTCATTTTTTTTTTTTTTGGTCTGCCCTTGACCTAATCTCAAGAGGTTTTGTTCTCTCCTGGGCTGGTTCTTATCAGCGAGGTCTGCCCGTGTAGCCGGCTTCGCATCTGCTTTGACTTTAGTGCCTGTGACATTTTCATTAATACTTCTCCTTTCTTCCAAATACCCTGCAGCTCACGGGAGCCGTCGCTCAGCTGTGCTCAGCCGGGGGCTGTCGGGAAAGTTGGCCCGGTAATATCCACCCGCGCGGCCGTCTCCACCCAGTTGAGCTAATCAATTCGTTTTCCATTGTTGGCTTCCCCGCTGGGGAGGCTCTGAGAGGGATCTGGGTCAGCAGATTCCGGGGGCTTAGACCCCCCGGGGCTTTCACTCCCAGGAGTCCCCACGGGCGCCCCCTGCCTGGATTACCCATCCCCCGGCCAGCTCTGCCCTTGCAAGCTTCCTACCTTCTTTACCTCTGCACTTCACAGCCTGGCCATGTTTTCCCACCTACCCTGGGAGAAGACTGGGACCCGAGGCCTCCTCTCCCGCCCATGTGACCATAAGGGCCACCTGCATTTGAATCCCCTCGGGGACATTATGAAAATGCAGCCTCACCAACCATCCCAGTGTGCTCAGGCCTCTCCCTGGTTTTAACACCGGGAGTCCTGTGTCTTGGGGAAACCCCTCAGGTCTGGGCAGATGGGGACCGTTGGTCACCCTCCTGGGCCCTCCCTCAAGCCCCAGAAGGAGAACCTCTGAGGACCCAGGCCTGGACTTCTGCGTTTTGATCCATTCTCATGGGTGACTCTGATGAGCACTTGAACTTGGGAGGCTCAGCAGGACGCGTCAGATGCCCTCAGGGCTCACGCGCGCTCGCTCATGTAGAGAACGTTTTGCATGAATTTAGCACAAACACCGTCATCATTTGCTTATGGGGAATGTTTGCTTCTCGAGCCTGAGATCCTCAAGGGAAGGACTCGGCCCAGGTCCCTTTTGCATTCTCGGTTCCCAGCTCCGCGCCCGGCCTCCAGCCGGCCCAGCAAACAGTCCAACTGAAGGAAGGATTAGACACAAGTGATTGTTCATGGGAGGGAATGGGACCCAGGCCTGTTTCCCACACACTTTTCCAAAGTACTAGGGTGGACTTGATGAGAAACTAGACCAAGGAAACTCTAGTAGGGCGGGCATTAGATCTAGGATCTTCTTTTAAGGGAATGAAAACCTTGAAAGCTCCAGGACGAAACAAATAAGGAATTAGATCAAAGAAAGTCTGAAATGGAACGGACTAAGACTGTGAACGTCCGAAGACAGAATTCTTCTTTCTCCCTTAATCGTCGCTTCTGCAGGCAGAAAGGGCGAGAGAGGCCGGTGCCTTGTACCTGATTCTCAAAGCCCAGCATCGCTTAGCGCCTTCAAAGGCTCAGAGTTTGCACCTCTCCAGATAATCCCAGCTGTGCATGAAGACACACTCCAGTGGGAGGTCTCTGGGCTGGGAGGTGGGCACCCAGAAAACAGGCTCAGCCAAGGGGGTGGTGAGGGAGACCCTTCTGGAACCATGATCCGTCATGATCACCCCTCAGTCTGGGCAGGGCTCAGCCAGGGGATGGCCGTCTCCCCATCACCTGAACGTAACCCCCACCTCTTGCCAAGTAGCCCTGTTGCGTTGGGCCGCAGCCCTCACCACCTGAGTTTAGCTTCCTTATCCATACGGTGACCCCCACTCTGTCTCCACCCCCTCCAATTCTCTTCTTTCATTGCACTCCAGCCACACTGGCCTTCTGCTGGCTGCTTCTCCAACACCAAGCAAGTCACCCCAGGGCCTTTGCACTGGCTGCTCCTGCAGAACCCCTCACAGATCCCTCCCTTGCCTCACCCAGATGCTCAAATGTCTCCTCTCCTGGGGAGGGGGGGCTTTTCAGGCCCCCTTATATAAAAACAGGTCCTCCCCCCATTTGTCATAACTCTTTATCCTGCATTGTGTGTGTTTGTGTGTGTGTGTGTGTGTTGCTTGTTTCTCCCGACTGGACTACCAGTTCACAGGAACCAATTTTGTCTGGTCCTCGGTGCCTGGAACCAGGCGCGGTCTGCACTTGGAGCTCAGTGGGCATTTGCAGGTGAGTCCCACTGATGTTTCTCCCGTATTAGGGTAGGCCGGCCACTCTCAGCGAACCGCACGGCAGTTGCAAAGATGACCGTGTAACTGAGCAGGGCTGTCCAAATGTAATAATGGCCATTAGCGTCTCTGTGCTCCAGAGCGGCGATCCGGGAGCATTCGGTGTAATTGGAGCACAATTAAGCATATGGCAGTGCTTCCACCCGGCCGTAGATCTGATTCCGGGCTTCCTCGACGTGGCTCTGGTTTCTATCTTTTCCCCCTGTAACAATAAACTTGGATCCACCATCGGGCGGGCCCCGTGCTCTGGACCGCAAGGGAATACTGGGGAATGAGCTTCATGCTTACAGGACTGAATCCCCAGACACTGGGCTATATATTCAGTGGCGGTTTCCTGGAGTTTGCAGCCAACATAAATAACGGTGAGAGGATTCCCGCTGGGTGACGTGAGGTGCACGTCCTGCTGGTCCGGGGCAGGAAGCTGCCCAGCCTGGGCTGCTGCGGCTGGATCAGGCGGGGCCCCCTGATGGAATCAGCA